>NC_083499.1:11075022-11385290 GCF_905332965.1 Bombus pascuorum | reverse complement strand
ACTCCTCCATAGAAAAAATTTTCGGTACTTGGAATCAGGTTAGTCAGGTCTATAAGATCCGGTAAAGGAACCTGGAATGATAGTTTAACAAATAACGTAGAATATTATATCGGACAAGAATTTCACTGAAGTCGATCAATTTCCTTTCTTTTCAAGGATAGAAACGTCAAAATTTTCCAATCAAATTTACGTTTTCCTGTACAGATGTTCCCAACACTAATTGTAAGTTGCCAGCACATCCATAATTCTTTCCACTGAATATTTCGTTTATTCGATAACGACGTTCGTTTCTTTTTTCCTGCTGTTTTTCTTTTCGATACATTATGCGTTGTGATGAATGTGCCTTGTAATTCTCGCATTAGCCATAGGTGCTAGAAACCTCTACACACGGTGTTAAGTGGAACAGTGACAAAACTAGCAACATTCGTTACGCATTACGGTAAATCGTTCTAAATGTGTTTTCTTGCTTCTAAATGTACAGCAACGTTGGCCTGCGTTTCGCGTGGCTTGTAACGCCATTCTATGTCTATCTTTAAAGCGCATTTCCAAAGTTAAAAGTAGTTGTTTGAGGCAGCAGTAGGCAGTTTTGCTGTACGTAAATCCTTTGTTACGTGCCGGTTCAAGAGTTTCTATGCTACCTTCAGCTCTCTTGTTTACGTTCAAGGAGATTTACATCTTACGATCTTTGTTCGTTTCTTAGTATTAACCACTTCAAACTCATAAAAATGGGCTTTGGAGAAAATTACAGTCTCATAAATTATATTTAACGATTTAACTATCTATACACGTTGTATATTTCGCATTTTGCATCTTTCCTTAAGATTTTCTTTGACGATTGACAAAATTGACGTTATTTTATAATTAATATATTTCGTTATATTAAAAGGCAACTAATTCAACAATATTGCACGAGGAAATATATCATAGCGCAATAACCTTTCGAATATACAAATTTAAATAAATATATATATAAAAATCTGTGTAAGCACTTTTGGAACGATCAACTCTACCCCTGCTGAATCCCTAAAAAAAAAAAAAAAGAGAGAAAACTCTGAACCTCGGAACTTCGTACTCACGTTTTACGTACACAGCGTTAGGGTAGCGACGAAAGTCGTTTAAATACACTTTCATGAAAATCACGTGGAACCAGTGGTTACGTTAGGGTTAAAGGTTTCGTCTGATATGAAGAGAGCCAGCATCGCGTCGGCGGAAGGACACACAAACTCTGCCATTATTTACGGGATTTCATCTACCCTCGTGTTGTTTGCACTGCGCTAATGAGGGATAGACACGAGGAGTTCGTGGCAAACTCGTAGCGGGTGTTTTGGCACAATGTACATGGCCGTGTACACGTTAGTTGGGATACAGGTACGCTCGACAAGATGGATATCCATCTTCCACGGAATTCGCATAATTGCTTCGGCCCGGCAAACATTCGCAAGAGGTTGTGAACCGCTTAAAAAATCCCCTGACTTTCAGTTGGTCGCTAGAGAACGCTGGTGGTGTACGACGCTTTTACAAAGGAACTACCCAAAAAGTTTCTTTGGGAAAACGATACGCTGAACGGGGAATGAAAACGTGTTTGTCTTCGCAACGTACGTATGGCGTATACGTGTCTGCGTTTCGCGTGGATGAACAGCGAAATGGAATACGAGCTACGCGAAGGAATGTCTCCAAGTTGGTGTGATAATATTGATTTACAAGTATAAACGTAATGTGAGTAGTTATATGGAGAAACGTGTGACTGAATGAGGCTAATAACGGATTATTTCGAGAGAAATAGAGTTAATTTACGGTACCCATTGTACGGAGTAAGATGCTTTTCCTTCCATCATCGAATGCAAATATCGAATATTTGATCAAAGTGATAACACGTTTGTGGAATAAGACGAAAGTAGTTTCTTATGATTGTACGCGTAGAGTGTATTCGTATCGTTAGTTTGCTGCTCAGTCATTTTTTATCTTTAAAGGTACGTATTAGTTTAGCATGTCGTACGAACGATAAACGATGCTCCTATTTTATTATATATCTATCGCTTTGTGAAAATAAATCACGTAAAACGCATATTGTACTCCTTGATAGTGTCAAATTAGTAGACGTAGAAACAAGATTATACAAGATAGATGTTTAATATCAGAAGCGAATTAGAACATACTTTAAGGTTTAGCTGTCTCTGTGAAAATCCTAACAACATTGGACGATATTAATTAATTAATTGGTCAAACGGATAATTAACCAGCACAACGTGGCCTGTTTGTTATCACGATGTGCATTCACTTCGATGCGTGTTTCCGTGTAATCCGCGCGCTCCTCCGGGATAATACTAGACCTCACTGACTCGACTGGTCGAATCCTCGCGTTTACTTAACGACCAGAAAATCACAGATTCGCGCGGCTAACGAGCCAACATTTTCGACTGCACTTGCCTTATTCGTTTTCGCCCTGAAATCCTATACATTCGGAGCAAGTTGAACGATCGAATCGTCCTCATGCAGCGAATAATTATTTCTACGCTAATTGCGTTAATTAGCTCGGTAAAAATTTCGCGAAACAAACAATCCAATAAAACGTAAAAAATACCGCGTAAGCATGTTAATTCTTCTATGATTATCGATTGTTCCGTGATAGTAACATATAGTAGGAGAACCCAATGTCGCGCCGCGTGGTACCGCAAAACGTGTGAACGAACCTTTAAATAGCGCTGACAGTCGCCTATATACGTAGGTATATAATGCAGCAGCTGTATGTGATTGCGAATAATTATTTAATCCCAGTCAATTCCCCCAACGCCGTTTCTCTTAGCCTGTGCATCGAGCCAGGGATTCATACTGTCCACCCGTAAATCATGTTTCTCGATAGTCGCTTGTATGTATAAAGCTATTGAGACTGCATATTGGCCGTGTTACCTACAAGCCCTTCTGACCTCTACTTCCACCTTGTTTGCAGGAGTATATAAGCTATAATATTTAACGCAGGATTAAAATTGGAATCGTTGCTGGGTTTGCCCTGTTAATTAAGAAATTACGATTACATGAATTATGCCGACACGAATAAACAGCCGTGCTGGCCGTGTTTGACCATCAGGATCGTTCGTTCCGAACTTGCTAAATACGTTGTATGTGCATGGTGAAATTATTTATACCCTGAGAGAGGTACCAGTATTTTCAAGGTATTGAAATTATTATGATATAATGAAATATTGACTTGATCAAAGTTTTATATATATATACAGGATGCAGCTGAATTATTATTCGACGTGTTTGTCAAGCGGCCGGGATGTGATCCCGTGCGAAAAAACGAGAAGGAAACGTAGATAAAATTGGTTTGTCTAACGCTTAGTTTTCTAGAGAATCGAATTTGAAAACTTATTCGATGAAATAAATAAGTCGGTCGTTCTTTCTCAAAAGCATACATATTCACAGATTTGGTGTATTCTTGTTTGAAATTATTAATATATCATTTACATAGTTACGTAATTTGATGAAAAGTGGGTAAAATATTTATAATCATTTAAAAATATAAAATTCCTCTCGATTCTTTTGCAACTTACAACGTATGTTTTATCGTTTATCTCATAGAGGTAAAATGCTCTTCTTCAAAATACTTCTGCGTTTCAAAAATTTGATATTTTTACACTCTATTTTCTCTCTGTAGGTCAGAATTTTCGATTTAGCTGTTTGAACGAGCAGGAAAATTCCATTTCCTAATTAAGACCTAAACCACGGAAAGTGGGAATTCAAATAAGGTCTATTAGATTGCAGCCTGTTCCCAAGAGTATACGTATACAACATATCTGCATTGCACACCGTATCTAGCAAATTTCTGCAACGCGTATATGCAAAATCCCCAAATCTAGTACAAGATTCTCGCTCGATGATGTATGACCACACCTTTAACCGAACTTTACCATCGAGAGATGAAACAACAGCGATTTGAAGCAGAGGTATCTTTAAAGTTTCGCTTCTTTAATATTTAGAAATTTTACGTTGAACGTTCCATCTAGTAATTCAAAATCGACTCGATACGATTCTTTAAATATCGAGTGTCCTTACAAAAATATTCTTCGAATATTTAAATGTGAAATAAAACTTTTTGTAACAAAATAAAAATTCCAGAAATTGCGATGTTGTAATTTGAAGCGATAAAGCTTATGAAAATTTCTTACGAACGATAATTTCATCTATGCAAAATTACATACATGCTATATAATATATCAATGTATATCTAAAGGTTATTTACGTATTTAGCTTACGAAAATGACGCAGATATATTAAATAATAATAAGAGCATTAAACAACCATCAAGCAAGAATTTAAGAGAAATTATCTTAGGAAACAGTTTCGTTCAATACGTATACATAGTAGTAGCATTTACCCAAATAAATCATTCTGTCCGAATAAACTAGTTAATCTGTTAATTGGACCCTTTCTCAATCAGAAGTGTTTCTCGTATAGATAGTACCTATTGCCCTCTGAATACTGATATCTCCGTTTCCTCAACCAGCAGATTAATTCCTGTGAACAAACCAATCTACCAAACTAAATTGCCAAATACATCGAATCTAGCCCTATATCTAAACAACGCTATGAAATACCATGCTAAACACCATATGTTTTCTCAACCAGATATAAATCCACAAGATGAATTATTCTCCAATTGTTACATTTTTATGCAAATTATTTAGATTACATTTTTTGTACTTCTAATCAATATTATTAGTACTATATTCTTATTTGTCTATTTAGAAAAGTTTACAAATTAGAATTTTTGCACTCACTCACCGCACAGCTAAAATCCGTCCATTTCAAAAAATGCAGAACGATTCGACTTCGCATCATTCGCTTATTTGATATTTATAACTTATACGTATTGCGAGCCTGAAAATTCTATGTATACTAATTATGTTGTAATAAATTAGAATCGTTTACGATTTCTTACACTGAATTCTCTGTTTAGTTCGACAATTTCTAAATTTTCTCTTTTTTTCCCGAAACCTGCCGCTACTGATAACACGGTAGATAAGCACCTAAGCAAAAGTCTCTCGTTCCTTCAAAGGCAAAATACTGTACAATAAAACACTATACGCTATAATTACAACCTGTAAATTTATCTAAAATTCAGGGCCTGTCTCCTTATCATTCGCTTACTTGCGTTTTACCGCACCTCTTTTCGAGAAGATTGGTTTAGGATCGAATCTCTTAATCTGTCTCTGCTTGCCGCTTTAAAAATTCATCGCAATCGACATTGATTCCAATTGCTTCGACTATCTGAAGAGCATCACTTTGGTGTCGAAATAAGGGATATTCTTAGTTCTTACAACATTACATAATATAATTTACTCATTACGATTTATCAATCGAATTACCTTGATTATCGTATTTTATTGAAAAATAGCATAATTTCCTTCGAACGTGCTTCTTTTTCAAACTACTTATATAACATCGAACTCGTAAACGTCGTTGAACTCGATCGACTCACAGTTTCAGTTAAAAGATACAAATGCAGTAAGCTGCGAGAATTCCATTAAATACATTGCTCGTTAATTAGTTTAATTAAGATTATTTGGTTGTTAAGCGTAGATTGTTTGTGCCCTATAGCACAAAAGGTAACGCGTACAGTGCCAATGGTTGAACCTTAAACGAAGGTAAAAGGGGTTCCCATTGCTTGACAAGTGACAGGGCGTTAAACGCGGTCAGGCAAACGGTGCGAGTTTTTTGCGGCGCGGCGGCGGAAACAACGTAAGAGACGTTTATTCCTGGCGCGTATATAAACTGCGACATAGCGAGCAAAACAGCCGAAAAACGACTGCGGCCGCATTCGAGCACGTAGGCAAATTCGTTGCAAACACCGAAACAATGGGGTATGACCCGTCGTGGGCGGCATTTTAAATCGGTCCGCTTCTTTTCGTTCCAGTACCGAGGCACGTTCTACCTTTTGCCTTACGTTCTACTCGGTAATCCTACCCCCTATACACGCTTTCCTCTTCCGCTCGTTCCTTCCGTTCTTGCAAGAAACGCAAAATTTGCCCATCGGCAGGTCGAAAGAAAAGAAGAACGAAACGATAATGTATCTCCAGACGGTACAGACTGCTGCATATAAATATATCCGTCCTGCATCTAGGATAAATTCCTTCGTAGCGATAACGAGTGCAGGCGACAGCAGCGTTACTAACCGTAGAAACATCTTGGAATTTCCTAAATTTATCAGTTTTCTTTTACTCATTGGTTTTTGACGAACAATTTCAGTTTGTTATAACAGATCGCGGAATTGAAGCAGCGATACGTCTACGTTCGTTCATCGGTGTTAGAACGCGTGTAAATTATTAAGAGAGTGATTAATCGATAGATTTTCAAGATTCTGCATTTATGCGAGATGACGAATCAAAATGATTCGTAAGAATCGCAGTAAAAAAAAAAAAAAAAAAAAAGAAAGAAAAGTGGAAAAATATACGGAAAGCCGAGTATTAATCTTCGTGTATTACCCATCACAATGACAACGACAGTGACGAAGTAAATCAGAGGCCAAATAAAAAGAAAGAACGTATTAATCCTTCGTAATTGAGCCTGTACGTTGAAATAAAATAGCAATAGAAAGTAGAGCGGAAAGAAGAGAGCGACGTGAAATAAGGCGACGTAATATCGAGTGACAAAACGAGAAGATACACGTTAAAAAGTATACGCAGGCTGTGGCTGTTAGCTGGGTTTCTTGCAACGAGCAAAATGACGTAAATAATATCATGGAGATGTCGGAAGACAGGTTTAACGACGGGCTTGCGGTGCGGATTAATCACACGCCGCAGCCCCACGGAATAAGACATACGGGTTAATGCTCGTGCGAGCGTGCGCTCGCTATTATCGTGGGCGTGATACTCGTGACTTACGTGACTCGTGCTGTCGTTGCAACTCGTGCCTGTACATAATGCCACCGGTGTTATATGGACGCTCTCAGACACGAGAATTGTCGATCAGATCGGCATCGCTGAGGGTGGAGGAGACGTTCGGAGGGTTTGCAGGCGACGAATCTAGGGAATTGCGCGAGAAAATTAACCCTCGCGTAACTACTGTGTGTCACGTGACGGCCAGATTGAACCCAATGTCCAGCCGCGAAAGGTTCGCGTTGTAAACGGAAGCTGCGGTTAAGCTATCGACGAAATTTTACACAGGGTAAAATTATTACGCCCGCCAGCCGTCGGTGATTAATCTTCATGGGTACATACCGCAACGCGCTACGCTGCGCTGCTGGCATCAGTTTCCACGGTTTCGTTTTTACATCAAACGGTTTTCGAGAATGAAGCTCGTGGTATTAAGTTTTTCCAGAACGGTGACATAATTCCTATACCATTTCTATTTCGTAATTGTAATAACAATATACCTAGTTATATAAACAAGTAGCAAGTAACACTCGTAGCTAGCGATATTTAAATCTATGTTTAGAAAAGTACTCGTGTACAGCTATCGATTATGTACGGTTATCACACTATTACGTTAACAATGCCTGAAAATGTATATAAAATATGCGAAATATTTATTGCAAACGTATGCTTCACAGAAGTCAGTGAAGTATTTGAAGCGTCAAATAGAAGTGTTACCTCAATGTCTAAGTACTCGGATATTAACATTTGAACGGTAGATTACTTGCCGCATTTTTTCGCGATTTTTGCAACGTTTTAGAAAATTTAGGAAAGTTTGGTATAACGTAGGTAATAACAGTGTATAAACATGAGATAATCATTTTAAGAGTTATGCTTAAACAGATTTCCTTCAATTGCAAATATGTACGAGTAAGCATGCACTCGACTATGCGAATATCTTGTATGTAATTTTCTTCCTATAACGCGTTTAAACATTTTATTATGCGACGTCTCGTTGCAGATTTTCGTGCATTTGCATGGATTTACGTTGCTTCGCGAGTCGACTATACCTCTGCACTTGGAATGCACTCGACTTCCTGTGTAAACGGCATTCCAATAGCACCGCTCGTATCGTATTCCGAAGAAAGAGTACCAGTATTCGCGACTATTGCGAGGAATTGCGTCAAAATATTCCAACAACGTGGTTTAAGTTTAAATATCTCATATTTGAATTAAACGGAATTACTTAAAATCCTGTAGTAACCATATTTACATTGGAATTTGTTGCAACATCGTCGCTCGATTTTGGAGACTGATCCTCGTTGTTAATATTTGTTTAAATAAAATTCCTAAAAATGACAACGAATTTACAAATTTGTACCGTTTACGAATCTAGGTCGCGAACGAAACGCACGATAAATTCCTTGTCTTTTATAGAAGAGCAATTTTAAAATTCAACATGTTGTCGATTAGTTTCACGTTAATATACGAATCGAAATAAATAAATCGTGCAACATATGGATCAAAATTATACCACATAATTGGTTAATGATATTGACTCCTGTTTCAGATTCAGGTTACGCGAGGTTGAAAATTTATTCAAGCACTAGCATACTATTTCTTTACGCTTGTACGTCGCGTCGAATAAGAGTTAAACGGGATTAAAAATGAAACGACGGTTATGCATGTACGTATAAAATTATTTATAACGTTGTTCTCGATAGTATACTTACGGATTATTTAAAAAATTAAGATTTCGAGTTGCAAGGGTCGAGCATTTATTTCTGTGGCTATTCCAAATATTCGGCATCCAGGGATTTCACGAATGAATAAAGTTCAACGTGGATTTGAAATGGCCTCGATGCTCGCTTTCATTAGTTTGTTAATAGCATAGGCCTGCTAATCGACTACAAAAGACACTCGATGCTGACCTACTTTTTTTACAAGAATAGAACGAGAATTGTCCGTTGATTGAACGTTGATCGTATCGGCCCTGTCCTTCTTGGTAAACGTCGTGGAGAAAAGTTTCATTGATCGTGACTCGTATCTCAGCTTCTGTTATTTCTTTCGTGTGCGATCTATACTGTACGCTTATAATCTACCAAATCAGATCTGCAGTTCGTTGAACATAGGAAAGAGAGGCATATTCTTCCTAAAATCATTCTATAGATATTTTAATAGATATCACTGAATTTTATTAAATTTTGTCATATTTACCCAACTTTCACGAAGTTACTCTCTTACGTCAAGTTGAAGATTTGGTAGATGTATATAAAATCAGGAACAAAGTATCGTGCCGAATAATTAGTCGCATTACCATGTTGAGAAAGATAATTCGACGAATTGCGAGTTTTAATTTTTCACTTAAAAATATTCGTGACAAAGAAAAGAGTAACAGCGTAATATAGTAAAAATTAGGTCAGAAAACAATGAAAACCAACGAGAGCAGAAAATATGTCACGCTATTGATCGAGCGTTTCCAGGATTTTACGTATCTTTTCGGCGAAAACAAAAAGGGAACGACTTGAAATTAAAATGACGAGGGGTATAGTAATCGTAGAGAAACGAAACACGGGAATTTAATTGGCACAGTGAAGGATGCGTTTCACGGGCGTTCGCGAATCTGGGAAAAACCAGACGAGCGAGATTATCCTTCTCCGTTCTCTACTAATATGCTACATGTTCGTATCCCTTTCCCGACATTTTTTCCTGCCGGTCGAATCGAGTACACAACTGCCACGAAACCGCGAGTTTGCATTGCAGATTGGTAACTACATTCCAATTTTTCGCGGCCTATTTTTTCTATAGCTGCGTGCAACTTAACTTTCGCTCTCGGCTCGTCTCTGCCAACCGACCGACTAGGAAAAAAAATATTACGTAGATGCTAACGTATTTTGGTTTCTGTGACATCGATTAGTCTCGTAAGAGACTCGAATATTCGGAATCGTTTAAAAAATGGGATCGGATTGGTATTGACTCTTCAAAATAAAATAAATTCTTCCAAAAAAAAAAAAGAAAAAAAAAGAAGAATACGATGATATGATATATTCTATGGCACTGAATAAAATATGAACTCGGCGGTTTGGCTGTCCTGAATTTTACAACGAGATTACATTTTATTAAAAATTAGTAAATATCTATATACTTTTGAGCCTTCTGAGCGGTGGTGTACCTACATAAAAGAGCGAACCAACCGAGCACAAGGCATACTTTTATCGAACGTTGAACCAGACGAGGCTCGTGAAGTGGCCCGCGGACGAGAATTAATTAAAATAGAGAAGAAATAACGGAATTAAAACGCCAGAAAAATTCACGGCGGTCGAACAATGGCAGGCGAACGGTGCGCAACAGGAATAATGAGAAATAGCGCAGCGTAGAGAACGACGGAAACTAGACGAGTGGTGAAAATCAAGGTGGATCGAGAGAGTCGGCAAAAGAAGTAAGAAGCATGAAACGGAAATAGGAAAAAAAAAAGACCAGAGTGCACGATAGACCGCGAAAAGAACAATGAAAAACTGGATGCAGAAGCTAGAAGCGAGAACGAGGAACGGCATGTAGAGGGATGAATGTAGTGGGTAAAAGAGGGAAACGGCCGATGTCAAAAGCAAGGCGGATGAAAATAACGAGGGAGAAACAGTGGAAGAAACCGAGAACGACAGAAACGGAAACAAAGTAACAAAGAAGAAGTAAAGAAAAGGGTATATTCCCGGTTATAAATATTAGGGTACCTATGAAACATGAAAACAGCCTCGGATATTGTTAGGAAATTATGACAACTTTTAACAATTATTATCTCGATGCAGAGATACATTTTAGATACACAAAGACTGTTCAACGTTCTAATTAAATCGCAAAAATTAATACAAATTTTTACTTTTACGAATACGATCGAAAGCTGGAATCTGAGTAAAGATTTAATTCTCTCGCTAAATATTACGAGTACTATACCGTATAGACGTTGTGTCGCGCATATTATAAATACTGCTATTAGTTTAGATCGTACAACACACGTATATGTATAGTTTTACTCTGTCTACGAGTCAGAATCGGAAAAGGGAGACACTTCGTTTTATTCTTACTTCGACTATCATGTTTGAATCTTTGCATTCTATTTCCGTTACTTTACGTTCGTTACGAAGGTATTCGACGAATGTAATTTTCATTACACTTTTACATTACAAAATTATAGAGTATACGGCTTTTTCGTACTTATGAACAGAGGTGTATATAACCGCTAAAAATGCCAGCGGCACATTGGTGGTGTACACGTCCACTATTGACCGGTTGGAAAAAGGGTTGGAGGGTGGCAATGGTAGCGTTGCTGCTGTTGGCGGAGGCTGGACACCGCGCTATTTTATCTGCCATTGAAACTGGAACGAGCTGGAGGGAGAACTGGCCGGTTGACGGTGGTTTTCGGCCAGGGCAGGAAACGCAAACGCTGACCTAACGAAGCGCTCGATGGTTACCGCACGCCTCTGACCTGCTCGTTTTTTGAACCGACCTGTATCGTCGGGTCTATGCGTCATCAAGACGCGCGTTGCGCCTGATAGACACCGCGAGAACTCCGCCGCATCGCATTTTCCCAACCGACAACGCTCGAAATCATTTTTCGCGGCTTTCTTTCGAATCGATTATACGCGTGGCCCGACCTCTCGCGCCGCCGATCGTTTTCTGTCGCTTTGCCTTTGTGAATCGGCTAACAAAGTTCCGACCATTGAAAACGCCACGGAGAAAAGGCAGTGGATGAGCGTGGAAATAACCGTTCGAGGTTGAATGACGTGAACGGGCGAAAAAGGATAGGAAATGATATTTGATTTTTAACGATTTTTGTGTAACATTTTTTTCTCTCTACTGGGCTTGTTTGTTGCTATCAGGGAATATTTTACAGTAGGTCTGTGAAATATAATAGGGCTGATGAAGTGAGGTTTGGAACTTAGGCGTCTTAAAAATGTTAATTAATGTGTGATTAAATGTCAATTATAACGTAGAGAATCGCTCGATGAAAATTTAACTTTATCTTAAATTATCAACTTACACTGACACAATGAGAATCACAGACCATATGATTCACCGCAATCCCCGTGCCACTTTCTACTTACAGCACTGAATATTGCGTAAATTGTACACGCGAAACATTTTCGTTGCCGGAGATGTTTATAACTGTTCCGACGGCCAGCTTTGAAAAGGATCGCACGGGTATAAAGGAATTCTGAACGATTCGCGTGTTGGCCTTTAACTTGGTAGAGATTATAATTTAATGACCACGTTACTTTAGTTTCTATACAGGACGATTTTAACAATTGTAATAAATGCTTTGTAACTTGTCTATACATTCCCGGATTGGTTTCCAATTTTGCTATTGCACGTAATCGCGATAATCGTATTACAGCGTTAACGAAACTTTCAAAAAGTTTCGTACAATGCACGCAATATATTCGTAAGAAAGATTTTGTGGTAAATGTTCGAATACTTTTCCGAGTCACTCACTATAGGAATCTGAGATATAGCGCTTCAGATGCTACGAGTATGTACATACAAATTTCCACAATTTCAGTTTCAAGTAAATACACGACGTTAAGTGTCTAATTGTCTTCAATTAGGTGAACATTTATAATCATGACTTATAATTACAGATTTAAAGCTTTTATTTAAATATTTCAGGACCTGATCAAAAAGTTGATATATTTCCATGTTATCGTGCTAATTAGATATTAATCGTTACAGGTAATGATTCAATTATGCGTTAATAAATGTTACATTAAGTATTAATTAATTGGCAATATGGCATAAACTGTGTTCCAAAAACGAGTTATGCAGGAAACATTGCATAACAAATCGCGGCATACGTGGCGAGATTCATCACCGATGATTACGATCGAACGTCCTGCATTCTGCTGACATGGATCGTTCTTTTCGCGGCGCAGCTCTGTAACTTACCATTAAACGGTCGCAGATAAATCCCATAAGTTATCGGGATGTCCGAAGCTGGTCTGAAAAATTATGCAATCTCGTCGCGTTGTCAGCGCTGTCGCGAACGAACGAACGCGCGTAACGAACGTCGGCAATCACCTTGGTCAGATAAATTTTGATTCGCGCGAAACAGAGAGTTTTAAAACGCGAGCCGAGGAAAAAGCAAAATCGTGTCAAGTAAATCACAAAAATCGACCTACATTTCGAAGTTTGAACGGGGAGATATGTTATTTGTCATGGCGGCTGTGAAAACTCTACACCTGTATTTTCCGTGCTGTATTTTCGTGCGAAGAGCCAATCCTTTCCGCTTTCATCGTGCATTTTGAGATTCCACACAAAAGCGCGATAAACCCTGACGCGAGCAAAAGCCGCGGAAGTGGACGTGGCGAAGCTGATTGTGTGTGTGTGTGTGTGTGTGTGTGTGTATGTGTGTGTGTGTGTGATACAAGTAGTTGGTTCGACTTATGAAAGGAAATGAATCGGAATATCTCTGAATCTAAATACCAAAGATATACGAGGATAGCGAAGCGATAGTATGTCTAAGCGTACAATATAAAACCTTTTCCTTTGCCAACCTCATGCAAGATATTAAGGATACAAGGATACGTGTATTGCACCTTTTTATATCACTAAGTCTTCTTTTAAACGTAAAGCGTATCGGATATACGCATGGTTAGGTACAGTTCGAAGTTGTAAATACGAACAAGGTACGCGTACATGTACGATATTAAATAAAATTTATTGAAACGAAATAACGAATCGAACGTTTTCTGTAGAAAAAATTTCGAAAATTTTGCACTATACTATGCAGACGTTATATAAGCACAATGGCGTGTCGATAGGTTGTATACCAATTGTAATTTCTACCACTGTATCAAAGGAACATTTAAAAGTTTGCGCTATCGAGGATAATCCTATATTTAACTGCGAATAAAGTACATTAAGCTGTGTTTTGAGAGCAAACTTTCTTCTGTAATAAAAGTACGAATTTCTGAAGGGGAGAAAGTGAAATGGGATTAGGGAATTACGTTAAACGATCGATCATCCGTCGAGTATCGTTGTAATAGATCAAGCGTAAACGTTTTAGTGACCCAACGTAGCTTGCAGTTAGGACATCGGCCAAGATCCTCCAGTACCGACTAGACACTGATTCAACCCCTTTGAGCTTTGGACTCACCGGCGGAAGAGCCCTTTGCTTTCCGACGATGAAATTGGAATTTGATCGGCGGCCATGATATCTAATAACCCGGTCGCCTTATTTATCGACGTACAGAAATTCCAACTGCAACGGCTCCAGCCAACCAAAGAATTCTCCAAGCATCGTCTCTCCGGTTTCTTTACACAAACACACCGTTCTTCGTTGAAGAGTGGAGATTGCTCGAATTACTTTACAGGATCATATCGTGAATATTGGCCAGTTCGATACAACTTTCTTTTGCGCTGAAAAGATACTCCAAAAGTTGAAATTAATTATTTCGATGCGTTTGATTTCTTTCACTGCATTTCGCGTGAAATTCACATCCTCTCTCGCTAGAAACGAACTTTTTCTATTTTTTTAACAATTAACATCGTTCGGCATTTCGATCGCTTCACGATCCTGCATGATCGAAGCTTGCTGATTAATTACCCGTTGATACGTTAATGCCATTGATTTCTTCGTGCTATACAAAATTTTACGTAATATCGCACATGTATATCCGCTGTCCGAACTGCTCGTATAATGCAGGTATTACGCGAAACTTCGTTGACGTGTATCCGCCAGAAGATCCGTGTATGCGCAACGATTTGAGGAAGAGCACGACGACGGGGATGGCGAGACACGGGCCAACGGCATGGAGGGGTGGACCATCCATCATACGGCGGAAACCAGCCGGCACATTGCCGGAAGTGACGTCATGCTTGAAATATCGACTAATAATTTATACGCAGACGTTAGCGCCCGCTCGCGTTTTGCAGGGTTACCTATCCGTAATAACAAACTAACGCCTCCCTGTATTTGTGGTTGCCGAACGTGCACGCGACGCGTCAACACATATTCGGGGATCGTAGCTTTCGTACTCTCGATGTTCTCGAGATGTTCTCAAGTGCGCGTAACTTTTGATATATTACATATGAATATTTTACATTTTATATCGTTAAACATTCGTTTCCTTCGTCAATCTTCTTCTGATAATAAAGCAATTTTATCGGACAAAAACGCAACAGTCGTTTCGATAGCGTTACTTAGATACAACGAATGCATCGATAGCGGTAAATGTGTTAAAGAGTTGACTCGATGCGAATCAGGAAGGAAAAACTAAAACGGAAGACGAAAGACGGGTAGACAGAGAGACAGAAAAATATATGCTACGTGTCTATGACGCAAAAATTTCACGATGAATTATTATCTATTATATAGACGGCCCAGCAATTGTAGACGAGAGGACGTGAATTTTTTCTGAAAATAGATCGACGTGAGCGACGTCTCTTTGCTCGCATCATCTGTTCGCTTATGCGATATTGAAAACTATCTGCCGATTTGTATAGGATAGACGGAACGTGGTGTATTCAGGCTCATCATTCGATCCATGATGCAAAGGACATCGGTGACATTCTTTTTGTCAAAAGCATTTTCAGCACTATCGGTATTCGATCGCGAAATCTGAAATTCGACAGCTGCCACTCTTCGCGTATCTCTTCTACGTGATAGAAGATAGTCTGTATTTAACTTACGTGTAAAGAAAAATACTGTCAAGTATTGGATAGTAGTAGCAACGTATGCTACCACGATCTCGAAACAGTGGAATTTTTGATAAATTATCTTTGTAATGTGCAATATAGTGAAATATTATACTATTAACATATATTACACGTAATACGCATGACAAAACTTAGGGTGATTTAAATTATGCGAAGGGCCCATTGCCAGTGGGAAAGTGGTAAAAGGATATTTTATTTTGAAAACAAAGTAAATATCTATAGAAAATGATACATTAGTTCTGGATCCTTAGATTATTTATTTCGAGAATTTTGCTGTGAATTTTTTTTTTTTTAACTACGTTCAATAATATGTTTTCACTTTCCAATTTTCATAGCTTCCCACAGATGTCAATTTTTATTTATCTTGTAACGTAAGCGTATTGTTCTACGTTTATACGTTCTAGCGATTAGTTCAATACACGTTGTGTCGTACAACGCGTAAAGATATTACATTGTGAACAGCTGTTTCATTTTTTTTCTTACTCTCATGGTTTGCCATTTCAGCTCCTCGATTATGAATTCAGTGAATGCAAATAATATTACAAGTAGTTAATTCTGTATTTTGTTCGATTAATTAATTTCCTGTATTTGTATAAAAAGCCTTGGCTGAACTTACTTTAAGATTGAAATTTCTCGCACGAACCTTTGCAAAACCGTCGTTGACAAGTAGGAACCGTCACAGCACATTCACCAAATGCAAAATGAATGTTTTTTGTGATCAAACTGAAACTCATAGAACTAATCTTATACGGCTAGTCATATCAACAGTTTGTAAGAAACCTTCTGAATTTCTGACTACTAAAATGCTAACAAAAGTATGTATCCCATTCTGATTCTAATCTTTGGATTCTGGAATCATTCGTATCAACAATTTCTTACGAATAATTGATACAATAACGACATAAACGAAGTGAAACGGATATAAATATATCCTTGACAATCGGCAGTATTTTTAATAAATTTCATGGAAGATCGTCTAATTTTTAACTATTCAACGTATCACAATTGCGAATCGCATATACCTGTCGATTCACGATCAAAATTCTATTTAATTGTTTTTTACTTGTTGCTAAAAACGTATTTAAAGCTAGATAGATCGCAGAAGCTTGTCTATGAAATTTACATACAGTTAACTTTTATCAATAAATATGTTACACATATTCGTTGTTAGCCACTTTTCTATTCCATTGGAGTAAAAACTTTTCACGAATAATTACGCAGGAATTTACGTTAGAAAATCTATGGGTGAAAAGCGAACGATGGAAAGTTCAACGATCCCTGGCAAGAATCGAATAAAACGAGGCCTCGCATCGAATACACGAAACGCGGGCTCTCGTTGCCCGAATAAATAACGCGCGATCGAACAAAGTTCGACAAGCGTTCTCGAGCGCTCGTTCGTCTCGATGGCCAATCTAACGAGCATCGTTTCAAAAAATTACATACCGAATCCCATCAGTTAATTGAACGAAAGCACTCTCTGCTTTTTCACCTATTCACGGTGGAAACGCAAAATTCACGTTTTTAACCGTCTCTGACGAATAAACAGGGGCGGATGACAGTCGCGCCATCGAGCGTGGAAATTTCACCGAAAAGTACTAACGCAAATCACGCGATCCCCGTTATCGATGAGAATCGGAGAAACAAATGTACTTCGATCGGAACGCGAAACTGAGCCACGCTGTCGTTGCAATCTTACAAAGGCGCGCTGTCGTTTGGGCGCTGTTCGCGATACTCGAAGAGCGGGAAATAAATATGAAAAAGAAGAAAAAGGACGAGCAGCGAGGGCAACTGGTTCGGACCTTGTACGAAGTAAGGGTGAAGAAAAAGGGGTCGATGCGCGAACCGATGTTACCCCGGCTGGCAAATCTCTCCTCCTTTTCAGCATCCGGCGTCGGGGTAAAACCTGAGAACTCCTTTCGCACTCGATATTCCATATTTCTTGTGACAATTTCTCCCGGTAAATTTATAGACTTCCCTTTCGTCGAGACGTTGCTGGGAGCAGCATGGCGTAGGGACAGGGAAGGAAATCAAGAGAAAGAGGTTGCGAGCGAGTCGAGGATAGGAACGAAGGCTGAGAATGACGATCGCGCGAAGAATGGAGGTCGGTGTTAGTGCTCGTAAAAAAAGAAGAAGGGTACGGGGAGCGAAGGAAGGAAGGAAGGAAGGAAGGAAGGCGATCGAATGAAAAGCTTCTGCCGCCTTCTCCAGCTACTGCTCTGTTGCAATGCGATCGGTTATAAAGAGACACGTCGATACGTTTGCGCGCGATGCCCGCCTCTCTGTGTGTACGAGCGTCAGAAGCCCACGTGGATTTACGTAAGTGAACGTTTCGCATCGCTGTATAGATGGCAGCAGCTGGCAGCAGCTGCAGACACACTTCGTCGAACGAAGGGGTTGCAAACCTGCGTTACGGGTTTGGATAGCTGCTTGAAAACCTCCACCAGCCAGTCGCTCGGATTTTGATACACGCTCACCAAGTCGTAACTCTTTCTTCCGTATCCGTGAAAAACCGAAGAGCGAATATTTTGCGTTCCCGTGCAATTTACATTCACGTCGCGATGTCGTCAAGTTTAGTAAAAACGTAGAAAATGAACGATCCCTTCCGAGAGAGAAATATGAAAATGATCGAATGCTCGACTACCTCGTAACGAAAGTTTGCATTTATGAAGATTATTTTCCGATACTCGACAACTAATTAATCGTTAATTAATAAGCGTTAATCAAGTACATTCGCGTTAGAATGTTAAAATATTCGTAGATCGATATATTTTCCGATTCATCGGAGGATCGATGATTATTCTTTTACCTTTGCGTTGATATCCGATAAATAATATAATTTATTGATTGTATCAAGGTAATTAAGAACGTCGAATCGCTTGTACGCTATGTCAGGAAGAAAAAAAGTAATTTCCTTGGATTTACGTCGGTAGGACGCACACCTGCAACGAGTGCATTGAATCGCACGTGAGCCGCAATTCTTCTCGAAAATTAAGCCATCCTGGATAGACAATCGGGTATAAAGGATAGCGAAATGGACTATCGGGCGATCGGAGGAACGGCGCTCAACGCAGCTGGAAACATTGTCGTAGGCGAGAAGAGAGTGAACGCTGCTCGTATCCAAATGTCGAGCGCAGGTGTGGAAGGAAACAATGCGGTATCGTGAACGGGTCGCAAATCGACTTATCTCCACTCGGACACAAGAGCATCGGTGAACAGACGCTTTGGAATGCGCTAATCGTGCGAACACGCGCGACTGCTAGGTCGCTCGTAATGCAACCTCTGGTCCCAAGAGTACAGTTTGACAGGTTTGCGTCTCGGCGATCGATCTGCCACCAGATCCCCGAATCGATCCGTAGCCCCTCGAAACCTCGTCGTCTCACCGTCAATCTCGCCTTTCACCGCGTTAATTGGATTACGGAGTTTGCGTTGTGCCTTCGTCGCCGAATATATATCCTTCTTCTCCTTTTCACCGTGCAACCCGATCGACGCGGCACAACGCGACGCGACGCGACGCGACATATCTGTTCGCGAATTAAGCAATCGAATTCACCGCGTTCGAGATAATTCATCCCCTCGAACGATGTTCCCGGTTATTCCGCCACGACTTTTCTTCCTCTTTCTGCCCGCTATAATGCGATTATCAGTTAATGAAAATTCGAACGACCGATAATAACCTCTTCGGTATGGGAATTAATTATGGAAATTCTATGATGCCTGCCATGCGAATTATGCTTCCGTACGGATAAAGTGAATGACTTTTAAGGCAGAATTACCTTCGATATCTGATCTGTGATATAATGTAATGTAATAAAATACGTGTAATATACCATGATAATCGTAAATGCTTACAATTTCCGCATTGACTTCGTGCGAGGTTAACGAAAGACGGATAATCATCTGAAGAGAATATACGAAGAGATTGAATTTATAAGGTGACTTCACGGTGAATCAGTTTATACTTTCTACATACATCGTAATAGATCGCAGAGATCGGATTCCACGTGTAAGCCGTAAATAAACGCGTGGACGATCGGTACACGAGCAAAATCACGGTTAAATGATCGAGTTAAATCCAGTTGCAGGAAACTAAATTTGTGCATCGTGAAGATTTAGATTTGGGTAAAGATCGGACGGTAAGTCTCATATTTCGTGCATGACAAAAGAACAATTTTAAACTTCAACATCGAATTAACATTATCAACTTCTTCCTTCTTATCTGCTCTTGGTATTAAATATATTTTATATCCATTTCTTAAATATAAAAATACACAAAGAATCATGCAAGAGTTTCGATCTTTCTTCCGTAAAGAAGGCCTGCTATTTCTAGATATCTCGAAACAGTTCTCAGGATAATTAAATCGCGTTCTACAAACTCTACTCTCGAATAAATAAATCCGACAAATATCTATTCTTTTTTTAATTATTTTCATTTTTCCATAATCTTGCGACACGTAAAGTAGTCGTTTCGAACTGATTGTCCTGCCTAAAGGGAATTACGCATTTAAGGGTTAAACACCTGCTTTCATAAAGAAGGGTCGCTATTCATAGACGCCGCTGTTTTGTCCAACAAAAGGGAAACCAGAGAGGACAAGTAAATTGCACGAGAAAGACGGTGGACCACCGTAAAGAGCGAATCAACGAGCCGAAAGAGACAGACAGGCGGACAGACAACTGGGGGTAGCCGACAGATTCGGCCCAATTTCGGCCTTTGTCGGCACTCGAATCGGCGTGAACGTCCCGAAAATGCAATGCATTCATGCGAGCTCGTCATTATGCGTGCGACATAATGCGCGACTGCATTGCGACTCGGCAATCATCGTCGCGGCACGTCCAGCCTTGTTCTCCGTGCGTCATTCGAATTTGCGAGCGCATCACAACACGCCAGGGCCACCATCGGAGACCGCGACAGGACTTGTACCTGTCTAAATTTAAAGCGAAACGTACCAAAGCCTACATCCGCGCTCGTGTACCTAAGCATTCGCGGCTAGAACGTTTGTTCTCACAAACAACACTAATGTTTAGACTAGACTGGCGGAGACAGACTGGTCGGCTATTGGATTTACTTTCGAGGCAGATTTATTCGTGTGAAACGTTCTAGTTAAAGTCATACGTACTTATCGTTGGATAGAAATAGAATTAGAGTGACTTTTATGGAACAGCTGTTAAGGATGTTTGTTAAGACTCGGATAATTTGGATCATTAACTGACAGTTTATTAAAGTAGCATTGGATGGAAAGCTGCAAGATGCTTTCGTCGATTATCTCGGTCGAGTAAAGAAATGGCACTTGGAATTTCACAGCTTCAATCTCGTGTGTTCTAAAAATTCTTTGGCTAAGTGGTTCTCTACGGTTTAACTAAGCGATTAATTTTAATTTCTTTTTGAAACTTACTAATTGGCGTAGAATATGGCAGACACGTTTTATTTAATTTTCCATCTTCAAAGAGGAAAAGATAGGATTTAACGAACAACGAGTTTGAACATAAACATTTTCAAAATTTACTCGCGCTCAGCTTCGAAATCTCAGATCTCGGGAGATAAAATTTCGCGAGTATGTAAATCTCGAACCTTAACAATTCTCGTTCAAGTTGCTACTTAGTTCCGTATTTGATGTCTCGCAAAAGTACAAAAGATTGGAATGCCATTAAACAGGAATATTTTCACAGAATCGCCCATTGAAATATTAAAATATTCCTCTGCGTGCATACCCGTTGAGGCGTTCGTTTGACGAGAACGAGAGAAGTTGAAATCACGTTTTATCACTTTTATCTAGCCGCAGAGAAAGGAGAAAGGCCTCATTTCCGAAGCAAAAGGAACCGTCCAATCGTTTTCACCGTTTCGATGTAATATTTAAATATTCATCGGCGACATCTTATACATATAAAAGTCTCTCGGCAACATTATCCGAATAGAGAGGTTAATTGCTACTTTGCATAATAATTCAATGAGAGTAAAAGGTCCGTGGCGGTTGTCTCATTCTGATCGTCGGATTCTTGCATCAAATCGGTCGAGAGATTCGAATATCGGAAGAGAGATAATTTTGTCAGAAAAATAGAGAGAATCGAGTCCACTTTCCGAGATTATGGAATCGCTCCTCCATGGATTAAAGCTTATCCATTCGACCGCGTTCAAGATAGATACGTTCCGTATCCTCGATATCAACTACTGAAATCGATGATTTCGTACAACGTTACATTTTTAAAGCTAACGTTTCATTGAAAATATTGACGAAGGTGATAGTTAACTTTTCAGTAATCTGTAATCGGCAATTTCGATCCTGATTTCTATGTTAATATCAAAGAAGGAATAACACCTTCCTTTAAACCTGATCTTGAGAAAGAAATATGCATAAATCTGGATAAACTGTGCCGATTGGGATTTATACTCGTAATAATTTTTAGCTCTGTACAAAGAAAGGCGAATAATTAATTTACCCCTGTTCCGAGATGAAAAATGCCTACTTTTTTGCGCGTCGAAGCACCCGACGCGTAAAACAAACGATCTCCACGCATTTGACTCAAATTAGCTGTTATTTATTAACGTCGACTCCTACAAGCCCAAGATCCATTGGCGAGCTGAACCGATCCAAGAGCATATGCCTTCGATGTATTTATATGGAACCATCTCCATTAGCGAGCTAAATTGCCCCTGGTACTTGAAGAAATTTAGCTCCGACTAGCACGAGATTGCCTTGTGAATAATTTTTTGGAATTAAAAAATAAGAAAAAAGGATCTCTATCTTCTGAATTTAAATTCGCACCGTTCCACTTTGTCTCATCGTTATACTTTTTCCGATCACGTTGATCATTCACATTATCCCTTCGCTGATCGATAGCAAACAAAATCGATCGTGTACAAAGTTAAAGGATAAATCGTTGTCTTTAATTTACTTTAAAGCCATTCTCCGATTGGAACCGCGTGAATGACCGACAGTACAGAGCTCTCGCTTTGTTCTCGTTCCGTTTCCAACGATGCCTCGTGGCCGAGGTCTCTAAATCTCTAAAATCGTAAAAACGAACTGACAGAAATTCCTTTACGAGCTATCCTTTACAACTCATTTGGCACGGCCGATCTCTCTCGCCATCTCGACTGACCGAAAAGGTACGGCCTGGTTTTTATTACGAATGCGCCATGCTACGCATAAATAATGTCTGACAGTCACGTTCACAATGACTCGTTAAGGGCCGTTCGAAACATCGACAAAACAGAAACGTCCAGGGAACGGGGGACGAATTGATCGAACGCGAATCATACCGTTCGAACTGTGAAATGCCAATACACATATGTATGAAGCACGGCTATAGCGCAGTTTGACATTTTACGAAGAACAAACTGCTGAATTTAGACATAAAGCCAGTGAATAAAATCTAAACAAAAAAAAAAAAAAAAAAAAGAAAAGAAAAAATATAAAGGAGAGAAGGGATCGGAAAGAACGAAAGAGGAACACTCGTTTTATACTTGTGTATCAGTTTTTTAAAAATCGCACAGCTGGCTATATCTTTACGTACGTAATGAATAATTAAGAAAATCGACTCATTCTTATACATCAAGTTCTCTAGTATTCTAAATGTTAATCCGACATAATTTTTGAAGGAGGAAGAAATTTTAGAAAGAAAGATAATCTCCGATTTTCGAGCTCCTCTATTACGGCGCAGGATCTGAAGAAATACCTTAAGATTGGCGATGTTTGGGGCAAACGGCTAATGGTGAAATGAGCAGAAAATATTACAGTAGGGGAGCTTTAATGATTCAAGTTACCCTAATAGCAAAGCCTTAAGCGTGCTGCAAACACCTTTCGTTCTTCTTTATCAGCTCGTAATCTTTCCAGCCCAAAGTATCTGACTCGCTATTGCATAATTTTCTCCAAATTTTCGATTCAAAGTACCTCTTTAACCGGTAGTAAGACCTTTAGATTTATTTTGATAATATCGATATTTAATTTTACAAAGTTTTCGTATCATTTTTACTAACGTGCAGATATAAATCAATATGTAACGTAACGAGAATGCAAAAAGGGGTGACAGCCACTTTTCCAAGAACATGTAGTGTGTATATACGTGTACGAGTGGCAGTATGTAGCAATATATGTACATATGTGCGGTGGTAAACCATAAGTACGGTCACGATGGTATCTACACGTGTGCTTCTTAAATATTCAAAGAGAGTGGACGAGACGCGAAGAGAGATAACGCTTTCCTGTCTTATGAAAACACTATTGAAGCAAAAAATCCGACAGTGCCATCTGGACGAAACATCCTTCTGCAACCTAGCTCTTTCAACATGGCCTCTCCCAAATATTTATAATAAGATTCAAGATAAACCTTCCCACATATGACTGTTAATTCCAGGAACATGCATCAGACATATTTTCGTATCGCTTTTATGGATACCTGTTTCCGAAAACGGTGGAACAGATTACTATTTCCGTCCATTCTATTTTCCTTCGGTCTGCACCGCGTTGTCGGTAGTTTTATTCATTCTGTATATTTGTCTTTTCTTCCGTTCTCAAGCACGCGACTATTTTATCATCACACAGATGTGAACAAACGAGCTTGAACACACAGAACGCGACACATATCTTTGAATAATACTTAACAATGTCCGAACGACGACTTTATTTGCTCTGACGAAATATTTTTTCGCTATTTGCGAATAAAAAACGAGACAACCCCGTTTCCCTACGCGAAACACGTATTTGTACGAAACGAAACAAACAAAATAGCAGCAGGTAGGAAAGGAAAAAATAGACAAAAAAAAGAAGAAAAAAATTGGAGAAAAATCGTTTGTCAGCGAGATGAAATATCACGCGACGTGATATGGCGTTCTTTAAATCTCGCAATGGAAACATAATTTTGAATAAACGGGATTGATTAAAACGCGATTCGACTAACGTGCGATTCCATTCGCGCGCACGTCGATAAAAACAGAAGCGACCAGCTCCACGTGTCTCGTCATCGTCAGCTTAAAATTCATTCATCCTCTTTTACGAGGCCGTAACTAACTTACGCTTTCCACAGATCGTGTCCCCCGTCGATGTTGCTCCGTTCCGTAAATATACAAATAGTCGTTTTTATCTAATTACGCGCTTTACCACAGATTACATCCGTTTCGACGTCGATCGTTCGGAATTCGCCGGTGCTTTGGCGACACAACTCGAACTAACACCGTTTCATATTTCTCTAAATTGAAGAGCAAAGTCGACAAACATATTCGAAGACATAAATGTACGAAAAGTGTACATCATTTTACTTTCACGTTCGACGTTACACTTTTAGCGAGAAAACGAATAACGCAGACACTTTTAGTCGATATCGGAAAACGTTAAAAGCTGTTTCGACTGGTTCCATTATTACTATTAAAAGGTGATCGAGATTCTTTTTCGCGGCCAGTAACTTAATCAGAAATAAAAGTAGATATTACTGGGATAAGCAGACTCGAAATTTCCTTAACTCTTTGTAAATTGTAAACGTGAAAACCTTCCCGAGGACTTTTCAGTGAACGTAAAAGGGGGCAAAAAGCAAATACCAGGATGAACAAACTGCTCCTCTTTTTACATCGTTTATCAAGAACGAGAATGAACAAAACGGAGATACGACGTTGCCAAAGGAAGAGGCGATGTTCTCGCGATAGCTCGTTAATATTATCGGCTATCGTGTTCGCTGGAATCGCGTGATCTGGTCACGCGTTCGAACAGCGGTCGTGGAAGAAAAGCGAGAGATAGATTGTCAAGGAGACAAACGACGAGACGAGAAGCAAAAGGAAACCGAATATAACCGTAATTCCTGTCATAACAAAAGCGAAAAAGCGACTAAGAAAGTGCGGAAACGCGCGACGAGAGGGTGGCAGATATAGGGGTGCATAAAAGAAAATCATTTCAGGCGTTATAAGAGGGGTTGAAAAAAAAAAAAAAAGGAAAAAGAGTCGATGATCAAAGCAGTCCGGTGAACGGAACAGCGAGACAGAAGGGATATGATAAAGGCGCAGAAATTGTAGCAAAATGGGAGAAATATTCAACGGTAAATAAGCAGAATCGCCGGCTAATAGAATAAGAAGAACGAGTTGTAGAGCGAGAGGCGAGAGAGATGGTACAGGAAAGAGAGTACAAAGTAGGAAAAATACGAAGGTAATAGAGAGTGACGGGTGAAGACTCGGAAGGGAGCGATGGATGAAATCGAGAAGGGATGAGAAGCTAGACGGCAAGGAGGAAAGAGGGGCTATTTAACCCTCGGAGCCGAACCGAAACTTTTCCTCTGCTCGCGGTTAACGTAATGTACGTAACCAGCCGAGCGTTTATTTGCAGACGAGAAAAATGGAATTACAATAAAGCGAAATGGAGTTCTAACGATCTGGCTGGCGCTTTGCGTATCCTCGATTACGGTGCGCTCTCCGTCTTCCCAGCCGAGTGAACTATAAAGTGCCCTCGTTAAATTTTGTTTTGCACCACTTTATCGCAGCCGATCTTTCTGCCTTTTTTCTATTCACGAACCTGAAGTTTCGGTGATTTTATATTAACCGTGGGAGGGCTGGACGAATAGGAAAATTCATTCAGAATCAACTATTGCAAGCCTGATTCTTTACGAAATAAATTTCGTTCCTCGTGACGTACGTGTCTCTTCTATTTATTGCCGATTGATAAGTGACGCGTTTCTATAAAGAAAATATGAAGGAAGGAATCTTTTGTACTATCGTTGTAACTCATAGTTATTTGTTTCTTCGCAACACAGTCAACGAATGTCTCATAAACATTTGTAACGAGACAGAAATTTACGATACCTTAATTTCAAGTAACTTTTTCGTTAACCACATAATATAATTTTACTTCGCCGAGAACCTACAAATATTTAAAGAAGAAAAGATTTTTAAGAAATAAATTAAGCTTAAACGTCCCAAGATCTTTACTTAATCCCCCATCGTCTATAGATGAATTACCACGCTCGAATTACCGTGTGTAATGCAAATTACTGAAACTTGCGCGCACTTAAACGATCGAATTTACGTGGCGCTTCGTGTTTCGATAGGTCGATATAGTGCTAACATTACCTTCAAAGGGATCGTTCCTTTGCCCGAACGTTCCTTACGTAGGTTTACGGTACGTTTGTCTCTGTTTTAAAACATCCTTACGTCCGTTCGCGGTATTGGTTCGAGCATACCCGCAGGAAGTATATCAGTGTTCCAAGGAGAAGAGGAACACTTGTATCAGCGTGGAGTAACGTATGCAGCCAGGTGTTATCATTCCCTCTCAACGATAATATTGCTCTTACTATCGTATGCGCTTCTTCCGGACTTGCATTTACCTTAGACTCTACGACTGCGACACCGTCCTTGCCACGCGATATCGACCTTTTCTTTTCAAGGGAATAGAAATGGAAAAATAGATGGTCGTAAAAGTGCAAATCTCGCATGGAATCGCCATTGTCAATTTTCGGTATTTACAACTATCGCGCCGATTGTTTCCTTACAGAAAATAAACACGTTTCCGATTACTGTTTTTTATACGAATTATACGTAAACGTTTCCGAAAAATTCTTGGAAAATTTTACGTTGAATTTACATCGCTGCTAAACTGCGGATATTTTGGCATTTCTAAAATATGTCAATGTAAATGAAATATATAAAATAGAAGCGTATCAATAAATCAAAGATAAGGAGAGAAATGAAACCGAAGTATTACTTTAGTTCCAATTCGCGTTCTTAATAAAATCAATTATTCCATTACGATAGACGATAATTACAAGTTTCTTGCCGATTTACGTTGTCGTAAGTTTCTAAAGGAAGGCAAATACTTTATCCTTTCACGCAGAAAATTTTCGCTATTAACAATAAGGCAAACAAATTTTTAAATTGTATTATTCACTAAATAATGAAATATTATTTATCGTAACTGCCGTAGTAGAATCTAGTAAATCAATGGCAGACAGTTTATCGAATCAACGTCGTTCTAGACCTTATTTTTCGTTATAACATCGAAATTGTTCTTCCGTTGATCACTTTCATTTTTTAGCACGTGTTACGCGTTCACCACGATTTATGACTTTTATGCTATTTATTGTACCTTTGTTTTTACGTCTCTGGTAAATTACTTGCAATATAAAATTATCCTTTGGAGATTTCACGATTAATCGACGAATCAACTCGCGGAATAGACAGTTTGTATTAATTAACCTACCCATGACGAAAAGATCTCTGACAGAAATAATACTAATGAGTAAATATGAATCGGCTTGCACAAATATAATCTTGTCCGATGGCAGCATGAATATTTATCGAATAACCTTTGATTAAAACGGATTGGTTTTTAATTCCATTATCTTTCTGCCGATGATTTTTAAGTAAAAGCGCGTAAACTGATTACCGATCCGCTGAAACAAATACCCGTTGTTACGTAGGTTATGCATACGCACAGATTAATTAAGAAACGCTTAAAATATCTATCGATTAAACCACGCATCGGCAAAAGTATTCATTTCATTCTCCACCAACGCCTTGCAATTACAAAGCTGGTTATTTTTCAATTAAACCATTCGCGCTACTTTCATGAAATATCGCGATTGGACATCGTCGTTATTTATTATTATGTCCGACCGCAAATTTGCACCAGATTCAACAAAGATGTACGATTGGGGATATTTTCTATTAGTTGTGTTTTAATCGTAGAAATAAGTAATACGACGAAGAATAGGAAATTTTAATATCGAAACTTATTTAACAATTTAAATGCCTGTTATATTTTGATTTTCGATCTGCATAACTAGTTCAAAATTAAACTAAATAATGGACACGATATTTCCATGTACCGATATAAAATTTGAACTATTAATATTTTTATAATTCGATATTTATGAAACTTTTAACAACATTTAATCGGTCACGCGGAAGAATATATTTTTATCGGATACTCGCTGAATTTTATAGAATTAAACTTTGGCTTACATTTAGTGTCTGTGATATCGACTTTTAAAATATCGATTATTTCATTTGCACGATGTAGTTTCTAATTATTTAAAACAATGTATTAAATTGAGGAAAGCAGTTCCTTCGGACGCACGTTCGTAATGCGTGGGTGGAGTAGTCGTGATAGTCATGATAGTAATCGTTAAGATGATTTCGTCGTCTCTTCTTGAGTTTCTTGTGCGTGCGTGTGCGGATATAGGTGCGTATAAGTAGAAACGCATGTATCCGCTAAAAGATGTAACGGGTCGACACAGGATCCATCGAAATGTACGTGAAAATAACTCGGTTACCCTGAAACGTGAGTTGTCATAAGCGTATAGATGCGAACTATCGTGAAGAGAAAGGCTGAAGAAAGGTATAGCGAGCAATCGCATTACGTCGTGCCACGGTTTGCCTCTTTGCGAGATGAAAGCTCTCGAAAGCCTGTCATAGAGAACAAACAATATTTAATCTTCCGTTGCGAGAATGATCTCAAGTGACAAAGAATTAATCTGGCTGATAAAAATGATAGTTTACTTTGTAAACGAATAAAATTGAACGTGGCTGATTAAAAGTTGACATTTCAGTGTTTGCGTGACTTTTGTGGAGGAATGCACATAGATTGAAAGTATAATTTATGATAAAATTGAACAAAAGTTACTTTAATATAGATTGAAAATTATATCTCTTTTAGTATACTTTATGCTTTTATCTTTCGCTGTACAATATCCATCAACCTTAAAATTGAACACGAATTATTTTAAAATATAGATAAAAGATGTGTTCGAAAGAATTTAGGGTCTTTGAAATAAGAAGAGACACTTTTAATATTTTCTGTTAATAAAGAATTGAAAATAAACTTAGGAATTTTAGAAATCGTAATAAATAAAGATTTTGTACAGGTTTATCCTAATGAAAAATGCTATTATGAATCTTTAGCTTACCACAATCTCTTTTCTAGCAAACTCGAGCGTTTTTTAGTCATTCAAACCTATCTTACTATTGTAAAACGTGTAATTACATACTTATATCCTCTCGTAAATATTTTTCCTTGAGGAATAAAACGGAGAGAGAATACTGTAACGGGATGCGCTAAAACAAAATTGAACGAAAGGTGTGCAATAACTGACAATTCGATTGACATAAATCCCTTAACCACGTTTTAGACAGAAGAATGTTTACGTGAAACGGGCAATGATGAGACGACGCTGTAAAAAAAGTACCGCGGCATGGTTCTAGGTCCGTTTCACACTTTTCCGGTGTTTTTTTATATTAATACACCACTTTGTCGCGAAAGGAACGAGACGAAGTAACTTTTCTTCCTTTCAGGAAGCGCAAATGTTTCCTTTATAACGTTGGAAATGCCATGATGGTTCCTTTTAATGAAAACTCTCGGCTTGAGAAAGATTACATTCATTCAGGAAGTTACAATTACCAGTGCAAATGCAAATATGAGGCGTGCTGTTTGCGGAAGATCCCGTAGAACTACGAACGAAAGGGAAATGAAAAGGACACAGTGCGAAGGCAGTTACACAATTTCATTTCAGATTATGATCTATTCAGGGGAGACTAATTTTTTTATGTTCCTCACTGTCGGTTAACCAACCTGATTACTTCTTTTTTATGCGATCTTTAAGTGGTTACGAATCTCTTTTACCGTGTACTGTAAACATTGGAATAACGTGGAAACCTAATTGAATTATAAATATTCGAAATGCAGCGATGGACAAAAGAAAGTTTAAGGAGCATATAAAACTGGAAATGCCATAATTTTACAAAGTTGAATTATAATTTAATTAGAACAGTGAAAACATCAAGCTTGCTATATACGTTATATTTAAGACAAAATATTTTTCATTATTCGGATATATTTGTTATATATTTTGTTAAGGACTATTTTTAAAATTCTCTATTTTTTTAAATTATGCAATTACTTCGACCAACGTTGTCTTGCTTTCTTAAGCGATCGTGCTGATCAAAATCGGATCGTATTTGAAATTCATCAAAATCCGTCGCAAAGAAGAAAAACAATGGTAGCTCGTCCGATGCAAGTGTTGCGTCTGCTGAGAATGTCTCGAAAGTGAGTCATTTCCTACCCTCGTTTCGATTTCTCATCGCAGGATTGTCGGTCGCTATACGACCACTGTGCAGTCAAGTAAGCTCTAAGAAAAACACGAGAAGAAGTTCGTTGGAAAACGACGAAAAAAAGCACTCTCGTAAAGATATCACTTCTTACATTTCCGTCGACGCGCTTGAAATATCAGAGACCGGCTGTCGAAGAAAATATTCGGCCCAGGCCAGAGGCAATCCGGAAAGAATCGTTTTGAAACCGAGTGAAACGGAATCCTCTTATCAGTCGTATCTACCAGGATTTAAAGAGAAATTTCCTAAATGACAGGTATAAAAATAAATTATAATTATAATTATAATTATATATAAATTATATAATATTTAATATAATATATTATATAATATTTTTATTTATATATATATATAAATTATAATTATATAAACTAAATTACTAAATTATTAAAGTACTAAATCGAAGCATTACGTTGACGCGATACTTAATTACTTTATCTATCTTTAAAATTATTTAATAATTTCTCTTATCTTAGAATAGGTCGACTGTCGAAAAGTAAAAGGTCGTCTATCGATTCTTTAACAAAATTTAACTGAAAAAAATTCGTAGCTTTATATAAAGTTGAAGACAAATGTTACGATATGAATTTAAAAGAAAATGCTTAATATCGATTTCTACTTTTTTCACGTTTAGTGGAACTTTGTTCATTGTTTCTTCGAGGATAATTAACAGCCAATGCTCGGTTGTGCAACTGTAAGAATTGAGTGAAATTAGAACCACTGAAATAACTGTAAAATATCAAATTCTGTTATTGTTTAGTAACGAGTGCCAAGCTTATAAGAGGATCGTGAGGGAATCTATCAAAGTCAGCTATAGAGCTTACACGAAAAGAGCACGAAGCGAGCATGTGAACGTGACTAATGACACCAATAGGCAAATAAATGCGTACTGATAGCACGTAAAGTAAACAACAGCTGTCGCAGCCGCGAGGACGCATAATTTGTTACAACTAAAGGTTTGCATTAATTATATGCCGCGGTCGTGACGAATACATTTACTGAAATTATTCGTGTGCAGGTACCTATCATACGTTCGCATACATCGACTATTTGCTTCTAAAGGATGATATAGACGGTATCAATATTTCCGGTGTTTATCCAAATATTGCCAGGAACCGACTCACATCCCTTTAGGATATTTTCTGATTCCTCGCATGAAAAAATGTACTTTCTATTTACTTTTGATATAAACATATTTCTTGCAATGATTTATATTTTTTGAAATCATATATTTTTTTGAACTGATCTTATGCGTTATATTTATATATCTTGAACTTAGGTTGTTTCATGTACATACACCGAAAGAAATAATCTTTCATTTTTAATGTTAAATTTGGAATATCTCTACTAGTTACTTTTCAATCTAATCGCTTCATCAATGGATTCTACAAATATCAACGTACTCTAAAATTTTCAAAATAAATTTATATTATTCGAGAAGAACTATCGAATGGTACGTAAGGTGATAAAAAAAAAAAGAAGCGATTGAAAATGATTGAAAGTGATAGTGGCGTAGGTACGATGAGATTTATGGCCAGAACAATGGACAAATTGAAGTTGAACGGGAAGAAAAATAGGAAAATTTGAGAAAAATAATAACGGCGAAGCATTGTTGGCAGAACTTTTGGAAAGAATTCTCCTACCATCGTTGCTGCACTTTTTCGTACATGAACGCATATGCTAGCATATGTGCGTTAGAGAATAGAAGGGTTTTCTTCGTAGGAACACGTGTTACGGGCTGCACATACATTATTCATCGACAATGGCGTACAATTCTATCCACGGTAGGTGGCAAAGATACGCTTTCAACTATCCATCCCTAAATACCATGTCGTCGCTTTGACGAGCTATTATGATCAACAAACAAGTTCATTTGAAATAATTAAACAAAAATAAATGAGTAAAAATTTCTGTTAAAACAATTGATTTATTCCTCTTCGTTTTTCAAAGAACAAACGCGACAGAATCTTTCGGTCAAACTAACATTCGTGGAAACAGAAAACGGAAACAAAAGTAGCAAGGCATTTACGTTTTAAGGTACAGTTAGAAAGAATTGGATACATATCAAAGCATTAGCAAGTACTTGGTGTTCATAAATTTCCTACGACTTACAGGATCTGATAACTTCGAGTCAAACGTTCGTCGCCGTCGCGACGACCTTTCGGAGTACATACCTGCATAGTAGGAGCCTAATTAACCGGAGGGTTCAGGGCTCCATAATCATTTGAATTAATAGGTCAAATCGACAAAAAGCATATGGCTGATTGTAGCATGCGTATAAAATCGTGCACGTAATATGGACGTTTTACACGACTGGCAAAATTGGAAAACGCCTCTTAAAACTGCCTTCTTAACTACTTCTGACGTCGTTCTCTAAACTCATTGATAAAAATCTAACACACTTATATGTATGTACTATACATATATACCTCTACATTCTGGAATTTACATACCGATCACCTTAAAACATTTCAACCTTGACTCGTGACTTATCTGTTGTTTTTTATACAAAAATTGTTCGCCATTTTCGTGAAATCCTAAGATTGACGATAACTTTTCCATGTCCTACGCATCACAGACTGTAGAAAAGTCATAGTATAAAAAGATTTCACAAAGAGGTACTTTGGATTTACATTAGTATTAAATTCATTCAATGGAAAAATTTATTTTAGATTATAATGATTAAACCGAGGAATTTTATACATTTATAGGAAAGAGGATATAAGAATGTAGGTAATATGCAAAAATGTATGAAATATCCACAGTATATTATTCGATATAATATTTAACGAGTAAGATAAATCTTTGTCCAGGTTCTATATTTTAGCTGTGTTTATAAAAATATGAATTTGTATAAAAATCTATAATCTAAAAATAAGACTTTTTTTATAATAAAAATACAGTATGGCATCTTCTCGTAGTAAAAGTTACGCGAGGTAGTTTTTTATATAAATCAGACATTCATTGCGATCAATCAAATAACTGTAACCGAAAATTCCATACAAATGTATTGAAAAAATATAACGAACAGATAAATTTAATGAAAAAGTCCTTTTGCAGTATATTTAGACGATTTATAATAACGAAAAACCATCTACCGATTTAATTGCTGTCATTTGTCATGTTATATATTAATTTTTTTAGTTTATAATTATATTAAGATCAATACTGCGAGGAATTAAAATACAATTTTTGATAAATTGTACTATTCTTAATGTCCGAAAAATTCACATATATTATATTTCATATCCCGAGTTCCTTTTCCAATAAAAAGTAAACATTTTTATGTCAAACATTTCGATAGTAATGTAACAGCATTGCGATTTATTTTTTCACGAATGTTTTCCATATTGAAAATAATTACGTCGAGAATTCTCTGCAAGTATTTCAATCAGACTTCATTTCGATAAAATGGATCCACGAATACGTGAAAACATTAAAAATTTTAACGGAACATTCATTACTCTGGAAAATTTGTCTCGTGGAGGAGAACAAACCTATATGGAAGATCGAATACGCTTTCAAATAATAATTCTCTTTGAGATATACGATCTGAAAAATCGTAACCATATTTGCCGTTTTAATGACTACCCATTTATGAGATTATTTTACGTATTCATACTTTTACGCTTACAAGTTTTGCCTTAAATTGGGGATATTTAAATTTGTATCTTTTGTCAAGAAAGAAATGTAAATAATTTGAGAATAATATCGCTTAATTTTTTAAGTCCTCTCATTTTTTGCACTCTCTTTTTTTCCTCTTTGTGAAAACCCTTCTCTTATCTGATATTCTTTGGTTCACAAATAAACAAAACATACGTAGACACGTAGCTGCAATAAATCCAATTCAAAACAAGAAATATTCCATTCTTGTGACTTTTATGAAAAAGGAATTTAAAGGTTTATTTAACTTCATTCATTTTCATCTTCCAAGTACTATCGATCAATTTACTATAATCGACTCTCCGTGTTTTCACATCTCGTATATCTAAATTGTTTAAATAGCAATGTATTTGGATATATATTGAATATGTATATATTTATATATGTATTGAAATACATTTGGATATATAAATATAGTTTCCTTCGGAACTTGAAATTTTTGCAATTTTCCAATATTCTGTATGTAAATTTAATCTATGTATCGACGAATTAAGAATCAATTCATGGGAACGGTATTCGTAGCAAGAAAATGGTAAATATGCATCTGCGCTCGGGTTCAATGTTCTATTTCCCACGGCAGATGCAAAGCACTGCCGGAATCGGCCTGTACAAATAATCATTGTAATCCTTTTCTTAGCTTCACGTCGGCGTATCGGTCTCAGTAAACCACGGTATTCATGAGAAGAGGCAGGCTGAAATTAAGAAAAGACACCAACGTTTCCAGTTGGAAGCTACACCAATCTAAATATTATGCTGAAACATTCCTCGAAAACAATCGCCCATTGTTTATCGTCTTTAAATGAATCTTTCCTCTTGCGCAGCACTATGAATCTCGACAGAAAGCTAAATTATCTTTTTCATTAAAAGAAATTTGAACTTTTAGACTGAAAAATACGACATATTGATCGAAAAGTTGTACGCGCTGAAGAAATTAACATTTCTTATATATTAAAGAGATATGATATCCGAAAAAAGTAACATCAGCTGACGAAATTAGGTTCGTAAATTAGAAAAAGCTATTAATAAAATTGAGGTATTTAAATTGTCAACAACGTTAGATCATCGTATCGTCGCAACTCTGAAACGACGCTAAACACGCATACATACCTATCTATGTTGTTAAAACGGTCGATATTGTCTTTTCTTCCTTAGCTGCGAACTTTAAATCGATCTCAATGGTTTGGAAACGACTAACAACAGATAGAATGGAGAGTGCACGTCTTGCCACAACGTGGAGAAGCAAGAGTGACCCTGTGACTTCCGACAGAACAGTCCTACTTCAACGAGGAGAAACAGTTTACCTTGTGCTTGAACGCCTGAAGCAGATAATGGTTTTGTTGTTCCACAGATCGATCGATCGATCGGTGCCGTCTTCACGAACCTCGCGTGTCTCCTCGTCTCTCCTTGTCGCTGCTCGTAATTCCTGTCGACGGGGACGATAAGTCACCTGAAAGGCAGTGAGAGCTTGCCACGATTCGATTCAGGGAACTTTCGCGATACTCTGTTTGTAATTAGCGAGGTAAAACTGCAGGAAGCAGTCGTTTTAGCTGATTGCTGATACTTTCATGAGTCGATAAGCTAGAAATTCGCAAAAAGATCGCGAGAAGATAAACTGTTCGGTTAAATGAAACACTCGTTACAAAATCGTACGATGATCTTATTGGGAAAAATTTATGCCAGATTGATATTTAATGGCTCGATAATTATCATGAAACGAATAGCGAGTACGTAAATTCATTCGTGAAATTATTTACGGGATGTTTCGAATTATTGCAACCCTCGACTCGTTTTTCAACGAAGCGAAACATAAACCGCCTGTAAGCTGCAAAGGACTGTCTCGTTGCAAGAGACATTACACTTCTCTCGTGTACCCAACGTAATTCGCAAATTAAGCTCGCTCTAGGAGAGTCCTACTCTGTTCTTGACGTAATTCACGAGATGTAACTCTCACGAGTTGTCGCTTAAAAATACTCGACTTCGAGTAAATTTTTATGTACTGCTGTCTATCCTCGTAGTCTGAGATTTGTCAGACGGTTTTACAAACAGGGTATCAACAACGGGTTAATCGTTAAATCTCGTGAGCAGAGAATACATTGCTATTTTTCTTTAAACAAACGAGTTATATGTCATTATTAAATGATCATAAATAGACAAAATATCGCTTCTAGTTCTATTATCTAATTCAATTAATTACAAGCCTATAACTAAATATAAAATTGTCTTCGCAATAAACGAGAATTCGTAGAAACAATAGGCGCAACATATTCGCTATCGCGTAATTCTTAAAGAAAATTCCACGAAACAACTTTCAAAGCTAATTAAATCATTTTCAGTTCATCGAAGATGCCGAACGCTCAAGAAACATCAACAAGTACAAGATATCGACTCGAGGTGAATAAATCGACACACATGACGATCGTGCTGCGATTCTCGAGAAACGAGTTCATTGCCAGGCGCCAGACCGAAGTGGCTGTTATCGTTAACAAAAACCAGATCTACGAAGCATCTCTCAAGCGTTCCATAGAAAAGCCGGATTCCAAGGGAGGTCTAGAGATCCGACCACTTGTCATTCCGCGTGCACACGCGACCAAGTACGCGCACACGTATTCGTTTTTCGGCAAAGACCGAGGATAGATGTTGAATGTCTTGCTAGACGGTGTGACGTAAAGTCTTGACGGAAAGACTGCGGTCGAACTAACTTCCGTACGTGGAACACGGTAACACCGAGTAACCCCCTAACAAACCATCTTGAGCCAGCAACGCCAATAGCTCTGTCAGTTCAGTTTCAAAGTGGCGGTTTCATACGTACTCCATGCTCTATATGAGCAGTTTCCGAGTGGTTGGTGGCGCGAACTACAAACCTTTCGCCGAAGGGAGATAGACGTCACGTAAGAGGAGTTAGGCGTATCCTTTGGATAGGATCGGTTTAGCTTCTGAACAGACAAATGGGAGAAGGGAGAAACTTGGTGGAAGATAAAGAGAGCGAAACAGGGGAACGACGATCTAACGTCTTATGAGAAGGTCTCTCATTGAAATGCGAACTCGTGCTACATCGGGGCATGTGCGAGTATGTCTGCCTAGCTGGATTAGAATACATAACCTATCTCCCGTGTCATCCACGTCGCCCGATTCCTTCTACCGGCTGCCGCTATGCCTTTCCAAGGGAACCTAATTAATTAACCTATCGCATCGTGCACGCAAACCACTGGTTCTTTGGTGCTCTCTGCAGCCCCGTTAAAGGACAAAAGCCCAAGATACTTGCTGCTGATATCTTTCACTCTGCAGTGCACCGCCATGCAATGGTTTACGCCTGGTGTTTTTATTCAAATCAAAACGTTTCCCACTTTATTACTTCCATCGCGTGTATCAATGTGCGTAAAGTACCAATATTTAGGTACATATGAAAAATTGCTAATCTGAATAATCATTGGAAGATTACTAAAATCTTTGATAAATACTATTCTATTGCAAAAGAGAATCCGTTGGTACTAATAATTTTTATTTCGTAACTTACACAATTTTATTAATTATATTAGTTTCTAGTACTTAGAAACCGGTATACATCATTGAGTATCCTCGTTATAGATTGCAAATTAGAATGCAAATTAGAAATTTAACAGATCAATTTTAAAAGTAGCATCGATAAAGAAGGACGTATAAGTCGTAAGTTCAGAGTGGTTATATGAAACTATCGTGCTTTAAGGTACCTATCGTTACTGAAATAACATCACCATCGATTATCACGGAATGTAATAAGGTAGGTGAACCCGATTCACGGTAAGTAGAATCGACCTAGTGTTTAAAAGGGTCGAAAACGGTAATTTTGGTCGATCGTGAGATAGAAGTACGAAGTTTCATGTTCGTTCTGGTATTTAAACTATGGACGAAGTTTATAAACGTAGTAGAATACGAGCAAGCCGAAAATAAAATTAACAATTGTTTAATTTCGTCTATATGTATGTAGCTTAACTGCAATAATTTATGTATATTCTCGAAAGTATCGTGTACCGTCTTACTATACTTTAATTTCAAAAATTTAGCCACGGTAAAAGTAAAATTAGAATCTAGTACAAATAATATAAAAATAATACCTGAAATTAATTTATGTAGCTTTTATGTAGGTGCTATACCTACGTGCTAAACCATAAAAAAGAACTTGCCTTACCTTGTTACGCGAAGAAGAAGGGTTAACTTGTCACTTGAATTACCAATCTCTCGGATATAAGAATTTCTTTATCGAAGGACCTTCTGCTTTCAGTATCGTTTCATTCCTGCAAAAGAAAGAAAAGAATTATATTTTCATTTCTAAAGATTAAAACCGATTTAATTAAAATTTATTTGTCTTTATTAACCGTTAACACTGTGATTACAAATATTTCTGCTTAAAAGATAAATAGGTTAATAAAATATATCAATACATAAAAGTTTGGATATGTTATAGCATTCTGATTTTATTAATTAAAACTAAAGCATTAATTTCCTGCAACTTCATTCATTTTCACATATCCTATCTTCGTTATAGCAAATATAAAAATATACATATTTATTTATTATACTTAGTATACTTATTATTAATTTCATTTTATCTTAGATATTATTTATATTTCCAGTCAAGAATATTACTTTGAACTTTGCTGAGAAATTCAACCTCAGAACCATTATTCTCAACATTATCGTTTAATAAAGATGTAAAGGCATAAAAGCGCAATATTTCGACGAAACGTTTCGATAAAATAAATATTGATATACGCCACACCACTGCTATGAAGTACAGATGTTACAATCGATTATCCATAAATAATGGCCAAGTATCGGTGACCATAAAACTGTCTTTATATCCTTAAAATATCGATAATCCTGATAAATCGAGGGGGTTACTGTGTAACTTTAAGCGCCTCTAAATTTGCTTTAAGATAGATGTTAATAGGGAATAAAGAAACTACACTTTCGTGGAAATGGAAAAGTACTTTCATTTACCGTTTCATTAAAACGAATTTATGAATTATTTTCATTATTTTGTTCCATAAATTGTTCGTTCATATTGGATTCTGGACTGAAGATATCATCAAAGACATAATCAACGAAAACATATTTTAAACTTGTTTAAATTGCGTGGATAAAAGATTATAATATCTAGAATATTATTTTATGCTGTTATAAATAAAATTAAAGACTATAAAGATTGGAAAGGCAGATTAAGAACTTGTTCCTTGTCAAATAACTTTAGTGGTTAAATTTGCTGTATATAGATTTAAATTTTAGATATATAGAAATAGATAAATATAATTAAATATAAAAAATGAAAATATTTTAAAATAAAATTACTAGTAATTTTTAATAAGCAATAAATGCGGAATAATATGAAGGATAAAATATAAATAGAAGATGCATACATAAATAAAAGAATTGCATTAAACATAACCTGGCGGTGAAATCAATTTCAAATTTCATGAATTAACAATTATCAGTATCAAAGTTATTTGAATTATATGTCATATGAACTATTTATACGTTCTTAGTTGCATTGTTGCAATCGTTACTATACAAGTCGGTTATTTGTTGTAAATCATGTAAGTGCACTGCTTAAAATAATTAGTAAATCGTCCACTATGTCACTTACTTGTTTCTTACATACTTTACTTCCATGATCGTCTTTAAGCCAGTCTTTACCACAGCATCGCACGAATAATGTATTGAAGTCCACAGGAATTCTTCGTTTCCGTTAACCTTTTTCGTGTAATAAAACTGTTCATAGTAACGAGTATTTAATTGTTTTGGACGGTGTATGTATGTCAAAATACTATTTTTCTAACATATAACACGTTCGTAACACGAAATGTAATATAAACACCCGGAATCAAATATGGATCGAAAACTCAAATGTTGGTAAATAAATCCTTCGGAAACGCGGGAACACATTTACTCTACCACCCAAATATAACCGAATTGTAATAACAACTTCCACCAGGGTCGCTAGTGTCGTTCCTGCTAAACCGTGGAGAGTCGACTTCAAGTCGTAAGTAGCTATATTTTTATTGTTATTCATTTAAAATCGCAAACAATATATCAACTATTATGTATATATTATAACAAGTGTTGACACATACTTAAAAGACAATTTGTCACATGTTTAATACATTTTAATACACTTTAAACCAATCACTTAACCGACGATACAAAAAACTTTTCGTATCGTGTAAAATCGATTATTTTCTTAAGGGGTTTGCACACGATCAGTAATATCCCGAATATCTAGCAATATTAACCGTCAATATTTAATGACGATGTATGTTTAATGACATTGACGATATTATCAATCGTGTGTGATCGATATTAAAGAACCAAGGTTAAATACTAACAAGAATTTATATATTTTGCAATCCACGTACCACTAGCGTTAAGTGGTGGGGATATCGATAATATTATCGATCCTGTACGTGCCTCTTTACCGTTCCTTTACGGTTTCTTTTCTCGATACTCGATAGTAACGAGATTCGACTCGGTTAGTCGAGTTATTCGTCGAAAAAGTTACTTAAGTAAATCGCGTCTGTTTCCTTGCAGAAACTTGCAATGTGAAGTTTTTGTGTCGTATAAATTCCGTTCTTCAAATAAATGATGTCATAACCGCGAACATATCGCGAACACACGTGAATCCAGCGCAGATGTTGCGCGATCTACAGAGGGCAGGTGGGTTGTCACCGGTGTAAGAAACGTCTCCAGCTCAGGAACCAGCTCTGAGAACACACACAGCCAAGACCTCCCATCCCGATTTCTCATCACGTTCCGGTAAGTGGAAAGCATGAACAAGTTTTGAACACGAATGATAAGACAGTGGCGGCGAACTTTTACTGAATAATCTCGTCGTTTTCGCGGGTCCCTTCGACGACCAGAAACACAGTCGTTCTCGCGGCTGATAATATCTGTCGCACTTAGGAACGTAAGTACTCTGTATGCGAGTATACCTGTACTCCTGTCACGAGTTTGGTGGTTTGCCACTAGTGAGTAGAAAATTCAAACTTGTCGAAACTGATCCTGAATATTTAATCGACGAGCTGATGATTTCTCTGCTGCGAACAAACTTCGTGCGATGTTCGTGGTAATTAATTCCTCGTTTGATACAGTAACGTATCTCCCACCTACTTCTTTATGAGATAGAATCGTGAAATTAATAGGCTTTTGCGTAATAGAATTTATTCGTGGAAATGAAAAGAACATATATGTTACATTATGTCTTGATAGAAATTAATAATAGGAATGTATTATTATATCGGTATGTTTTACTTCTAAATAAAATTTATTTAATTATACAACTTTTTCTTATGTAACTTTATGCTATCTTTCCAACAATTAAGATTAATTGTTCGCGAATTGTCGAACAATCGAGTAAACTAACAATAAGATTAACCATATGTTAAAAATTTAAGGATTATAACACAACTTGAATTAAGAATTATAGATACAACACGGTATATAAGCAACTTAATTACAGCTGTATTTTATTCGCTTTTACGTACAAGATACTTCGTCTTATTCGCTTTATTTACTTCACTCGCAATATTTTATTTTACTTTAAATCATTCAACGATAACTTACACTTTCCTTTTGTAATCAAATATCGTTTAATATCGATGCAAAATGCAAACCGATACGATAGTTGCTTTTTGCCTATCAGCGATTGAAAGAAAAAAAGCGTAAATAACACTTCCATTTGTTAGGTGAATAGAATGGTCGTGATAAAGGTGGGAATTTTTTCGTTTGTTACGTATAAAAGGCGCGTTATCGCTTTCGTAATATGAATACACGTGTTTCCCTGCTTCCGTCCGTACAGCCGGACATGTACAATGATAGAAATCGGCCGGCGAGGTTAACGCTTGCTCGAGGAGCAACATAAAAATTCCCGTGTCGCACTTAGCCACTCGTTCTTCGTCAACGTCGCGATTAACTGCAGTGACTGACTGGCTGACTGGCTGTCGTACCGGTACTTGGCTTATACGCGAAGTGTAGGGTAATAATTCATTAACAAAGACCAACGATTAACGTGTTGGACACACAACATTAGTTTCCTCAGAAACGTGACCGTGCTGTACATTTCTTTGACAACTTAACGAGATAAGCAAAGGTGCAAAGATGCGTCGAGCTCATTTACGTTATGATTAATTACCGTATTTAATTACACACTGTTTCTGTATTATCGTCCAGTAGTTTGTGACATACCTAGGTGATGCATTTTTTAGAAAATTTTTTCAGACTATAAATTAATATTTTAATGTAATTATCAAATATACAGTCTTGGCGAAAATATAAATTTTGCTATTTTTTCAAATTCATTTAACAACTGTATTAATAATTTTTGGAGAATTTATTTCCTACAAGAAAATTTCACATATTAACAAATGTTAAAACGACGTTCTTATTCCAAGATTGTTATTTAGTTATGGCATTCGCAGGTTATAATTTCGAAGAATGACTTTCTAAAATTCGACTGTAAACTGTCGCATCAAATTCCAGTTCCAAAGTTTTATACGAATTTTTAACGACTGCTGTCGTTTTACCGATCACAAAAAGTTTATAAAACAAAAAGATTAGAGCACCGTCCACTTCGAAATTGATCGATTTCCAGGTCCGTGTCGATTCCGATCGTTTCATTCTTTTATGTTCAAAGAAATTAATTAATGTTCTGTAAATGATGTTCAATAGAGCATAAAACGTATTCACAATGATACACACGATTTAATTAAGTAAATAGATGTTATTACATGAACTACTAACAGCTCCATTGGATAATACAAGCACGTAGAACCATGAAGCGCTCGATTCATTTTCATCGAGTGCTCATGGAATAAAAAATAATTTACGATCCGAATTTAAGGTCGATTAACGATTGTTGTTTCGAAGTTGCGGGACCGTGTCCACAGATCAGCGGGTCGATGCGCCGAGTCACACGACAACGAACGACATTTCGGTGATTTATTTTAACTTGTTTCCCTACAGAGCGTGGGCCGAGCGAAACGAGCGTTTAATTATTTCCCGTACCAGTGTCAATTTGTGCCAGTTAGAGTGACAATCGAGAGTCGAAAGCTGGCGGCCGCTTCCTTGTTTAAGCATCCTCAGCGTCGATATTAAGCGGAAAAAGCGTTTTCTATATCGGTGAGTTTTCAAATTCCGCGTTGTAAATATCAGAGAAAAATTTCAATTGCCAGCATTTTTACGGAACGATGAAAAATCGACAAATGTAATATAGCCCGCCAAGTATAATAGGAGAGGTGCGATGAATTTTTGACACGTCCACGAAAAGAACAATATTTGCAAGTACACCCTTTATCACGAATATCTACATGCAGGCGCATTATCACGAACACGTTGTTGAAAGATAAAACAATGTCGACTATGTCGGACCTTACTCTACGGCCCTATATGTTCGACGACAAGCGTGCATTATTGAAGAAACCTTCTAGTTGTGAAGCATGCATACACTCACGGCTGCACAGTTTCTATTTGTTGCAAATTTACCATGACGGCGACTCTGACACGCTTCGTCGCGTAAAACCGCCGGACGTTTACGAGCCGTAGAAGTGTTCACGATCACGTAACACAGGTTCCCGTTTGGATGTCTCATTAGCGAAGCACCCTTCGAAAAATAAGTGGCCCCTTGTGTCGCTATACGAGACCCGTAAATGTCGTGTAAAATCGAAAGATATATCCGTAAATTTCGGCTACACTTTGTTTTACCGATGAAGAGTGTTCTTCATAACGAGTCATAAAACTTCTTTGCGATTCGATGAGTATCTAATATTCAAAGAATTCCTTGTTAGTAAAGCTTCTGGTCGAGAAATGAAAAATCGTGCAAACGCGTATTTTAAAACTGGTACTGTGAATTTGCTCGAACGAACGGGACTTTTGGAAGGGATGGCGTTTATTTATACAAGTGTCTTAAACTTATCAAAATACAGTATGATTCCCTCTGGTTTCGTGTAACGCCATTAGAAGACTGCTACGATGCTTAAAAAGACTATATCCATAGGTTCATCGTTAATGTTAAAAAGTACGAAATAAAAACAAAGAAAATAATTAAAAAATCTCGCTTGTAAAAAGGATTTATAATATAATAGATAGGTAAATTGGATGGAAGCAAATGTACTATTCGCATTTTGTTCGCAATACAAATCGCGTGACAAATGAAGCAAACGTGAAAGCGCAAATATATGGAATACTTAAATTCAATCAGACAGCGGCGCATTTCGAGCAATCGAATCGGTGGTATCGAGCGACCATGGGAGGTCCCATTAGCCGCGGCATTCGTTTAAAATCCTCTCAAGGAAAATACAAAATTACATTTTCCTCGGCTGGATTGAGAAACGATCTTGAACGGGCCGGTTTGGCGGGAGAAAATCTGGTTTGGGAAATACGCAGTAGAGTTGCACAAACCAGCGAAACATCCACGTAGCCATTACTTGGTGGCAATCGTAACTCAGCGGCGGCCCAGAAAGCCAGCTGTTATACGTATACACTATACACGCTGCGCCCCGACTGCATCAGCGCTTGAAATTGGAAACCATATCGCGGGATATACAGATTATTATGCCATTAGGGTATAATGGGAGGAGCATTCGAGTCCACCGGGGAAACGAGCAAGTAGATTTCGTAGCGTTGAGTCCTGGAGTGTGCGGCAATTAAAGCAGTCGCCGCTTGGGGACGATGACGTGAGGAAGGAAATTATTTTCCCAAAGAGTGGAACTGCCGACTGGAATACGCAGGCACAAAAAGCCGAAGTAATTAATGGAGCAAGATAGATTGAAGGAGTATGCTTGAATGATGCATCACAGAAAAGCAGCCGGAATATTAATGCATCATGATCATTAGTCTAATGCAGCCCTGATATGGCGTGCCAAGATGGAAAGCTGGAACGTCTATCCGTCGGAGGAAGCGAGTTTAGACTTCTGTTGAATTAGGGAGGAAACGAAAGAGGAAACCGTGGAACCGTTCTTCTAAAACTACACGGGACGAATGTGATCGTTCCAATTTCTTCGACGATGTCTTATTCTTCAACGATCCGTAGACATTATCGCGTTCGGTTTGTTTTAATTAGAAAGCTCTAATGAACAGAGAAAATTGTATCGAAATAATCGCAGTTATGACCGCAAGTAATTCTGAAGCCATTACGAAACTGAGTCGTTGCCGAATGGCCCGATAAATTTTGCCGACAGTTGGCACTTCATATCGAGCCTAATGAACTTTTAATTAAATCTTAATTAACCATCGTAACGCGTACCAATTTAAATTTCGCGTGAACATCACGGAAGCAACACCATGGGTGCGAACGCGTACTCTGCTGCCCGTTATATTCGAATGCAATACTCTCAGCTGCTCTTAAAAACAATATCGCAGTTGGCTGCAGTTGGCGTCCTTAGAATAAAAAACGCGTGCAAGTCGTCGTCGTGCACTCAGCGTGAGGCTTCCTCTCGCTAAAGGTTGGAGCAGCCATTATTCACCATGGCTGGTCTGAGAGAAGGACCGTGGAATAAAGGAAGCCGGTGGATGGACGAAAGGTAGACCAGAGACGTACTGTTTATTTAAACGAAAAAAGACAATCAAAAGCGCGCCACGGGACTTTCTCACGCGGCCCACCTTTCGTATTTGGCTCCATTTGAAGTGCGAATAGCCGCCACGTAAAAAATCGTATAAATAAGTGTTAAGTTGCACGACGATGAATGTACCCCGCGTAGAGTTTGTGAGACGTGTGTTGAAAGAATACGTTATCGCGCTTGTAAAGTTCACGTAAAGATTAACTTCGAGCTTTCTTCTTAAACACGGAAACGTGGAAGTGAATATTTTACATGGTTTTGCACTTTACATCGTTTACGAAATTCCAAGGTAATGTGTGCATTTCCGAAAATATTTCGGACGGTTTTTTTTAGCATGGATTTCTTAAATACAAGTAATTTTCTCTAAATAAAAATTATACGACAAACATTTTTAAACCGAAACAGTAGGCTTTGTTACAATCAATATTTTACATCGTTTTATACTTTACATTATTTGGGAATTTCTAGAATAAATGATGTCTGTTGAGAAATATTTTGGGCAACTTTTAAGCATTAACATTTTTTAAAGATATACACCCTCCTTCGAAAACCTTAAGACAGTTACTGCCTATATTTCCTTCAAAAGTGGAGCAATGAATGGTTGAAAAATCACTTAACTTGATGCTTTATACGACGAAAAATATATTAAATGCAATTACGAATTTACGATCTACATGAAAAAAAAAAAAAAAAATACTGAAAGTTGATCAAGAATAGGCGTTCTAAGACTTTTAGGAGTAGGAGTGTACTTATAATTAATTATTACGCATCAAATAATTAGCAATTAGAATTTTTTCACAGTTTCTGAGAAAATACGCAATCTAATACATTTAATTCCTAAATCTCCCATTGTTTTAAGTACGTACCAAAATTTAATACCCTTTTAATATTCTCTGACAGTGAAACACATGTTTGCGTTTATCTTAATCGGCGATACAAATCTGAAAAAGATAGTAGAAGCGACGTCGCGGCGTATCGCATGTAACATGGAGCTTATTAAAGAGACAGGAACACTTTTTTCATTGTCTGGTTGTTGTGACAGCTGCAACCACTTGGACGCGTCGTAGCAGTCGTCATTGATCTTCGTGTTGTAACAGTTACGTTTATAGCCAGTTTCCGGCTTACGCCATTTAATTTAATCCCTCTTTTCCTTTATTCTGTGGTTACAGTTAAATCAAAAGTTAATCTTTGCTATAGCTGATTATTCAAATGATACGTTTACTCATTTTTTACGTATACCGTTGCATATGGACACCGTTACAAGTCGTGACTGTAGCTTTTGAGAATAAGATATTCAGTTTCTACAATTATTGTTACATTGTTATTATATATGTAAGATATTAAGCAAAAGATATTGATGAGGTTAATGTCACGTTTCGAAGATGTAAATCAATTATTTTCGACTTCTATGGTATTATATCAATATTTCATTTTCAATTGAATTCGTTACGAAGAAATAAATTTCTGTAACGTTCAATTATCTCGGTTATGTTGCCTCGTTCCATTAAGAGAAGGAATAATGATACAAATAATTTCCTACGTAAATACAGGTTATCGTCGGTGATATATACATATAGATATATATAATGTATGATCATAGCTTTCCATATTCCCATATTTTATACCATCACTTTAATTATACGATATTCAAAACATAAATGAAATATTTTCAGCTTCCTTAAGACTATATTGGTATTTGGCTTCTAACATTTTCCAAAATTGTCATGCGTAGAATTTTCGTTATGTCTAATAAATTACAATTTATAATAGAGTTATGTCCTTCTTAGGATACAAAGATTCCAATTTCGAATCACTTTGTAGACACATGTTATCGTTACTAACATAATTATAGGCTCTTAAATTTACACGCTTTACGCTACTACCGCAATTACGTGTTACACAACAGCATGACCACATTCTACGAGCACAGTAATAAAATTCCGTTCCCATTCACCAGAAGGATGTAACAGGCTAAAGAGACCTCGGCATTTAATCACGTTAACGCAACTACGTACGTACCATAAATACAGGATATATGTAAATATTCAATTAACAACCGTTCGATCAAAGCGGCATGTATTGTCACGCTGTTGTGACAAGCTTGCGACAAACTGCAACTTTTAGGCTCGTGCTCGATCAAAATGTTGTTAGATGCATAATTGTTTCCAAATTATCTATGCGAAAGTTAGTAAAGTGTCCAGTCGGTTTTACTTTAAACATCAAAATCGATGATCACGTTCGTGTTTCGTTCATAACATTAACTTAGAACATAGTACGTAGTAGTGCGTAGTATTAATCAAGTATTACGGAAATACACGATACAATTTAGAATAAAACATTACGTGACTACGGAATATTTAGTATTACATTATGGCAGCAAGAATTATTTTATTTTAACGTCAATTATCGCATTGTTTCGTTCGAATATAAAATTGTGAAACACCTTTCTTTTATAACGCGTTTATATTCATTTCGCTATAAATTTCTCGTGCCGGTTACAAAATGAATTCAATATGAAGCTTGAAGGAGCAATTTTAATCAACTTTACTCTCTCTGTAAAGCAAAAGTAACACGTTACCGTGCTGAAGAGGTAAAAGACCATTAAAAGACCTGAAAAACCTGTGCGGCGAGATAATAACACTGCGTTATTTTGTCAGGTCCCGATTTTACGCGTTCGGCCAAAAGAAACATATCGAACAGGTCGTAAGGAAGCGTATCGATGTTCCGTCCTGCATTATGAGACGCGTCAGACCAACCAGACAGGTCGGCCAGCGTGAAACGATTCCGCAGGTAGACAGTTACGAGCTGACTAACAATATAAATACATACCTGACTGGCAAACTAATCGGTTGTTTGACGCACCGACTGCTTCTTTGTCCTGACCAAACTCTCCGACGCCGCACACACATTTTCGTTCGATAATCGTTTCTGCCGATAACACGACAGATAGAACCGCCTTTCACCCCTTCTTTGTGTATTTTGCTCCTTTTTCCTTATCGTTATTATAGCGAAGTTCTTGAATCCGCCGCGTGATCCTTAAAAATCGAAGCAGTCGAGATGAGACTAGATAATTAGACACGAAAAAGCATGGGATCGGAAAGAACGAAGCGCCTAATAATCAGAGAATCTGTAATATATTGATGATTAAAGCGAAGAATTTTCTAAAAACTTCTATTTTAATTAACACTTACGACCCTATGAACACCTATAGGCAAAATCTATTTTCTTAGCCTATCGGCATATAATCAGTTTGCTAGAAAAAGGAAATTAAAGAAAGTGAATTGTTGAGAAAAATGGTTTGAAATTATAGAATTGTAGCAAATTGGAAAATTGTATAGAACTGAAAAAATTCTTTTCTTTTCGCAATTTTTAGCGTCTCTAATGACATGTTGTTACTTATTATTAAGAAAGAAATAAAACACCGCTATTTTGAACTGTGACACTGTTCCTGTTAAATTACTTGAAAAATTGTTATCAATTTATTTTACTGTGTTATCTCAGCGAGAATGTGTGTTAAAGTTCTCAAAGTTATTTTTGCGTTATTTATTTATAAAAGTATTATTCGTTTGTTATTTAAAACAAGATTTAATGCTTCAAATATCACATCGATGTTGAAATGCATCGAAAGATATAGTTCGTAGAAAGGTGAGTAAATATTCTAGATAATTTAATTAGCATAGCGTGAGGAAGAAAAGTTTGAAAACACGTAATTAGTATGGAAATTATAATTTTTATTTTATGTAACAAACGATAAAGTTATATAACCTAACATTTCGAAAGTTTCTTTGTTCCTACATTTGTTCTTCACTTTTTAAACTTTGTATTGTTTTCTGATCTAATTTTTTAAAGTATAAATATTTATCAAAGGCATCAAACGTTAGACTGAATTCCTTGTCGAATCTCGTGTGAAATTTCTAATGACGCATGATCGATCATGATATTGCAACATGTTGTGCGTATTGGATAATGATTCTGACTTCAAGCGTATATTTATTCCTGTTAATATATTTCTCTGTGTGGCATGTTTTTCATGTAATTACGCTATACGTGAAGTAACTTCGCGACACGTGTATTTAGACCTTAATGGTCTTATACTTATCGAATTTCATCTAATTTAATCTAATATCTAAATTTTCAAGCGCATAATCAATTCCAACAAAATTCTTTGCTGCTAATTTTAATTATATAATTATTGTCTTAACTTTAGTACAAGCTAATCGTTTACACTCTACAGGCTTTATTTAACTAAATGTATCTTGAATCGATCAGAGAAAAATTCTCTGTTGTACCGATGTCTTTCTTTTTATTCTTCGATCATTTTTGTTCAATAATTCTTTATTAGGTGGCATTCTGTCTATTCACTATTATTTTTCCAGTTTCATTGCGATCAAAATCGTAAATTACGTATTTTTTTTGCAAAATGGAATGTCGACACTCTAGAGAGTCTAAAGAAAGATAAGATATATCATCACATATTATATTAACGAACGATCGAAGAAGGAGAACAAAATATTTCTTACACAATAGAAGAACAAAATCCCACACGCATTTTCCATTGTTACAACTAAAAATCGAACCGTTCAAAAAACCGTGCAACGTATTGTTTACACTCGTGCGATGCAAATTCAATGAAAATTGTACCCGTTGTACAAACAGTTGAGGCAAAGAAATACAATACAGTTAATCAATCAACCGGCGCGCAGTACGTCGCAAAATAACTTTCGCGATTTTTCACAAATATCAATCCGTTCGATCTAATCGCGATCACCGGGAAAATATACCTCGTCCAATACCTGGCCGAACGTTCCACTGAACATTTCGGACGGTCCTGTGAGTTCCTCGCGGGAAAAATCTGATACGTGTGCACGTAGAGTAGCGCACGCAGCAGAGAATGTCAATTCTCAACGAGCTTGATCCAAAAACGCGAATCATAGACCGAGCATATATTTCTCTCCAAGTATATATTAATTTTCATAGTTCATGATCGTATTTTTTCTCTCTCGCTATCGTCTCGCCTCTGTACAGGTGCTTCTGCTTCGAAAAATTGGGATTTAACCTCACAAGCATATACTGTTGTTCTTCTTTTTAGTTAAAATATTTCGACACAATTTTTCGAACACTCTGTATATCGCGTTGCTTAAAGAAGTTATAGCAATGTTCATTCAGATTTGTTTACCACTTCCCATACTATAATTTGTTCTTTGAAACAGCCTTTTTATCAAAAAATGATAACAACCGTTAAAATGATCATTCCCTCTTTTCTCTGGTTTCAATTTTCCCAAGTTACTTTTGTTTCCCTCTCTCGTATATTATTGCCTCATTCTCTCTCTTTCTCTCTCTCTCTTTCTCTCTCTCCAACTCACACACATATACAGTTTTCTCCTCTCGTATTCCATGGCCAAACACCGCGTCGCGCCGCAAGGAAAATAGCCGCAATCATCGGCCCCTGTTGCTACTATCCGTGGAATTTTTTCTTGCCAATAATCATCAAGATATCGTATGAGGACTGGTTTTCGCACGCGGTGTGAATTTCGCTCGCAGATCGATCCGTGCGTTGATTGTAATCGATAGCTTTGAACGCGGTCACCTGAATATCCAATCCATCGCCTGTTCCAGAGATTCCCGAGGATCCAGGAATCCGCGTGTATCTTCGTCACTGATATCTCTTTGTCATCGATAACGTTATATATCTACGTCATATCGCAAAATTCTCTTTGGTTTGATCGTCAACTGGAACTAGCTCGCTCGTAACAGCCAAACCTAATCGACATTTCCTAACTGATTTGTCGTTATTCGAGTTAAAAACGCCGCTATTTTAGATCCTAGTTCGTTTCATTGGTTTTCGACAGACGTAATTTCAAAGTACACGTTGCTGGAGATTAATGATGGTAGACATATATTAATTACAGAAATTCGTTCTTATATTAGTTGTAGCTAAATCGAGTTACAGGGATTTGATTCTTGTGTAAGTTGCACGACAGACCATAAACGCGTTGGACGACGGTAGCGCAGTGGTTAGCGTCTTTGATTTTTTACGAACGTTGGGACACCCGGGTTCAAATCCCAGCGCCCCGTAGTCGTCCGATTTTTCCTTTCCACGACGTGCTTTGCAAAATGCAGAAGAGGAACGAAAGGAACCAATTCAGTCCGTGCAAGTCTTCGAACAGCGATGGTATATCCTCGAAGTGATTTCTGTTATTTGGTTTCGTATGCGGACGAGAAGCTTTTTTTTTCTCCGGCAGTAATTCGAAAGAGGTTCCGAGGCATCCCAGCTGAGCGTCGGGTGGTCCACCGGAGGGTTTTAATCGGTATAATCCGACACTACCCCGCCGCTTCTAAGAGCGTGAGGGTGTCAATGTGGATTTCCCCACGTATAAAAAAAAGTCTATAAATACGAAAGCAGGGGAAAGTAACATCGTTACAAACGTTTTTTACAAATTAAATTTCTACCATCTGTTCGTAATAAATAAGTTCGTAGAAGTGAGTTGATTTTTGCGAAGCTGGACACAAGTCACATACTCAAGCGACACAATTCGTAATTTATTATTCCTATAAGAATTTAGTTGTCTTTAATAATAAATTCTGAATTTCGTACGTAAAACTTCTTTTTAATCTCTAGTGAGATGGACTAACTTTAATTTCTATGTACTTACTTAACTTTATTTTTCAACCTCTTATTGTCCCGGAACAAATCAAGTATTAAAACCTTAATCCAAAGTTAAATCCAAAAGTTAATGTGCTCGTATTTACCGACTTCGCAAGTTCTTCGAAGTAAACCAGCAGATGTAAATTTCTTCAAATTTTCAGTTCCAGTTATGACCAACAAAATACATAAAATAGTGCTTAAAATAATTAACATAATCTTAATCTCATAGTAAGGTTTTACGAGCGTTCTTAAAGCTTGGAATTAAGACTTTAATTTCTAAATATCTTTTTTCTTTCGCGAATCCAAAATTTAAGGAGTCCTAATTTACATACAATCGTATGAAATAATTTTATCCTAAAAAAGTATATATATATTTATGTTTCGTTACAAAAATTTGTAAACGCAAACACAACTTTTCCTATAAAATAGTATAAATCTGTAAAACATACGATTCCCGTTAATCCTCGAGTCTAGTGCTCCCAATAGTTCCCTAATTCTCATTTTTGCTGAAAAAAATTATCTTCCGATATCGAAGAGAGTTTAATATAAATTTTTACGTCCAACCGTGAGAGATTGTGACGATTCCATTTCTATCACCTGCCACGGCTATTGATCTTAGCCTCGCATCACTGAAACGTAGAAGGAAACTTCATGACATCCTATTATTTGTACGTAAAGTGTATAATGGTCAACAGTTTGAAAATTAATGTTTCAGTCCGTAGAGAAATGTGCGGCACTATGAAATTTTCTCTGTCAAACCGCATAATATAACACTGAGTTTGCTTACCGTAGCGGCATAGATCGCATAGCCATTAACATTGGTAACCCACTTTCCGCAATTGATATATATATTCTCTGAATCTTCTTCTACTATCAAAGAGTCATTATGCCGTATCTCATTGTATTTTTATTAACTCTTATTTTTTATATGTGTATTTTCCTTGTGTATTAACTTTATATACTCTAATGGGCTATTTTCATAAACGATATACAATAAATAATACTTAGGCGGTCGATACCACTGTCGCTGTTACTTTCAACATGCTGGAAAGGCTGATACGTCGATAAATTGTTTTCACAACCTCACTGCTACAGAGTCGGCCGAATTAACTGCGTCTCTTTGTTAGCGTGGACCACCGTGAAGTATTTACCGTCTTAGACTGAATCTGGCTCATGATTCAAACAGTCTAAAAGAAATAGAATAGGCCAGAATTGACAGAGGCATAGAAACGCGTTATATGCTACGATATTTGAGATTTAATCATGTAATAGCAGGCAATAATAATTTCGAATAAACTGATCTAGATTTGGTCATGATTTATACAAATTAAGAGGCTACGGAATTTTGATTTCTTTAGACAGGTACAAATCGTTATGACGTGAATTGCTTAAATTAATACAATTTGATGCTCTCAGCAACTGAAGCATCGATGTTCGAATTACAACTCCAGCGAGCCAATCGACTAATTCGATTTCTTCCTTCGCTTACGAGTGTTCTTCGAACGTTTAAGAGTTTAAGAGATAACACGAGAAGAACGGCTGATGAATTATTTTTGGCATACATGTAACTTGAAATACGAGGAATAAAGGAATACGATAGGATTATTGTATTTCTAAAAAGAATTAATCTCGTCTCTCTTTGTGTTCCTTCATTATTCTTTGCATCTTATCACATCGTACGACCAATTTTCCGATCGAATTTTTCTCACAGCAAACGGAGTATCTAATATCGAATCCACGACGCGGTCTTCCGGCTGTTTGAAAATGTCGCTCTTTCGATTTCAATTTCTCTGTTCGTTTTTGTCGCGAGTAACTCTATTTACCGCTGTCTACGAGGCTTTCTGATTGAACGTCTCACAAGATGCCGTAGATTACAGTGTGACCGTTTCGCCGTTTTCCGGCCGCCGATAATTGTACGATAAGGTTTCGTCGAAATCACAGATTAGAGACCGTGACAGTGTACACTCGTTACGTAGTGGCACTCTCCGATAGTTATCTCTGCAACGATAAAGAGTTTCATGTCGCGCGACTTGATTAAACGCGGTGGTTTCACCAAGTCCGAGGAAACTGAACTGAAATCTTTGTTACACGAACTAGAGGAAATGCCACGTCGCAACTGCTCAAATTACAATACGGACTTGTATATTACATTCTAACAGCCTAACTTGGAATTAATTCAACGTTTACTCCCGTTAATTGGCTCCTACTTTCGACATCGGCACGCCGGATGGGTTCGGACACACGAAGCAAGACCACCGGGATCTCTTTAAGGGGCCTACACACGACGAATGATTTTGTCAATAGTTGTCGATATTGTCAACATTGGTTGCTGGTGGAAACTCGCGGATAATACGGAAACACAAACTTTTCAACAAATTCTTTCAATTTTCGTTTCATCGAATTTCCCATATTAGTACATTGTTCGTGTGTGGAATGTGGGCCCCTTTATACTCGATGCTACCGAACCAGATTTCAAACGAAGAAAAAGAAGGACACTCGCTCTACTCGTTTTTCGGCGATACAATATCTCTGGCTGTAATGACACACAATCCTCGAACTGGTATGCTCTTTTTTTTACTTCGCCAGAAATTCCTCGCAGCAGCGATTTTTTCTCGTCTCATTTTCGCGGTTATGAAGAAAAAGACGAAGTGGCAGGTTCGAGCACAAAAAATCGAGCCAGGCTGTCGAACGAAAAAGTTGGTTCGAAAAGAGGGAAAAAGAAAAGATACGCGTGAACGGACGAGTCCACCTTGTCTACGATGTTCACCAATGAAACGCCCAAACGAAACGTCCAAACGAAACTGCATTCCTTCGCGCGTGCTGAGTGGCAGCCAAGAGTAGAGGGATGTTAAGGGCTTAATTATGCGGAGAGGTACCGGCGCTCGAGTGGACGTGCTCGAAGAGTTGTTTTCGCCGATCCCAATGTAATTCCCGGCAGCGAGTGCTTAATTACGCTCGCGCGGAAATTTATTTTACCTACGAGCTCGTCTGCGTGCGCCCGCACGCATTCAGGCTCATGCGGCACGACGTCTATTTCTCTATATTTACGCGATCGTCCGAGTTCCGATTGAAATACAATGGACGGTGTCTCACTTCTAATTAGAGAAATATTAGAAAATGTTTACGGTATAATCTTTGCTTTGTGCTACACTCTATCATATTTATTATTTCGGAGAAAAATAGAGAACCAGATTTAATGCTTTATTGCTACACAGATTTTATCTTACGCAGTACGCCATACAAAATATTAACGTTAAACAAAAAGATAAATGTTATATTTGCTAAGGAATGTAAAGAAATTGTACTGAATGCAATTATATATAAATAACGTTATTAATATTGATAAATTTCAAGGAAATATGGTGACTCTTTATACAAGAAAATAAGAATGGAAGGCACATGGTAAAAGAATCACCGTCGTTGTAACGCGAACAGCGATTCGCAGAATGTTGCTTCAAACTTGAAACCGAGGCAGGAAGGAACGAACGATTCAGCCTGGCCAAAACCACAGTTGGAGTAGTATGCTAATTGATGCAATTAAATTAAGAAGCCATCCGAATAATTAAGGCCTCCAACGAAGTTGGTCGGCATATCGTATCCACACACGCGCCATATGTAAGCATATGGAGAAATGATTTTTAAAGGGCAGAAAATACGATAACAAGCGAAATTTCTCTTCGCCTCTTTTCGAAATTACTAGGGGGAAATGCAGCAAAATTGAAAATTAAATGCTCTTGTTTCTCATTGCGAATCAATTATACGAATAAATTTATTGTTATGCGGAATATCAGTCGCGCAATCTACAATATGCAAAAGCGTTGTGCAAAATGAGACAGATTCATTTAAAATTGATGATCTATATGGAACATTCTAATTGATATTTAAAACTCATCATTAACGTTAACATCAATTTAGTAGAATATTTAAATACGGCTTTTAAACGCGCCTTTTGAATTCGATATGTTTTTAAAATTCAGGCATAAAATTATGTTTATCTTGATCGAACAAGTCTATGTATAAAAATATTCTCATATTATATATTTGCACAATGAAACTTTTAGTGATATCGCAGAGAATAGATTATGTATAGGTCGTCAGTTTTTAACTTTCAATGTTTCGGACGAAAATTTTCATTTGTTTCGTTACCGAAATTAAGCCAGCCATCGTATTGAGTGAAATTCAAGCATTGATCGACTTCGTATAAGTTAAACAAAGTTCGATCATTATAAAGTCTTTAACAGCAATTAGTCGCAGCATTGGTAACAGCAAATAGCTGTAGATAATTTCAAGAATTTATTGATTTCTAATTAAAGCAGGTAAGAGTTATTGACAAAAGTTAATTAATCTGTGAAAATGTGTTAGTAATTGTGATTCAATAGCGTTGTGATTTAATTATTCTTACCCATCTGTCGAAGCATTTTGCACCAATTTGTATCAATTTACTATGCGGATAAGGCATTAGTTCAGAAGTAGAATAAACGTCAAAACCGATGTTTCGACTTTGCTGTAAGCTAATGATCGAATTCCACCACTAAAGCAATTAAAATCGAGAAGCTTTTATCATTAATACAGTGATATCGATTTTAGTTTCAAGAGTGCACACGTACAGCCGCTATATACTCACATATGCATGTCGATCACGCATAATCAGCAAGAACATCGATAACATACAAAACTAAGCGCTTCATTAGGAGCCCATATTTTGCTATATACGATGTATAGTAATATATAATTTAAAAAAGCTAATTCCAATATCAACTATTATCTATTCCCCCTTCTTAATATCTTGGTTATAATTAATAAAAAGAAAACGTAAATATATGTAAAAATAAAATGTAGCATCTCAACATAAATAAACAGTGTAAATTAATTACTTTGTGATTTATCAACTTTCTTAAGTAACGTACGGATCGTGTTGCAAATCAACGCTCGAAATATTTGAGTAACTCGATTTATCATTTCTTGAGAGAAATTTGTTGCTTATGTCATCATTTGTTCATTACATAATTAATTACATTTGTTAATCAGATCGTATTATCAACCGGTGTATCTTTTATTGTCGTTTTCGAAACAGTATCAGCCATGTTTTAAACATAATTTAGAAATCATAGTAATTTCATATTTCGTTGATCTGCTACAAATCGGAAATTCAAGTTCTCGGCCGAAAGATTGTCATTCCAATCGACAGAGGTTACTATTCCAACTACGAGATACACTTACTTCAAATACACTCTTGTATCGTAATAACTTTGAAATCTCTACTATCCAACTCTCATATAAATTATTTTATAACATCTAGCAACACACCAAAACACATCTGTTATACGAATACGTAACAGAAATTATATACCGTGATGTCCATCCCGTTAAATGTTACAAATTTGGGATTGATTTTCGATTCTCTGCTAATGGGTATTCGGTAGTATCAATTCACACAGGAAATTCTAATATGACAAATTATGGGTATATATGTAGTATGTTCGAAATGCATACAGTATCGAAACGAATTTATAATGTTTTGTACAGAATTAGAATTTCATTGATAACATCGTACAACTAATATTTAAGAAAAATAATAAAACTTCTTTTTTAATGTAATACGTGATCTTTCTATATTATGAAATTTCTATTTTGTGAAATTTGTTAAATTTTGTACTTACGAAGACAACCTTTGGTACATATTTTCGGAAAGCCGACTATTTTCCATAGGTTAACAAATAGATCAATAACAGACTCGATTCTGATGGAAATTTTCACAATCTTAATGTCTCAGACACGCTGCGCACATGTAATGACGAAATCGATAATTCTTTTCGAGAAATGTGATAGCAATACGCTTGGATTACTAAAAATAACGAAGGTAGTTTATGGATACTTGGCTGGTGTTCCTAAAGGGACACAGACAGGATAGAATTCTATTGATCTAGCGTAGGAAGTTATATCTGCATGCTCGTTTACTCGTTCGTTCGTGTATTTTTTAAAAAGATTCAGCTTCATATTAAAGCATCCTCCTGCTAACCAAAGAGAAACGAGTTACTGCACCTATTCTCGCGTACATGTGGAATATTTAGAAATGAAAAATTATATCAAGTATAACTTATATAAGACAAAAGATTATTACTAAAGAAAATACTATTTTGCTGTTGTTAGTTACGCGTTGTAAAATTCTGCGTATTCTATCCAATAGCAAAAGGTTATCGAAGATTATTAGATATAAATATCCAAAGAAGCGTGACGTGTGTTTTAATAAATCACGAGAAGACTCGCAACTGGTCAGAGTAACAACGGGGAAAAACCATCACGTTTCGTAACTTCTTACTCTGAATGGTAATTACTCTGTCAGTGTCATTCCAGGAACGATGGTATCTGTTCCGAAGAAGACTCGAAAACCTTTCACGAGTCATATATTACGGTTATACCCAATTAATGCACGTACGATACCCAATACAATGAAATCGATTGAAGAGCACGAACTAGTGGAGTCAGCGAATGACAATGAGAAAGTTCGACGACTGGGAGTTACTCTCCCGAAGGTCTACGATCCAGTCGTATTTACACTGTTATCCTGCGTGACAGATTTATTAAAGTTAAAGTCCTGTTCAAAAGAACCGGCCAGTAAACAGACTTTTATCGCTACCTGAACGACCATTCTTCGTGTTCGATGCTCAATCTCATCGATTTAACAGACTCCAAGCCAGTTACCCTCCATCTTTTTATAAAACTCACCTACATTATGATTGTTAATGAAAACGAGTATGAATGGGTTGGCCGATTTATCCATCGATCGATCTCTGTTGTGCAGAAGAAAACGAACGGAGTTTGATTTAAGCTTCGAATGGCAGAAGGAAACGAAGGAACCGTTCCGGAGGAAAGCTCGCGCTTTTTCCCCTATTCTCTCCGTTGGCGATAAATCTTCGGTGTATCTGATGTAACATAGTGCGTTCAGTCACGAACGTACAGTAGCGGACAAAAGTTTAAGACGATGATTTGTAAACCGGATTACAAACATCTTATACGCATATTGTTCTTCTATTCGGTTTGTCTCTTTGGAATAACGTAGCTGTATGTTTGACCTTCGTAACCTCAGACAGTCAGTTGTTAAATACAAACAATGTAGGAGTTACAACAGTTAGTTACCGCCTAGCACTTGGAAACAGTGGACATTAGTTTAAGACGATCTGTGTAAAACGTGAGTACGAGTACAGTTTTTGAACATTTTGATTCTGGAATGTCAAAATCATTGTTTAGTGTACCTTTTATTGCTTAAAATTCATTTAGGTAGGAACAGACTATGGGTAAATCAAAGAATTTACTTGAAAACGAAAGGGAACAAATCGTAAGGCTGCGAAAGCAAAGTAAAACCTTCACCGAAATAGCAAATATAGTGAACAGGTCAGAAACAGCTTGTAAACAAGCTTGGTATAAATGTTTAAAGACAGGCATGTATTGCGATCAACCGAAAAACGGAAGACCACGGAAAACAACACCGAAAATGGATCGCCGGATTCATCGATTGAGCGAAAAGGATCGTTTTCGTAGTGCAAATAATATTGCTGCGGAGATAAACTATGAAAACGATACACAAATTAGTGCTAGAACTGTTAGGAGAAGATTAGAAGACTTTAACTTAAGAGGACGAAAACCCCAAAAGAAACCACTGCTGAGTTCTAGGAATCGAAAAAGACGACTTGCATTTGCTAAAGCTCATAAGCATTGGACAAGTGAAGATTGGCAAAAGGTATTGTTTTCTGACGAATCGAAATTCAGTCGCGTCTCTTCTGACGGGGTACGGTACGTTAGACGTCGAATTGGCGAAAGTTTGAAAACACAGTGCGTTTTAAAAACTCTTAAACATGGTGGTGGCAACGTTATGGTGTGGGCGTGTTTTTCTCGAAGCAGCCCTGGTCCGATATGTCGTATCAATGGAATTATGGACCGTTTTCAATACAAGGACATACTCAAGAACACAATGTTACCTTTTGCACGCAACAATATGAGTGATGATTTTATTTTTCAAAATGATAATGATCCGAAGCACACGGCTCGGGTTGTGAAACAGTTTTTTCAAGAAGAAAATATCACCGTGCTGCCGTGGCCGTCCCAATCACCAGATATTAATCCAATCGAGAACTTGTGGAGCATCATAAAAAAGACAGTACAAGGTTATAAACCGAAAAATTTAAATGAACTTTACTCTACGATTGAAACAGCCTGGAATAATATTACGGTAGATTAATATAAAAAATTAATAGATTCTATGCCAAGAAGATGTACCGAAGGGATAAGAAATAACGGATATTGAACAAAATATTGAATTTAAACAAAAATTGTGTATATTTTTTAACCAAAAATTAATATTTTTTGTATAGTCTTAAACTTTTGACCGACGAAATATTATACAGATTTCGTTCCTTTTTTATAACTTAGCTATTGAGCAAAATATCAAAATGAAATTTTTTTTCTAAGTGTACAAACAAATGTACAATTAGTTAATACCAAAAGTAGAACACCGTATTTATATTTTTTATGGAAAGTAAATCAATTATTTATTTCTTCCATTTCGTCTTAAACTTTTGTCCGCTACTGTAGCATCAAACGTGTTTAACCGTTTTGCAAAAATAACGTTACGATCCGTATAAATTAGAAAGAACGTCGAACGAGGCGATCTCGCTTAAGCTTATGATCGAACGAACCGTCTCTATCGTGACTGGGTTATTGGCTCGAAAATAATTTGTCATCGGTGTTTCGATTTTTAATCGTCTACGACGATTCTAATAATATTTTAACGAATGTTCGATCAACTTGCTAGAAACACTCTTCCGGAGTTTAGCGCCAGCGTAAAATATTTAGCCAGTGGAAAATATTTAGCGTGTAACCGAGCAAATAGTATGCAATCCTGCTGTATAGCGGAATAATTTTCAATGAACGCCAGATAAATCAGCGAGATTGATCATATTTTTCCGGCGTTATTAGGGCTCGTATATTCATGTGTACGTAAGTGCGGGCAACGCGCATGCATCCGTGCGCTATATCCATCGCAGAGTGATGTATGATGGGAGTAATATATTTGGGTAGCGCAGCGACGTATTAGGCACGATGTCGATATATTCGCGAACGATGCATAAATCTTCCCGGAAGGAGTTGCTCGTCGGCAAAACTATCAAGCATAGGCTTAAATCCTACCGTCAAAAAGTTTCGTCGAGAAATTTCGCATAACGCGAAAGCCGCAGCTGCGCGTTCTCTAAAGTCCGCCGCAAGCAATGCATCTCAATTATGCTATTCTCTATACTGTAACATCTCATACGCGATTCCGCACGCGTAATAATATGTAATACCGTATCAACATGGATATCAAGGTACTAACGTGCCATGCTGTTCGAGATACGCTGTGCAAATCCTACGTTTTGTCGGTACGATGATGCGGTTGCCTACAAATTGCTGGAAATAACGGTGGAAAATTAATCGCAAAGTAAAAAGCAGAACAATGAGTAATCTGCCCTACTCCGTTAATATTTGTATTTTTTTATTTTCGCGAATATCTAAATTTGCATAAATATTTATAGTTTAATTATCATTCTATAAGTTATACGAATTGCGTCGTTTTTCTAACGAATATTACGCGCGAAGTGATTTTTCTATTACGTAGGATTACAAATTCTCCTCTTCTATAAAAAATTCTTCTATAAAACGTTCGATACTCGTGCGAACGACGACAAAGCCTTCAGCAGGTGAAAATTAATCGTCATATCGTATATAAACTGCCTCGAGAGAAAAACCTTGATTACTTCATGGACTGATGGGTCATTAGACGTCGCGCGTCGCTGCATGATCACAACGTCCGCGTGACATTTAAATTCCGACTCGATGCAAATTATGTTACGCGTAATACCGTTTGCGACTCCTCAAACGTCAATACGCACGAGCGTCGTGAAAGAGCGAATGATATACGACACCGGTAATGCGTTCCGACAATGCAACGACCACATCAGTCGTAACATGGGAACGTAGCGGACGATGCATAAGTTAGTGGAGAAGTTCGTAGGAGATTCAGGAAACTGGCCGCGTAGGATTAAACGAGAGCACCAGGGACAGCCAGTAACGACGTTTGTCGAGTCCTGGCACTCGAACCGATACGGCGAAAGTAGTTTCGACATTTCAAATAATGCATGGGACCGATGCTCTACGTTCTCTGCATGAATTCGTAGGATCGATTGGCGAACCAAACGCGGACTATTAGACGGGAAGAGAATAGTGACTTGGCGCACACCTTGGAAACTATATCGACACTGTTTCCGTTATGATACACTGTGGCTTAAATTAGTGGTACGAGTGAAATATAGGAGATTCTATGGCTTAAAATAATTGCGAAAGTCAGCAATAATAAAATTACGTCGGAGGTTTTGTTTCAGAGAAAAGAGAGTTTGATAACCTGTCGAGTATATAAGAATTTATTTAATCATAACTGACAGCGATAGGTAATTGACAGGAGATTATTCTTCTCGTGAAAATAACTTGAGAAAGTAGAGTAAAGATTTTTCGTTTAAGGCTCCGTTACGTGGGAAATAAAGGTTGAACTTCTTTCTTTAGGAATTAAACCGGTACACATAATAACTCCTGAAATTCGCTTCTCTCGAAAAGGAAACTTCGGGCGAAAAATTGTATCGTACATTTTCGATTTATTTTCACGTGTGAAATAACCTTTCGCCAATCGTTTGTTTGTGTCCAATTGGGAATTCAACTCAAATTCATGTATATATACTTGGCAAATTTTTATATTGATTTTTTTGATTGTTTCACGCGTGAAACTTTCAGCGGAATTTCATCATTCTTGAAGTATAAAAAAAATATTATCTGGAAACAATTTTGTGGGATACTGTTATCTGCATATTCTCTGAAGTAAGCCTGAAAATTTTTCAAAAAAATTGCCGATTGTTCTTATTTTAGCAGACGATTGCATCGTCGGTGTTTGTTTCCAATGTTTAGAGATTCTCGGATATTGCGACAGGATATATCTGAGCCTGTGAATATATAATTGATATTTTGGGGTTGCGGATCCTATTAGGTAGAACCAGTGGAAATAGGCTTATGGGTATTAGTGTAATTGTTCGTTTTATAGTTAATACGTCGATTGAACGTCATCCATCTCTTTAGCGGCTTAGAATTTGGCATTTAGCATTTTAAAAGCGTGCGTATCGCAATTATGAACATGTATTTATCTCCTATAAAAAATTGAAAGCATGTTTTCAGGATAAAGAGACGACTGTTCTTTATACTATTTATTCTAAATTCTTCGTCATCCTATAATATCACACGATCAAGAGGTTAAATCTTACTTCGAGAGAACATCTAACAGCTTCAAGCAAAATGCTATGGTATCTCGATTAACTTTCGACGTATCTAATAATTTTATTATACGAAGCACGAACGACGATCGTAGCGAAAGATAGAAGAAAAAAGGATCTAACCATCCAATCGGCCCAATCATTTCGAAACTCCATATTATTCTCGATATAAGCGGTCTGCGTTTATTACGGAGGGCGGTTCGGGAAGCATTTCGATTCGGTAAATGATCGTGAAACGATAAATGTCAGAGTCGAATGAGTTTCTGCCACGATCAACGATCTCTCTGTTCTTACGTCGTCGCGTCGGCTCGACAAAGGCAGTCGAAATAACCACTTTGCGAACGAACTCCTCTTTACGCCATGGTTATGCGTTTCGTCACGTCTCCATTATCTATTATAGGCTGCACGAGTGTCAAGTTCATTTCGATCTTTCGTGCCAAGACTATGCAAGATCATAACGTTCCGTAATATGGCTTCGTATCAAGCCAATCGTACGAAGGACATTTGAAGTTGTATAATCTTTGACCAGTCTTACGGACAATTGTTGCGAATTCAGCAACGAGCTTCTTTCGTGTTGCACGCTAGACGATACTTATCCTAAATATAGCTTAGACTTTTTTATTATACATATCTGGACGAGGCGACACTTTACTACACCCGTTATATTACTTTGTTTTATGCACGTACTTTTTGGTTTATACACGGCGTTCGCCAGAGGTCGCTAGATTTACTGAAATATTTTTGTCAGAGAAGTAAGATTTTCGCTTAGGATCGTAGGATTCGTGCGTATCTGTGATACGTAGCTACCATTATTCGCTTGGATAAAACGTCGATCGTTTAGTTCTTGAAGAATTGAACTCTAATGACGTATTCTGAGATTGAAATTTACAAATTTTCGAGAAACAAAGTTGGAGATAAGCTTCTGATTTTTGCTCGTGTTATTGGTCACCAAATTTTACGCGGCGACTTGTATTCTCTATGATTTTACATTTTTTCCAGTTATCGCTAATAAAAAATATATACAAATATATAATTGTAACAAGTGAAATCGTCGAATGCTATCCTATTTGGCGTAAAACTGTAAAATTATAAAAAAGCAACCCTTAATTTACTAGTCACTTGTCAATTCGTCGAGGTTATTGCGCCAAAGGACCTAGACATCCAAATACTTCTAGAGGCTACCGTATCGGTTATTTGCATTTTCTATTCATAAAATACTCCACAATAAAATCATTATCGGACCCCAGTACGAAGATCAAAGCGCGACGTTCGAAGTCAGACGTAAAAAGATAGGGAGATGAGAAAGGCTGAAAAGGAACTTGGCCGCAGCCGGGGTAAAAGATTTTTCGTATTCGATAACGGCCGATGATTGTAGCCGGTCGAAGAGTAACGCAACGACAGGACAGAGCTTTGTGGCGAACCGCATCGAGCTCCCGGACCTGTAATTCTCATCCCTCATTACGATGCTCGTCTCGTCTTGTAATACAAGGTCTGCCGACTGCGAATCGACCGACCAGCGTGGGCTTTAGCAGTGCGAGCAGAGTGTTCGTAATCCTGAAATGAAACTTCTCGTAGTTGCTGGCACCGTGGGTTATCGTGAAGCGATGCCTCGAAGCGGAAGAGATACACGATGAGATGGCAGGACCCTGGTAAGATCTTGAGAGGAATGTCCAACTAAATGACATCTTGAGCACTCAGCTTTTAACCCGTTGCACCACCGTTTCAACCTCCCAACCCTTCGCCACGGTCGGATGCCAGCTTCCTTTTACTTTGGTTAGATACTGGACACGGCTACGTGCCGATAGTGTCGCCTCCGAGAAACTTCCGGCGATGAACTTCCGATTCGTGTATCTCGGTTAACTAGCCTCGCTCGTAAATCCCAAATAAGGCTCCGCTTTCCCTCACATCCTCCAGGAGCGTGATCTTTGTAACTTTATTGCCTGTCCACTATCGCTCGCGTGTAATGGCTTGTGCATGAAACTTTCGTTGATATCGGCGTATGTATACGTACGTATATGAGATTTTTGTTCGAAGAGTAGTTGCAGGGTTAATTGAAAGTGAGATTCCGCGATAGAGATAAAAAAAAATAGGGGTTTATAACGTTTAATCGTACCGCGTTCGTTGTATCGTGTTAGCTGTTTCTTTATTGATCGTGAATTTCTAAACTTGAGGAAGATACGAAGGAATCGTCGTTTAGAAGCAAATGGGAAATCTAAAGATGTGGGCTAAAGTTTTTTAAGACATGTTTTTTTCTTTTGAAACCTTTTCGTTAGTTGAAAGAAGAACGAGGTTGAGACATGAAAACTCGAAGATCTGTGCGTAATTTATTCATACATAATGTACGCAAGTATGTGCCATGATATATAAATATCATAGATATTTACTTAGATATCATACCATGATATAAATATCATAGTCAATGGTCGATCAGAATACAAATCGCTTAACGCAAAGCTGATACTTGGTATATAGCGCGTAATACGTACAGTATTTATTGTTTGCACTGTTTATTATTTCTTTGAAATATTTAAAAGAATACTACGCTTGCTGAAGCAAATAACGCGGATCTCGGGTAATTCAGACAGCAAATTAATTTCCAATTATTAAACATTCTTACTTTTTACAACTTATACGTTACATTGCAAACGAAAGAATTAGGAAAAACGTTGATATTCTATTATAATATATTATTAAGTATCCAGGTATTGTTTCATTAACTATAGAGCAGAGTTATATAACGAGCTGTCCGTGGAATTAAATCCGTGGCAAAATTCGTCAGCTCGTGTACGTCCATAGCTTTTTAAAAGGAATCACCTCCTCGTTAGAAAAATACCTCAACAATGGCGAACGTTTATTAAAAATTTAATATTACAACAAATCCGGCATACCGTCGTGTCTCCTGACTATTCTTCCAAGGTATCAACGCAATATTTCTTCGCAAGCAAATATCTAGACAGACATTCGGAGAAAAAGGGTCTGACGAAAAGGGGAAAAAAGGGCGAGGCGAACAGTAATCCGTTGGAAATTAACCTTAAATCATTCCTACCTCTTAATCCTGAACGAATAGAGTGTCTCGTGAAAAGGTCAATCGGGCTCAATCGAGAGATCGTAATATCTTTTCCAGATATCTGTAGAGAAAGCGACCAGTCACGGGGGTCGACGTCCAGCTTTTTCCTCGAGGAGTTGGCCAAAGGTCACCAAGATCGATTTCTCTTCCCTTTGAAATGGTCAAATCGTCAGGGTCCGAGCGCTTCTCTTCTCCCCTCGACGTTTCTCTCTCTTCGATTCCGCTTGGATAATGGATGTTTACTCATCACGGCACAGCGATCTGCCGCCAGGTTCGTTGAAACGAATGTCACCGTTTCTTAGAGCAGCGGAAAAGAGGGAACGGTTTTCTTGGTAAAAAGGGTTGTGAGTTTCGGTAATCGTGGCGTTCCGGATGAGAGCGCCCCGTGTAATTACCAGTCAACGAACTGTAACTGATTGCGCTAAAACAATTAAGGAACGTGACTCAGGGCTTAAAATCTCGGAGAGACGATTATATACGGTTGCCGTCAGCAAGATGCCCGACCGATCTTCTGCATTAGCGATCTTGTTCTATTAAGTTTAGACGATAAAGTTCATGATGTAAATGTGTATACACGTACGTCGAACGCTTAACACAAATGGTCTTGCATGCCTAAAATATTAAATCTATGTAAAAATTCTTTCTGTATAAATTTAGTAGCCCGTTGAAAATCGAAATGCTAAAAGATATAATTAAAGAGGGGAAAAAAAAAAAAAAAAAAAAGAACGGATGAATAGGAATTAACGCGATCTAAATTCCTTCTCTCTGTTATTTCGAAAAGCTACGTCAACTTCATCCTCGCGTAGGATTTTATAAAATTCGTACTTTCCGGTTGGCCATACTGAGTTTTTAAACATCGATATTCACTTGGCTGAAATAACAGCGGCGTAAGATCTGTTTTATAGAGGTCGATAAATCCTTTATAGCGATCAATACGGTCCAGTCGGTCTACCATTAAATAACGATATTTACGATCAGATGTTCCCTGACAATAAAGATTAAACAATCGGAAATAGGCAGTTCGAGAAGGCCTTTATCTCGCTAAAATTTCAAAAGGCAAAATTCAGAGGGCGCGTGTGTTCTATTAATACGGCGTAGGTATATAATCTATAAATCCCACGTGTTTAATGAATTTTTCGTTAATATCAGCAATTCAATCTACAAATGGCGCGCGGCCTGTTTTGTCGTGCTCGAAATTGGAATTTATAACTCGCGGGGCACTTTGACGTATCGCGCTGCATTGGTTATTTGCACGCGTTGTTCAATGTTTGGGCAAATACCCGCGGCGCGCCACGGCTACCCTTCTATTACGCTACAGTTATCGTCATAACCGGCGAAACTTGACGTCCAGGTTTCACGACTGTTCCAGTTACGAATTCGACCGTTAACGATCGTTTAATTGCGTAGGTGTATTACCAGGCGCTGCAAGTGTCAATTAAACTCGTTCTACACCTGAGGAGTGTACGCTGACCGAAACTATCCCGTGTCAGCTAGATCCTATTTGCATATCGCGTCACACAGCGAGTTTGACCATAAAGAAAGGAGAAAATCGCTGCAGCGTCGGGAATCAGCTTTTTCGTAGCCGGCGTTGGCCGAGTGCCGCGATAATACCGAGACCGAGTTAAAGAATTTTCTGCGCGGTGTAACATTTATCAACGTCCTAATAATGTTTTCAAATTTTCACAGCCCCTAATTCGACTTCTTCTCGACTCGCCTGCCCGTTCTACCAGCTGCCATTCCAGCCATGATAAATGCCAGTGCAATTCCGAACTAACAAAGCGTCGTACGTAATAAACATTACGACGACCTTTCCATAGCGAAATTCGTAGCGAGCGGGGAGGATTACAAGAAATAAAGTATGCTGGTGCCGCGATACGGCGCGCAACGGCAATCAGACCGGCATTAAATCCGCCCCCGTTCTTTTAGCGTTTTGCGCGGAACTCGGTCCGGAAGGGTAGAGGCGTAGAGGGGATCGAAGGTTCGGTGAGGTGAAAGGGACGAGAAGCAAGCGCGCGACACGTTTCAACGTTTCCAGGTTGCACGTTTTATGCGGGCATGGTATGCAGCACCGAATCACCGACGAATTTGCAAGCCCGTTCGGTTGCCCCGAAACCAGTAGTGTTTAACGTCGAGCCCCGTCGATGATAATTTATTATTACGACCGGTGCAGCTATTGCGCGTAATCTGCGTCACGTTTTACAATTTGCCGACTACCATTTGCCTGCACACGTCCCTTTGCCTTCCATTCCACCCTTTGCCACCTGTATTGGTCCCGCCCCCCCCTCCCCCCTCTCTAAAAACCATACTTTGTCTCTGTCTCTTTCTCGCTCTCTCTAAAAGGTCCTCACCACTTACACTTGCGTATAGCTAGAGCATCATCATGAGGCAACATGGCGGCCTCATAAATGCGCCAACCCTTTAATTACGCTTTTATCTGATGCATGGTGTAACGATGTTGCAAGAGCTTCGAATCGCGATGTATAACGCCCGTCGATATATGTAGCTACCAACACGAGCGTACAAGGACGCAGGGATTCGTGCGTGCGCGCGAGCGTGAATGAGGATGGTACCGCTGTGCCTCGAGATTGATCGACGTGTCGGGGATTAAATAAGAAAAGACTCGATGGCGATAATGCGCGGAATACAAGGGGTGATTTAGATCCCGGCCGGAGATTATCGTCATTCAAGGGAGGCTGGGATGAATACGTTCTGACTAGATTTACCGTGTACTCTGAGGTGAGTGCGCGGAGAGATTACGTTACGCCGCTCGGAGAGCACCGAGATTGTCGTTGATATAACGCATTCTGAAATTAAATCTGTTTCGCGTCTTTTTCGGTACAGGTTTGTAGGTACCGCAATTTCTACCAATTAGTATCGATGGCGAGATATTATGGGTGATTCGCGTAAGATGGTAAGACGGTATATTTTAGAAAATTGCAGTGACAATCGTCTAGCTGAACGAGAAAATTACGCGTGCTGTGCGTGGATAACTTTCCGATAGCGACAGCGAAGGTGGTAAATAATAGGTTGTATCATATTTTTACGGTCTTTAATTATGGAAATTACCATAATTACTTCCCGACTGGTATAGGTGGATCGTGAGTCAAGTTATTTCATTTTTATTTCTATTCTATATATATTAGTTTAATCGTATGAAACGCTAGAAACGACGCTATTACGATATAATAAAAATGCTACGATATAAAAGAATATATAACTGTAAAAATTTTCCAATCGTAGTAAAATCAATATATGTACATACTGAGAAATGAAAATGTACGGTTTTTCGCGTAATGCTGTGTATCAATTACCACTTAAAATTCAGTGCGATATGTCACGGTGTTTCCATCGAGTTCGGTGCGAATGTTCGTTGCGTGTACGAAACTGATCCCAGGAAGAATTTCGTATAAACATGGAATTTCAGCGAACCGTTCATTTAGTATTCCACTCGTAAAAATCTCGCTGGCCACCTTGCTTTTTAAAACGGCCGCCGCGCCGCACCGCGGTTGCATGGATCGCAAGCTGGCGAGAAGAAAGCCTTGTGAAATTATACTCGAAACGTGTGTTGCGTCACGCTTACGTAACGAGATGGACGATTTTAGTACCGCCGCTTTTTAATAACCAACCGCATCCTCTTCTTTCCAAACTCATTTCTCCGCCGGTCGGTTTATTCCTCTCGTTCCGAGTTTTGCGCCTCCAGCAGGTGTAACTCATGTGTTGCACTATCGTGTCCCGTATCACGTCGCGACTCGGTCAAACTTTTCCGGTTTTCAGGCAAGTGTCCTCTGATTCGCTATCCTTTTTCTTCGGGTACGACCTTTCTATTTTTCCAGCCATCTTCTTCCTTCGTTATTTTTTCTCCCCCTTCTTTTTTGCGATCGCGTTCCTTCGCTGGCAAGAAACTTTCACAATAATTGAAGACTATAGTGGAAAAATATGATATACACTATCGCGCGTAAGTGTTTGGACATCTGGTGCAATTCGATCAAAATGTTGATACTTTTACTACACAGGGTGCACCGTAATTCGTGGTACAAAGGGATTCATCCCTTGTATAAAAGTAAATCGAACGCGATTTGATTTGATAATCGAAACGACTCAATTCTCGTATGACAAGAAACAATATTTACGATGCAAATGAATTACGATATGAATAAGACCTAATGTTTATGCTGAAATGAAAAATAAACGATGATAAAAACGAAGTAATACGTACGCTATAGTGATCATGCGAAAATAATCCGCCAAACTAAACATGTGCATCTGGTGTTTAAAAAATTCGAGCATCCTATTCATCGAACGAGTAATCTCAAACTTTTGAGGGGTAGTGTACTCGTAGATACATATATAAGACGCGTGGCACTGAATTACAAATTTACTTCTTTCTTTTTACGATATTCAGAGTTATCGCCTTGTTAATATAATCATACCGTAATATTTTCGCGCATACATAGCACTTGGCTAAACGCAATTGGCATATTCATCAAATGTTAACATTTTGACGCCTGGGCACGTAGCTGTACGTGATTCCTCAATCATTCGAACCTTCATTGAATACGAATCGAGCAAATTTATCTTTTTCTTGTCGCGAATAATACCGTTCAGACACAAATAACATAGTACGAACTATTACTAGGATAACGAGAGATATGCTCCATCAGTGAACTATTATTTTCATTCTACGCTGTATTCTCGCGTGCATGTATATTCGTAATTGACGGAGAAAGTAATATTCCCAAGGAAATTACTTACGGTTAATTTTTGTATAGTAAAGAAATTATGTATAACAAAGAATTTACAGATTATCGTTAACAATTCACGTAACAAACATCATAAGCTATTGCTATAATTAGTGAACATTTACAAGATTCAATTGTTTTAATCTTCTTACTTTCCACCTCGCAACGGAGCAAATAATTCTCTGAGAGGGAAGATGGTAGATTACTGTCGTTAAGAAGTTTCAACACTTTCGTATCTGTATTATTCTGCATTACATTTGTTCGAGATAGGAAATGCTCGAGAAAGCAAACAGAAAGCGCATTCTCCTTGTAACATTCATTTCTGGCATTAATATTTCTCAATGCTTTTTTAAAATTCCTTTCTAAATTCGCCCTTAAATCTCTGTTTCATTCGCGCGATCTTTAAAGTCTTCAACCCAAGAACCATTGATAGAGAAAAAAAGAGGAAAGAACACGATATAGTAGATGAGCTTATTTATTAAAAAAAAAAAAAAAAGACATTTATTACGCGTTGAAGTAATTACTTCAAGAAAAACTCTACGTCTTTATTTTTGTATATCCGTGACCTGGAGACCGCTGTTACGAAGAGAATAGAATTTAGTGAAATAAAAATTCAAAACAAGGGGAGGTCCGTATCATTGTGCCCGTGAATATAAACGTTGTTTTGGGTTAGAAGGTCTAGAAACAAAGGAGCTATAAATAGATTTCTATTGCTGTTTCTCGTAGCCTTCAGCTAGAGCTACGCACCAAGGTTAGCTTTTTGGTAATGTCCCTTGTTAGAAATGTATGAGCGTGCTCCCTATTACTTTCTACCGTATTGTAACACTGAAAGAGCGACGATCTGGATCAGCATTCGCTATACCTGTACTTATTTCGATATATTTTTCTATTACAAATTCATCCACTCGTTCCTCTATCAGTCAACCTCGACATTGCGTCTTCTACGAGGATATAGCAAGAGTATGTATATGGAAGAATTGGATGAATTTGGATTTAATGATATGCGTTACTCGTGACCTAGCTAACCTGCTTTTTTTATTTATACGTCAATCGTTGATTCGAAGTCTTTTTCGTTTGTAAGATTGAATGCGACAGAGCGGTGGCAGCAGCGATGTTCGCAAGGCATCGCATTATACGAGACTAATTCTCCCTGGGGCTCTGTGAATCCTTCGGTTCAAAAGAAACATCTTTCTCCCTTTCCTTTCCCTTGATCTGTGTTTTCTGAGCGTGGTAACGAGGACAAGTCGTTTCTCGTTAAGAGGAAAGCCTCGAGAGAAGCGGGGCCTAGAAGCAACCGGTGAACTCCGTATCCGCAGCAAATTCTCAGCGAAAGGTTCCTTCTCTTGTCTCTACCCTTTTTCTACTCTATTTCCACTCGTGCTTCTTTCAACGCTCTCTTCTTGCCTTTATTATGTTGATCCAGCGGATGTTGTCTACTTTACAAGTACATGTATCGCGAGCTCTCCTATTCTTGAAACGACCACACACACTCGTTTCGTTGTCTTCTCGTTCGCGATCCGAGCTTTCATTATGAACGTATATATCGTCGATAAGATACCGTCGACTTACATATGTGCTCGTTTCAATAGGAAAGTCGAGCAACGCGCTGTAAAAGTAATCACCGCATAAAGGTGATTCCGGCAATTATACGACTTCGTGCGTCACCGATGCTTTGTAATACTCGTGAAATCTTTTAGTTGCCAATGTGACTAACTTCGTTCCTTATTAATCCTTTTTCTTCAAAGGTGCTGGATATTTATCGAGAACGATCGAGAGGTATGTCTTAAACGGTTGCTCGTTATAAACTTTTAGATATTTGTCTTTCGTATAAATCAATTCGTATCTTTCATTTACCGCTAAAGTACCCGTTGATCGTTAAATGAAATAAACTGTTTGCGATAATCGAATTAGAATAATCCTGAATAATTATCAAGAAATTAGTAACATTTTCGGCGAATAATTTTTCCAATTCGTTGGTCGTCGAGCTCGTAACGAGAAATTTCCAGCTTTACCATCGAAACGCGTTTCGCAAAGGAGCTTCTGTCGCGAGAACGCATAGCTCGAATTTATCGAAGCGTACGAGCCACTGCTTCGATACGTAATACGCTCGGTTACACGAATTCGCGGCGCGAATTCACGCGTAGATGTTTCCATTCGATAAAAAATGATATAATTTCCAGCAACTGGGACTGCATCGACGTATCGGAACTTGTTATTGTACCTTGTACACAATGGTCGATAGTGTCCTGATCTGTGTCTCCTGTTTGGCTGCGCTGCGCGCGAATCAGAGAGACGCAAACGAAAGGACCGTGCGTCGCTTACGTTTCTTGAATCGCGAGTCATCTGCATAATACGTGGCCCGTCCATGGGTTCCCATGGCAGTGGTGCAGGTGCAATGCAGATGCGAACGGTTCGCGCGAACGTCCCTGATATTCGTAGCACGCCTTGTCTTTGTCGTCCATTATCGTTGCTCGAACACGTTTTTCAACCGCGGCGATCGAAAACTGTTTTTTTTTTTTCTTTTTATTCTCCCGTCAGATCTTTTGCTACGGGTTTCATCCTCGAAAAACAAACAGCAACAAGATCCAACGAAATCTTCCTTTAGATGTTTCGCACACTCTTTATCACCAAGACTCGACTGAATGGTCAGTAACGCGTCAGTACAGCATCGGTACATCAGTTGGCCGTTTACGTACACGACTATGATGAAAATACAGTTTGTTAGAAATCAGAATTTTTTTCGTACGAACGCACGCGTCCGCGCAAAACGTAACGAAAGAACGACATGTCTTTTACGTATAATTGAACGGGTTTGAAGGTAATCAAGTTTGCCAGGACGACTATTCTGAATAATTTTCCTGCGCTTGAAACGATTTTTATACGGGAGCGGGGTTAATGCATCGCCCATTAGTGGCTCGTGCTTCCGTGAGGGACAGCGCATAAATTATGTTAATATTATAAATAGAGTACACGAGCTCGTCTATTTTTGCATTGCGAATTATACGTTAGATTTGCCGTATGGCCTGCAATCTCTCGAGATTTTTTCTTGCCGGAAACTTCTGCGTCTCGCGGCGCCGTTAGTGGATGAAAAACAAAATTGAAGGAAGGAATGAAATGAAGTCACGAAGGGAAGAAAACCGAGGAAATGGAGGACAATGGTCAGGCAAGAAGAAGAATCGCGAGATGGTATACGGTAAAAAACAAATGAAAATTATAGGAAAGAAACTTAACGAATCGCAACTTCTCGCGCTTTATAAAGAAATAACTTAAGAATTCCATGTTTGTCTTTGTCGCTTTCGTAAACATTTCAAAGATATTGGTTGTTACAACGTTGTATTATTAATCCGTTACGAAACTTTTGGATTTTTAAAAATCTTTCGCCAATCCAAGGGTTTGCAGCAACGAGAAGGAAGATTTAATCTTAAACATGGAATTTCTTTGAAAAATAAAAAGAGAGGTGTAGATTTGATTCTCGAGGTTTCATACGTAACGCAAAAAGCATGTTACTACGAATATCAGATAGCTACGAATCTATAATGAATTGAAAACAAGATTTGTTCTTGATCGGTATCCAGTCGATTTTCGTCGAATTTACTCAGATTACTAGAAAGTGAATTTATCTCCTTATCGCGGTAATCCCTTCAGCTTTGAAAACTTCGAATTTGATGAAGCGACAGAACTTAAAACTTTATACTAACTCGCTGTCATTATTGCTGCTAAGTACATTTAACGTTGGAAAATAGGATTGATTTATTTGCTAAGTACCTAGTTGCAGGAACAGCATCAGCCTTAACAATATGTACGCGTAGAAATCAGGAAGAACGGGATAAAGGTAAAATCTTTTGTTTTCCGGATGGAAACTCGGTGTTCGGCACGGTAATCGTAATAACTATTCTCCTTCTGAGCTTCACCGGTAACACCACTCCGCGTAAACACCAACATAAATTTCTACGCGGTCCTCTTCCACCCACTTTTACATTACATCCTGACCATTCTGCTCCACCGTTAACTGTTACGGACCATCTAGTATTTCTCACCTTCCACTTAACGTAGTACCCCTCCCATTCGACTGGAACAAACTCACGGACCAACGTATTCCGTTTATCTGATCGATTTCGATCATAACGACGACAATGCTGGCGACGCCTTACTTGATTGACGCGAATTAAGCTCTCGTTAAGAGCTTAACATAACGTGCTTATGATCGAATCGGAAGGGTTGTTTTGTCTCAGTACGTGGAAATTGGATAAAGGTGGGATCTTCGAGCAAATATTCTCTTATTTGCCGGCAGAAAAAGGAATTACGCTTTGCGATTCAGTGCTGTAAGTAGTACAAGAAGAAACAGAAAACATTATTCAGATGGATAACTTTGTGTAAATCTAGTTCGTAGATGTGAGAGAAAAGTATGGTGTTAATGTTGAATGGCGAGCGTTAATTAGCTAGTGAAAAAAGTATCCTAATTGTTGATATCGAATATCTTAATCTTGAAGAATGATATTTTATAATTCTATTAAGAATTCAGCTTACTCGTATGATCGAGAAATATTTATACATCGATGATCCATGTAGGGGATTCGTATATCGAATATTTCTTGTTGCAAGCAAATAAAGAATCACTCGTAACAAATTTGACAAATTTAATTAGCTACATCTAAATTTCCCAAGTTTCTAATACAAAAGAGAAACCTATATATGCAAAATAAGAATAAGAGTTGAAACATCGATTAATCACAGTGGCGCTGTTGCTTAATCACAGATATTTTAATAAGATTGAAACAAAAAAAAAAAAAAAAAAAAAAAAAAAAAGATAGAGAAAGGACCATCGATGAAGGCGACAATTCGTTCACGAGATAAAGATAAAGAAGGAATCGACAAACTGATCATAAAGGAGGAAAGGATGTGACTAACAGGTTTCATAGTTTATTCGACAAGTTGGAGATCAGACCAGGAAAACCAGCGATACAACATCGTATCCAACTTGTGCTTCGGGTTAACAGCCTGGGTGTTCGACGGTGTACCATGATGTATGACGTGGTGTCAGGTTCCAATCCTCTGGGAATGCCATGAAAGCGGGTTCTGTGCTCGATGTAAAATATCGTTGATCTGGCACGCGGTCCGGACTAGTACCAGACACACTCTGACCAATTCACCAGCAGCAGATTTTGAATGGTGGTCACCGATTACCAACGCATCGGAGTCTTTCGAATCCGCGTTCAAGTGGCTTTATCCTCGATAATCTGAAACATGGCTGCTTTTAACGACTTTTTAATGCTTTTCCCACTGAATCGGGACGTTGCACGGATTGTTTGTGTAAGCATGCTTTATGCTTTGCCAGTTTCGAAAGAAGATTACGGTCGTACGAAGAGAGAAAAAGCTTCGTGTGTGGGATTTCTAGATTGTTCGAACATGTTTATCTTTGCAGGTAAATATAAGACTTTTGAGAACTTTCGGGTTGTTAATTTTAGTGCCGTTATGCGATCGTTGTACGAATTATTTTACTTCTTCGAATTGTGTGTTAGATCTTATGTCGGCGTTTCAGAAGTCAAACCGATCAATTCCATCTTCCTTTTTAATTTCCCAACTTCATTATCATAAGTATGTATACAATTAACCTGTAATTGTTAATAAGAATAACTTTTCTTAATTTAAATTCCAAGGTATGCTTCGTAGAATGACACTCCTGGTATTGTCTCTTTCCTCTAGTTTCCAATTTTGGAATACGTCAGTGTAACTTGCATGATGTTACATGATTCATATAATATTAAGCAGAATTAATATTGCGTTTTTTTAGTATCATTTTCTTATTTTTAAGAACAAAAAACATAGAAGGTATTTAATTATACCCTTTGTATTTGCTTTATACACATTATAATGCTTTTTCTATTTTTTACTTTTCTCATTCTGTCCCTTTATTCATAATTTTAAGGACTGGTATAAAGTATACCTATATACTCTGATAATTATTTTCATGTGATATAGATTTTTGCTGGTTTAAAAGGAATATAATCGAATCGTATTACAAATTCAATTATTTCGCATGTTCATTAAAAATGGATAATTAATCACATTCTTATTGTACGAACGAAGAATTTCCAAATGTACGACCGTATCTCTGTATATTTTCAAAATTTTTGTACATGAATCAATAGCCTAAACTAATTATACCGCGGAATATTTCACACAGTATACGTATTATACATACGATTCTTAATTATAATCCTCGAATTCCTTAATGAAGATATATTTATGATAATTTGAAAAAGGGAATTTGTCATGATTTTATAGCTTGGTGCCACCTAAGTAATGCATATTCATAGGACATTAAGTTCGGGAACTAGGGAACAGAAAATGGGGAGGTCTTCTTTGAATATCTTTTATTTTTTTAATAGCGACGTTAATCTTCGTGTATCGTGTCGCGATTAGTTGCTCCATTAGCAACGTATGAATACAAAGCATAAGATTAAGAAATTTTTCATGTCTGAAGAAATATATTTCTCCGAATCACACTTTTACACGAGCACCGCAAGAATTCTTCGAACTCTTAAATTATATCTTTCTTCACAACTTCTGTCATTCGGATATTTTCTAAATTCCAAACAATTTGTACATTATTTTATAAACAAATCTTATATTATATTGCATATATAATAGAACACGTACTGTGCGATCAGTGAGACGTCCCCTATTCCAAATAATTATCAAACGCATGGAGAATCTAGCGATAGAGTCCACGCGCCAATTTTTCTGGAAACTTTCATTTCCAAACCTACCACGGCCTATTTTCTCTTCCTTCCTTAGGAAAATACGCGATATTTCAAATTTCCTGCAATGACATTAATCTTTGACTATTATATCGTAATGAAATAACATTGATTAATGTGTTTGTGTATTGTAGTGAGTTTAATCCAAGGATTAAAACTTGGTAGGAAAGCTAATGGATTCTACATAATGAATAATCATTGTCAATCAGTAGCATAACGAAACTACCTCGCCTTTGCAAGATTAATGAGCCATTGGTAAGTACATAATCATAACCAAAGTCGGAACACGTTGCTGGCGTATGTGCGTTTCTACAATCCCGTTCATAAGTATTGGAACATATTTCGTTTCATACAATCGATCATGATCTGTATTCGTGCAAGATAATTACGCGAAGGTTTGTAAAAACTTTGTAAAATTCGCAAGAGAAATGTGAGCAACATTAATTACGAGTCATGTAATGTATAGTTTACTTATCTAAAACTTCTATAATGTTTGTCTATCTTTGCGTGAGCCTCAATCTCAATCGGGTGAACTTGTGGCCACAAGTGTACGTTTCCAACAATTTAAAATATTTTGCGTACTCACCGATACGGCTATTGGATATAATCTGGTCAAACATTGACGAATCAGACTTTCATTATGTGCAAGATACATAAAATAAAGCTTGAACAACGTGATAACACATTTTGTTCATACAACTTTCTATTAAATCGTGCGAATCGTTAGTTTGGTATTTATAAAACTGATAAATAATTTTACGAATAAAAATTCTTCTCTTTATTCTTCGGAAAATATGAAATAAAATTCTTTGCTTTTGCGAAATATAATTTGAACGAAATTTTGTACAGACTTCCGATGTAAATACAGTGCTCAGTTAACAATTTCCTCTTCGTTGCGAGAGGAATGATTTGTTTTCGTTTAATTATAGTAATTTAGTATTCTTTCGGCTTTCTATTTCCCTCTTCTAATCTTCTCCTCTTTACTTTTTGAATACCTAATACATCGTAGTATAATCTATGAATTAACGTAGGATATACAAACGTTCTAATCCTTATGATAAATTGATTTTTGGCGGTACTGCAACTTGTGAGTTCTGCATAATAAAATAAATTAGTAATGGTTAGCAGGATAATCCATCAACAAGTTCTCTTAAACCTGTTAGGTAATGGATCAACGTTATCGGTTATGGTCGTTATGGTACACCGTTTCCTCGATTAATATCTTCTCACCAGTAAACGCTTTTTTAAAGCACGATTCTCATGTTTGTTTTGTACTTTCAAATACGTAATATTTATTCCATATCTGAATTGTTGTATGAGATGTTTCTCGAGAAGTTGTATCCTTCGTGCGCAAACAATTTTGGTATTCGATTTAGTGTTGTAGGAAAATTTCGACTGGAAGCATCGAAGGAAAGATCAAACTTTAGATAACTTTTTCCTTTCGTATCTGCTTGTTTTATTGTCTCTTTTTTTTTCTTTTTTTACTGTAAAACCAATCAGAACTTATTCTGTAAATTTCGAACGTAATGAAATTAATGTTTGTTGTCCAGATGTATTTCTGCTTTGAATACGTATTTTGACATAAATAAAAAATATTTGATATCTCCATGGTAGTTTGCTTCAATTTACCTTTTAGAAGATTTATCCATCGTTTATAGTTTCAGAAATCGTCTCGATAATTCAACTATAATCTTTTCACACGGTAATGATTAATATAATTATAAATATAATTAACGTTGTATTTTATATTTTCAGTCCAAAGCCTATTTGAAACAGTTTTCAAACGAATAAAAGATGTAAAAGCTTGCTGGTATGATGTTTTTATTTTTCGTTTTTCATTTTTCTATCCCTGTCGGTGCCAATAATTTTGTGACTCACGGTAATTCTCCGCTTCTCGCCAACAAGGAGAAAACAATTTTCCAATTTGAAGGGAAATTGAAACTGAACACCGGCCTCAGTTCGCAAATTAAAAACGCAAGTGAGAGAACGCGCGCACAGTGTAGCTATCTCGATGTAGATAAATTATTGTTGATCCTGACACGTTGATCTGCTCACGGGCACACATCGATCGTAGTCTCTGATTACAATTCGATCTCGCCAGCCATCGAGACTTTTTAAAAAGTACGTTAAATTCGATAGCGCGCGAGCCACACGATTAGTTTTCACTGCAGTGACTGAGATTTAGAGTCGTTCGAGATTCCTCTGATTCTGATATGCGCTTAAATTAACGATGCATACGATGCATACGATACGAGAAAGCATTATCACATTATCAGAGTTATCAGAGACTCGGTCGTTAAGAAGAAACCCATAGAAACAAAATTAAAATGAAAGTTCGAATAGAGTGACGGAAATTAAAGTAAACGCAATAAGGAATTGAAAATATGTTTTCTGTTGTGGATGAAGCTATTTGTAGACTACGGTTGTCTATGCACCGATGGAAAACTGAAATTGTTGTAATTAGACTTATATAATTATATACGTGATATTAAACTCGTCGTTTATCCATTTGTCATGTAAGAAATCGTTTCATGGATGATACCGTTTTAATCACGAACGTACAAAGTTGCAATACGATTTAAAATTACGATGATTTGTTCGTGTCTTTCAAAGGTTAAAACCTGTTCTCGAGATAAATGTCTTAAGGATATATTCACTTAACCTCAGGGTTAAGGTGCGATGCGTACGATAAAACCTTAATCGAGACTGGGTCGTTTCAGTTAGTTACAGACATATCGCGGTTCAATTTGTTCCACTACTAGCAAACTGAACTATCAATCTTCTTTCGATAGGTCATTGCTTAATTAATCGTAAATTATAACGTCGCCTTAAGTCCTTAAAATCCTATGATAGATTCTGCTATATGTATCTAGGTATTCTTCTTGATTTCTTATATTGCAATTAATACTATTACCCTTTTTAAAATTATATGTATTATTTCTTTTTAATTGTAAAAAATATACAAAAATATTCGAAGTAAATTTGAGTTTATATACGTAGCTTGAAATATCTTGTATATAATACTACCTGTATGTATCTGTTCTTGAAATTTTTGTTTCATAAGTCTGCTTTTTGGGCAGTGAGGACATAATGCTCGGATAATTACAGCAACTTGTACTATTAAGAAAGTGAAAAAGAGTTCAAGGCAGTAATTTCAGACGCTATTTTACAGTATTATTAATCCTTCTCGCTAATGACCGCAATAATCATCAGTGACGATTAACACAAAAATAAGCAAGGAGAAAATTCCTACCTAATTTGCTTCGCTCTAACACCTAATCTTTTTTTTTTCATATGACAGCTCTTCAGTTCAGATATCCTCTTTTCATCTTTTAATGTCCAAACCAGAATTTATATCTACCGTATCTTTTTAATTTTAACAAAATATCTTCCAATTAACGTGTACGGAATATCTCGTTTTATTATTCCATCTATAGAAGCAAAGCATCTTTTTCAATGTTTCTAATTCAAACGCGAAACGTACTATACGCATACTCGTTTAATCGTTTAATAATGTTATCAAACAGGAATGAAATGGTTTCACGTGAATTTCCAAGAAGGAAAAATCTCACCCTATCTAGCGTTACAGATCGCGAACGGTAGGAAAACAACGATACACATAACTAAGCCGGGAATGTTCTCAAACGTTCAAAGGGGATTTGGGAAAGATACCTTCGCAGATACCTACTCGATGAGGATTAGGAAGTGATTTGCAGGCGATTCCCGATAGCGACGGAAACACGAAAGCCGGAATTTATCGTGATCGCAGAGAGTTCTCGTAGTCATGAAGTTTCGAGGGGTGTTATCTCGCGCGTGCACCACCTATGCACGAACTATCAGTTTTCATGAACATGTTTATGACGCAAATAAGCGTCCTACCCCCTCTGAACCCTTCGGTGTTCCAATCGAAACATATGTTTCGTGATGCTCATTAACCTCGTTCCGACTTGGCCGCGCTTAAATCTGTAAACGGAGCATTTAAAGTTACCATCGGCCACGCTGGTGAAATGTATTTTGTCTATCGAACGCATTAACTTTCGAACGGATTCTCATCGATAATGCTTATCACGGAGTTATAAAATTAGGAGCTCGCGATTTGTTCGCGTGAAGTAATTTTCAATTGAAACTCTCAAGTAACCACTGTTTACAAGGACGAGTATCATATACCTAGAAACGGAGCCATTTTATGAAAGGTACCTTGTAATGATTGCAAGTTGCAGAGAGACTGGGTCGAATCAAAATTCCTCCGAATGAAAGTTTCCTTTCTTTTAATTCGCATACCGTATTCAAGATTGGAACAGTTTCGATACCAAGAGTCGATAGTGGAAGCTTTTATGAACGTTGATTTAATACAGAAGCCATTGAGTAAGATCCTCTTGTACAAAAATTGATTAATTAATAGTACTAGTAAATTGAAAAGGTACGAGTTATAGATTATAGGCTTCTCTTTTATGAGTCACATTAATAAGTTGCTCGAGACATGTGATTGTTCGACGACGACGAAATACGTGTTTATTCCAATGTTGCTGTGAGTTTTACGTGAGTTTTCCACGTATCGCTTGCATTCGTATGTTTCTAAAAATTCTTTACATTATGTGTGTCTTACGATACGTATATATTTTTTTTTTTTTTATTTTATTTTGGTTATTTTACAATTTGTCCTTGCGGACATTTGGTAAAGTGTTATATCTTGTTGGTGAAGAAAAAAAAAATATAAATAAAAAATAATATAGCATGTGGGCGGCTACCCCCAGCGGGGTACCAGCTTCGTTTTTTTTTCTAAGTTATATCTTTTATGAGGTCTATTGGGTGTTTCCTTTTTAGTCTTCTTGCGATGTTTGTTGTGTTGCACGTTTCAGCTGCCAGCTGGTTCGGGTGTGTTTCTATTCTTGTTCTGTATCTTGTTGCGAATCTGGTAATCTACTCCTTGACCGTTGGTATTCCGAGGTCTTTCCTTATGTCCTTACGATACATATAGACAATTAATTCATTCAACGATTTATCACTTGATTATTTAATATATTTCAAGAATGGAGGAATTTTTGGAACTATGTGCAATACATAAAAGCTATGAATTTTAAGAATGCGTGTAGACAGTGAAGTTCCTGGGTGGTAGTGGCGCGTTCACGTGCAGGAACGCATATCTATATGAGGCTGAGTCTTTTTACAGGAAAGTACTGTATGATGAATGAGAATTTTAGAAAGAGGAGGAGCGCCTTTATAGAACGTAAACGAGTGAAGTGCCTATCCAGTAAATTTAGGAAGTACGAATTTCACTAGACGTAGAGTCTTACGCTTGAGTTCACTGTATCGCTAATATCTATTTAACGCGTACTAAATTAAAAGTGTTTTTTAGTTACGCCAAATTGAAACGTTCTACTTTTAGGACTTTTTCGACTTTTCCACAATTCGTTCAGACGCGAAAGATTAAACGATTTCGAGATCGTAAAAGATGCAACAAGTTTTCGTTCTGACGAGGAATTCGAAGACTTTTACAAAAGAGGCATGACGCAATACCCACATCGCTGTATATTGCAAATGGAATTTCTTCGAAGTACGATGATTAATCGTTAGATAAAAAGAACAAGTGATAAGAAGATAGCAAAGCTATACGGTCAGGTACATATTTCGAAATGACAGTTGTCAAGGAACGAAAAACAATTTGTATAGAGGTACAGGTGGATACAGAAGTACCGAAGAAGCACAAACGTGTAAATAATGGGGAATTTGTATTATCACTGACAATGAAACTAAGGGTCGTATCACTGTATCATCGGTGCACAATATCTTGCCTTTACAATGACTTGGCGAAGACTGACAGAGATTAATGGAAACTAATAATTCTCTACTCCATGTTTATAAAGACAAACACGAATATTAGTACTAGGTCGTAAGAAGATTTATCGATCGATCTGAATAAATTAGAAATAGAATGACAGTCGCGTGATTTTTAAAATCAATTACGAGGAAAGTTCCGATAGTACGCATATAGATGTTTTATACAGGCGGAATCTCGAAGGCGTTAATAAATAAAAATCCTGTATTCCGAGAGAAATTCCAAACACAAGCAACGCAGATAAAACGCCTAAAATCCTCATAACCGTATTTCTCGGTATGTCGGCATAAATATTTTATAGGAGAAAATCTGGTTTGTCGAAGATTCTCCAAAGCAATCTGACCCTAAAACACCATGAATATTAACCAATTCGCATGATATTGCGAGATGAGAGAATTACGGTCGTCATCGACCTATAAAACATATTAATTTCGCAAGCGTTTAGAGTGGAATAAGCGAAGAGGTCGGCTCGCCCCGGATCTTATATAACGCGGCAATTTTCAAGAATTTCAACACCTCGCGTTCGGCGTTAGTTCCTTTACTAATAAAAACCTGTCTCAGAAAATGATTTAGTCGGAACACGGCTCTCGAAGACGTTCTCGCGGCAACGGTATATTACCAGCTTTATTAAAAACGGACGAGAACACCGTTCAAATTCCATATATACAAGCTGTCGTTGAACCGGCGCGAATTCGCGTCACCTTGTCGATCCTTCCAAGATATTGCATGTCCTGTACTGCGGTGATTACGACGATGGCGGCTCATTAGCCCCGCCGCCGCTAAATCATAATGATCTCAACGCGTAGTGCGTGGTGGAGAACGCGCGAGGAAGAGGCGAGAAGAAGACCCGATCCGACCGAACGGACCGTAGGAAACCGAGAGAGAAAAGCAAAGATGGACGTAGCGCCAGCCGAGACGAGGACAGATTGACGAGCGAGACAGAAAGGTGAAACGCGAGCGTGCCCGAAGTCGACCGAGTAGCCGCGAAGGCAGCCGAACCGGCTTGCGGTGGTCCTTCACGCTATTCAATGGTTTCAGTACCGAGCCGCCACGGGTCAGGACTCGACGTGGTTCTATCACGTGGGGGATTTGTTGTAAACTCGTATTCGAGTACGATCACAGTGGCATTGTGTGATCTATGAATTAAAATCGTGCCGAGACAACGTGATCTCGGCTTCTGCGTGCCGTCACGTTTCTCATCTGTCTCGCTCGATCGATGACCCGTCCAACAAGACCGATAGCGAAGACAGACTGACACGAAGCATCTTGTCTTGTCCTTTTAGAAATGTAAATGATCGATCACGGTGAATATGCTGGACAATGTGATGGTATTGTGTACGGAAGACGATCCGCCGACGGTGCCTGACTTCCTGCAACGATCGTTAAGAAGACTTACACACGTGTTTACGCTGCGATAAATGCAAAATACAGCTAGTCTGGAAATTCATTTAGATTCGATTCACTGTACGAGACAAAAGAGGAAAAGAAGAGAAGAAGATCAAATAAAATATAACTAGAAACAAAGTTTCGTGTTTGGAGGAATAATTTGCGGAGAGTCGGGTTCATAAATCTGATTGCGATACTCGTGGACGTCGGGTGACCGAGTAATTAACTTAGTAACGTTCGCGGACTCAATTTCGTTGACTGATTAATATCGATACGCAGGGATTTAATTACGAGGACCGCACGAATCCCGGGTGGATGCCTCTGCTGTGCGAATGTCCTTCCGTGTACGCGCCCCTCGAGTAGCGACGCGAGTAACGAGCCGTGAGATAGGGGCAAACCGACGAGTTCATTCGGAGCTAGTGGTGCAGTAAACTAGACTCGTGTCCGGAGCGTTACTTGCGGTTCAGTGCGACCCGTTTCGAAGTCGACCAATTCTCGCGAAACTGGCAATTCGAACTTTGAATTTTGAACGAATTCGTGATCGTCGTTCTGCGCTTTTCCTGCTTTCTCCTCGCAATAACCTTGCGTATTCGATACGAAAAATATCCGGAAGCTCGACGTAGCTCCACCCACGCTACAGTTCGAGGACAAGACGGTCTATCGAAGTCTATCGGACGTGGATGGTTTTGTGCGAGCGCAGTACGATTTCTCAGTGACGTTAGAACGAGTCAAACGTGTCCCTTCATTCTCATACTTGACGTGCTTCGCTACAGATCACACTGCCGCCTTTTCCACGATTTTTACGCACAGTGTCTCGATTTCGTCGATTTCGTTACTGCCGAATTTCAATTTCTTCGAATTCACCATTGAATTTGTTCATCAAGCTCGACGATCGAAGATATAGCGTCATTAACGACATATACATCGATCTTGAACTTAGACCGTAATTCGACAAACTCGTGTCTCTCGGAAGTGCGTACAAGTTTCGAATTTTACGGAGATTTTATTACTCAGCCTGACGTCACATTAATATTTAACATGGTTCACGTTTTACGGCGAGTGCATCGAAAGACACAAAGTTTCACCTAACGCTTCTAACTGCCATCGAAATCCGACCGCACACATTTTCTAGCGAATTTTCTCAAGAAGAATCTGCCAACTCTGCGACGCAGCTATCCCATCCTGATATCCAACGAACTTAGTACCAGTTAGAAAGTTGCTGGAAACTTCTTGGCTAACAATCGCGCGAGAAACCATCACAACGTTCGAACACCTCTCGTTCAGTTACTATCTTACAAGTGGATTAATTGAGACTCCCTTGGAAGGTGATCTCGCCACCGTAATTGGAACGAGTACTCGAACGGAAGGTTACAAGATCAATTGGTTCGTCGAGTCGTTGGAAGAAAGACTCGGGGAAGAAAAGACTCTCGGGGATAGCAGAGGGAAGCTTTGGTTCGTAGTGTGTTGTACGCCGATTAAATGGTCGACGACCAAATCATTGATCACAGTTGAAATCTCCGATCGAGTGACAAAAGTGGTGATCGGCGAGGGTGTAGCGAGGAGTCGAGGAGGACAGAAAGGCGTTGAGAGGATGTCGACGACGGCGGCGCAATGCAGCAGTGGCGGCAACATCGGCAACAAGAAGGAGAACACCGACTGCACCGGTCGCGGCAGCAGCAACAGCAGCTGCAATTAGTGCCGGTTCACGACGATCGTGAGACTAGGTAACCGCTGAAAAGGCGGCGAGCGCGGGGGCGGCTAGGTCGGTCGGGGTGTTGGTTCGACGGTGTGTGTGCCAAGAGTGCGCGAAAAGGAGACAAAATGTGGTGGTGGAGGTGCCGGTGGAGTGTCGCGACTACGACCACGGTGTTCGTGTTGGGGATTGCCACGGTGTGCTCGCAGCTGGAGATATCTGATCTGGATAAGCCAAGTAAGTTGTACACTGTTATTATTATTTATATCTGATCCCACCACGCTGCAGGATAATCAACGCCTTTGTCTCCGTTACTCGAAATTTTTTGGCAACTTTTGACGAAGTACGAAGCCAAATACGACGACAAAAAAGTCTCGTGTTTAACTCGTCATGGTTCAAGTATCGAAATAATAGGTAAAATTAGTATAGGCAACGTTATTCAAGCAAGTTATTGTTTTGTCAAGTTACAAAACGTGTATTATAGAAGCTGGTTGCGTAGGACGAAGGTAGAAAATGAATTTTTAACATTCGAAACATATAGGTTATCATAGCTGTATAGAAAATTTCTTCTTTCGTAAACTCGTAGAATCTAGTAAGGAAGAAAATATCGAACGAATTCTCGAAATTCCTTTTCATAAATAGCATATGGAATTTATAGAATTTAACGATACAAGTTTACTACAAAGGAATTACGAGTGAAATGTTACGTTCATACAAGTTTGGTCTTCAATGGGTAAACTCATTGAGTATTCGTATAAGGAATACGTACTTAGCTTGTTGCATTCTACGTTGAACGAAGGGACATCTTATAGAAATTACCATTAAGCCAAGCAAAAAGAAATACATAGAGACAATGATTCGATCGTTAACTGCGCAGTTGGAAACCAAATTACAAAAGAAAAATAAAAAAAAGCAGACGAAGGAAAAGATACGTATTATCCGGATTGTGGTATAAGCTTGAGCACCTTGCTTTCGAATTACGTCGTATGAGAATCAATTAATTAAATTTGTCAGAGAAATTTGAAAGATCAAAGGGCAACGAGAGAAATTAAAGTATACGTGCGTATACACGGCACACCTATAGCTATTCAAAGTGAAGTCATGTTATAAAAAAGATGAACATCCGTTCACTTTTGTTTTTGTTTCGACATTTCAGTGAGCGGACATTTGGCACTTAGCTTTCACGCTTGAGAAATTGTATTACTCTGCAGATTTGATTTCAAGCATGTGTACGTATGTACACGTATTTCGTGGTATTTTTAATGATCGATAAGTTTAACGGAGTATGGCCATCGAAATATCGGAATTAGTAAAGTATAAGCTAAACAATTGTTTTTTGATTTATCGAAGAAAATATGCTTGAAATATTTTGTTCCTGCGATCTTGGTCTCAATTTTAAGTTTTTTTAAGGCTTTTCGTTGTCGCGAAACCTCAAGACTCAGCTCGAGACTTGAATCAGTAATGTGTCAAATATGTATATTTAAAACACTTAACAACTGCTCATCGACAACCTTCAAATTTGAAGAGAGGAGTTGTTATAAGTAAATAAATATGCATATAAAGTATTTTTTATTCGAATAATAAATTATAATAACTTGGTACGTGTGCGAGGGTCTCGCGGTCTTCCGGAGGCCTGCGGGCCATCGACTAAGAAACATCGTCTTAAGTCAATCTCTTTGTGGAGAAGTTTTCTTGGTAACGATTTTTATAACATCTGTCTTTCTCTACGAGATAATTTATCGCTTGACTTTCAAATTTATCAATTCCGTTTCTATCGTTTCTAAATTTAAAAAAAATTAATATTTCGTGTGTAATTTGTATAACTCGCATAAAAGTTAAAAAGTAAGGTCTTTTAAAATGTTAAAGTTAATATTGTAGTATAGTTGGAACGAAATATTTTTATAAGCTGAATATATCATCAAAATAATTAGAGTAGGTATTACGATTTAATATTCCGTTTTAATAATATTCTATTAGAATACCAGTTATTATAAACTTCCGTTCACTGATAAATTCTGATATCCCTGCGGAATTATACTTACGTCAAAGTTACTGTACGAAATCTTAATTCAAAAGTCAATATTGATTATCGAGTTATGTCAGGCATCGAAAGGAGCATAATTTATGTAGTTAATGCAAGTCACCGTCTGTGGAGCTTGAAAGTTTCCTCAACAGTTGGTATTTTAGGAACATCGACGTTAATTATGCTATGAAATTCCATCTTTTAAACAAAACGTAATGGTAAACAATGAAGATACATTTTCTTAACGTTCAACCTTGCTTACATCGAAAAAGCAATAACTGCATCCACAACATTTTTCTACCGTTGCTTTTTCTACATAGCTGCACATACTTGCAGTGTATCGAATATTGTATTTCGATAAGCTCGCAACTATTGTACAACTACAACGTCAAATACTTTTATTGTTCGTATATCTCGTTAAAATTTTAATTACAAGTTCGTATATCGACTTGTCTGGAAAGTTATATAAGCGATATTTCAAATACTTCGAAGCAAACGAAAATTTACGTATCTTTCGGAGAGGAAGTTTTATTGTATTTGGTAAATTTTTATGGAAATTGTAATATTTCGAAGATGAAGGAAATTGAAATTTTCGAAATGTAATATTTTTCTTCTTTCAAAAATGAAAAAGACTCACTGAAACGACGATATATAAAATGCGCGATGTTTCAGAAAGTCTTTTCCTCTTTCTAAAGACGAGAACTTTGGCCATAAGTTGCAAGACGCCCTTTAAAAAGCTACCTTCCATCGATCAAAGCATTAATTGCAAATAATTCAGAACGTATCGTGCAAGAAATAACAGAAAAATTGTAAAAGAAGAAGACGTCTTACTTGCTTACAATATACGTAGCTCCGCGTTTATCTAAAAAATCGATCCTTCCAAGCAACACAATAAATATATAATTATTATTTCCTCGTAATTCTTTAGAATAAATGTTTCCATTTTTAAGAGGAGAAATTCTTTATTTAAATCGATTTCTTTCCATCGGAACCGCGATATTATTGCTTTCAAAAAATCATCAGAGTAGAAGCTTTGCCTTTGTAATATTTACTCAGCGAAAACGAAAAATCATACGTAGAATTTTAGCATAAACGTTCAGCCATGTAAAAGCGAGATTCACCGCGTTGCAAAACGATATTGCGTACCATGGAGAAACATTTATAGTATCTATTTTCCATTGAAATAAATTTCTCATTGCGTGTTCTGCGTGAGAGTAAAAAATAGCCAGGCTGTTCTTTGATTGATTTAATCTCCATTCTCTATGGATAATGACAAGTCGAGGACTTGGATAAATGCACTTTATGCAATCCACGTGTACGGATATGCGTGAATTCCTGAGTTCCACGTTGAAGCCTGCAAGATGACGGAGACTAAGAAAACGTTTCTCAGAAATTGCTGACAGGTTCGCGGTCGCGCTTCTCTCATAGGGAAATTATTCGTGATCGAGGCGAAGGCGACAAAATAAACGTTGTACTGGATGAAACGCTGCGAGATCTCGTAAATGTCAGAACCCTTAACTGATCGCGTTGAATTTGGATTTTACCACCTAACGCGAGCGTCGATCGAACGTTTAATGGCAACACGTTTCTATCCGGCACGGTTTCAAGTTGATAAAGAAGCTAAAAATTACATTCGAAACGCGACCAGCTTTTGATAGTATTCTTATCTAGCGCAATTGCTAAAGCTACTAACTAACCGATTTCTCAATACCGAATGTAATTTAAAGCGTTAATATCACAGTGAATAGTTTCATTTCGAATGTTTTATTGGTGGAAGGACGCAACGTCGGATAAGAATTTCCAATAAAGCTGGATATTTGGTCGTTTCCCGTACGTAATGGAGTAGGCCCTCCTTTGTCACAGAAAATTAATATTAAAGCCTACAATCCGTACGTAGATGTAATAAAAATGTAGAACGAAAGCCGCGTTATCGATTAGAGTGGACAGTGTGGAACAAGCTAAGTCGAAGGAACGGAATGACAGTTAAACTAGTTTAATTAAACCGCTGCTCTAAGCCCCTTCTGAATTTATCGTCAAATGACAAAGGAAAAGAAATTCCCGGTCCACTGAGAGAAAAGGAGAGGCAGAAAAAAATTGGAATTTCAATAGCGAAGTTCAGCTTTCTGGGCTGTAAGACGGAAAATAATGTGGCACCGACTTCGCAACTTCCCAAACTTCCTTGTAAAAGTTCTCTATTTATTAAAACGGCCCTTTCCTTCGCGAACCCTTTAATCATTGCCTTCTCCCTCTCCTCTTCGTTCTTTCTTTTCCATTGTTACTTTTATGATTTAATTATTCGTTGCAAGCGGCTATCGTTGAATGACAATTGTTACAATCAAATATCTAGTATTTGCATCGATACGAAGCTACAATTGGTTGGATAAAGGAGTTTTTCAATAGGATTCCAGCTATGTAATATAGTAAGATCTCATATCCCGGATGTTATTACGCTTCACGCGCTTAATAATATTTATTTTCTATAAAAAATCAAACGTAAGTATTCTTTGTATCTAATACCCGACACGCAGAGAATCTTTGTAACAAGGAAAGATTTGTGTTCTTGAGTCGTTCGTTCCGAATTCTTCGTTATACGACTACAGCGTTAAACGGTTAGGGAGAATTCATTTTTCGATAGAATGTCGGGGAGCATCGGACAAACTCTGTGAATTGTGGAAAGAAAAAATACAATTTTAACTCGGTATAGGGAAACAAACGTTGCTCGAAGCGAATTAATATACTACGATACAAGCTTCGTAGTGAATTCGAAAGTGGTTAATTGCGATTGCAATTGCCGATCGCGTTGCAGTTACAAAACTGTGCTATGACCGTGTGTGATCGAATGTTATCCCCGTGTTTCAGCCGGGTTTGTCGAACATTTGTTTCAACAGGTGCTTGCAAGGATGAAAAACAGAACGCGTGGTGACTTTTTCGTTCGTATGTCCTGTTAATTAATAGTTTTTACGCCGGTTTACGTACAGAAGGACGTCAGCGATATCCAATATGAGGTTTCCAAAACATTGAATAATTCGTTTTGATTCGTATTGAGAAAAATAACGAGCAGATACGGTGATCGTTGGTTGTTCGTACCTTTGCAGCGATTATTAGTGGCGGGCTCAAATACGTCGCGAATAGATTAGAAGATTCACAGCGTTCATACTCCGATTCAGATTTGCAAGTTTGTACACATCGAACTTGATCTGATCGCTTTACGGATCATTTGATATTCGAGTAGCGATATTCGGGAATCGTAGAAAGCGAAGGCTAGAAATTTTACAGGTTTTCACGGCAAATAGACACGGTACCGTTAGAAGACGTCCCAGTTCTCTGATATTCTGGCGCCGTGATTAATTTCTCAATAAATTTCGATTAAATTTTGTGGTCATTCAACAAGTAAGCCAAGCAGGTAGTTTACGGCTGGAAATAACTAGTCTTAGATTTATGAGTCTTGTAAAGATCGAGTCGATGATACGCAATGTAATTCGGAATACAGCAAAACGATTTAGCGATATGCAGGCGGTTTCCCGCAACGTAAACAAACATTTTTAGAAAATATACGCCTGAAAATTAGCACGAATCGTTTATTTGCTCGATAATGACGTTATGTTCTATCCAATCTTAATAGTAAAGTACAGTTACGTTGATATTCGGACGTAACATCATCTGTGTACGTATTTGTTGCATAGTATCAGAGGATACGAGGAAATTTAAACGTCATGTTTAATTTTATTCTGCAAAAATATGAATAATAAAATTAACATCGACAACGAGGTCTTCCTTTATCGTCTCATCGACGTTCTTCTATGCTTAAAATTACTATTGTATATGTGTCGTGCTATTTCAATTTATGTGATAGTAAAGCGAATCTGTATGAACGTACGAATAGCTACTCACCGCCATATTCATCTGGTTTACTACCTCTGCTACAAAATATTGTCTGATCTCTCTTTCATATGACGTCGTGACTGTTTTTTAATTTTTACGCTATCCGTAACTCGTAAAAAAATGATACATCGAGACCGTACGAAGGAAAGGTCGTAAATGGCTGACAATCACTGGTTGAAGTTTCTTTGCTTGTTCGAGGAGGAAAGGTCGCTCTTCGATCCATTTCCATTAACGCTCATTTCACATCGACCGAGTTTCGCCGCATATTTGCCTGCGATTTTCAAAGACGTGCCCCTTTTTTATCCGCAAGCTTTTACACGACTGCCGCGTGGTAAAACGCACAGAAATCTCTGTGCAGGACGCTGTATCGTGGAAAACCGCGGCGCAGCCACCCGAACGCCTCCATTGAAGACCATCTAACGTCGAAAACCACCGAGGGAAAACGTATCTGTGGTTCCTTTACCGCTGACTAACGGTTTGAACGGTCTAAATAGAGGATTAAAAGCGCAGATGGTTTTGCTTCTCCTTTCGCGAAATGCGCTACGTCTGTTTCTTTTTTCCTTTATATGCGTTCGTACGTACGTAGCGTGATCGAACAGCGAAAAGTGCGAGTAGTACTTTGATGAGCGCGGTATTAAAACACGGAGGATTTCATATCTGGCATTCCATCTTTATTTCCAGTGCTAGAGCCGGGTAGAATGTATCGTTATCAGAAAACCTTCATTTCGAACATAGATATACAGACAGTCACGAAAATCTATATATATGTATATAGCTAACGAATTTTACGTATTTGACTTAGCAGAAAAAGTAAGAACACCTTTTGTCAGCGAATTATTTATACTTGCGTATCCATACGATTATTATTAATTTCATTTCGTGGAGAAAGTAAGAAATTTGGAGCATTTATCTGATAATAATCTTTCACTTTGTATCTACCAGCCTGATATTCGATATAAAAATGACACGTTTTTTAATAAAACTCAGCACGATACGTAATTCAATTTAGAAAACAGCGTGAACTCCACGTAGGTGCAGATAATTAATACCTGTTTTCGGTCACCCCATACCACACGATCTATAGAAATCCGTTTCACTACTTACATGCGCTATTTATCAGGAGGATTCAGTCATGGCTTTCAAACGTATTAACGCGGCACGACCTCCGGCCGGGTGATAAATTCCGTTCAAACACGTTCACAAGGATGAGAGCGGCGCATTCTGTGCGTCCTGGTGACTGGTCGAAGAGTCGATGACACTCGAAAACGGCAATTGCAGCATCGCGCGGCCGAACGCTCATGGTAATTAATTTTTTGCGTGCGACTCTCGTGAGCGAAGGAACCGCGGAATGACCACGAAATCGGTCTAATGGCTGGTCATTTGTCATTTTACGAACGGCGGAAGGCGGAAGCCTTTTGCACATCCTCGACGAAAGACAAACGATAATTTGCACTCCGTCCACCTTCGTAAGTACACACTTTCCGACCTGTACGACTTAATGGAAACACGAGTAATGTTGCTCACGAACTTCGTACCCGATAAATGACGCAGCCTTTTTCGTTTACTTCCGTAACACGCACTGCTTCTGACATTTTTATCTGAAATCTGACGATGGTAGATTCGAGAGGTTGAGTTTAAACGTCGTTGTCGATCGAGGTAGATCGAGAACGAGGTGGACATTCCAGGTTTGTTTAGGTTTCTGTCGTTGGATTATGATAGGTCTGAAGGAACGTGGTTTGGGATATTTGGAAACTCTTGAAAATGTCTCTTGGTAGTCACTTTAAATCGTACAAGTGTTTACATGAGTTTTCTCTCTCTTTTCTTTTTTTTTTGATGAATGTTATTGATTTTCATAATTTATGAGAACGATAAGAAAAAGATGGAAGGACATGTTAGCTTTAGTAAATCAGGCTAACGATTATGCGTGTGCATGTTTCTCGGTGTTATGTCACTTGAATATACGTAAGTTATAAGATTTAAGAATTGTGTTTGACTTTTAGTTTTCTTATCCGTTTCTAAAAGGCCTATAGATTGATTTCAACGAACGTATTCTCCGCAACTAGATTTGCAAGTTTATCGTAATTGCAATCCTAGTATAATTATTCTCTACGGATCGTTAACATCGTAGATATTCTCAATAACGACAATCTTAAGAGTCTAACTAGCTGACACCTTCTATCGCAATAGCTAGCCAACACCGATAACTTGAGCGATACAGAAAGCACAGATTAGTACTATTTATATGGTCTTTACACGCTAGTTGCACTCGGCGTATACGTTTCCGTCCAATGATATCTGCTAATAGAAACACACGTGAAACACACACGAGGCAATAGTTGAAAAACAGAAACGCGAATCGTTCGTGTTGTTGGTCACGTCGCGCGTACTACACGTGAGTTACGAAATACACGACGGAGAATTTTTCCGAGGAATTTTTATCCTCTTTTTTTGTCTCTGTTCGTCGTTCGAACCCAAGCTGGCTTTAACAGCCGCGATTAAACGTCGCAGCATCTCCCGGTCGATACGGAAAAACCGAAAATAAAAGCGGAATCGACGGTGTATACGCGACTTGGTCGGCACGAACCGTTTGATCTAGGTTTTTGTGAAAATAGTACGCTATTCCTGTAGTGTAAAACGCGAGTGGGCGGTCAAGTGACATGGCGTGTTCTGTTTATTGAACGGCGTGCGTCCCATCTAGAGAGCTCTTAATTTGAATGTGCTCGTAGAAAAGGGGCATACCGCTGCAACGTCTCTTGTCACGAATTACGCTTTCCTGCCCTCTCAGCGGGCAAAGAACACGTTGCCCTCCGTCGCGTCGCGTGAAAGACGATACCACGCCGCGGAATGTCGCTGCATCATTCATCAAATCTGAAAGCTGTTCTCACGTAAGATCCATGAGACTAATTTTGATCGATCGTCGAATCGTATCGTAAGAAATTTCGCTTATAAAATTATTCTCCCTTTGTCCGAATTGGACTTTTTGCGTGCAAACTTCGGGACAAACTTAACGTATGTTGTTACGCGAAGAAACTTGGCGAAAATTTCGATTTGAAAATTATTAGTACAGAGCATGGGGCGTAATCTATATCTATTTCTGATAACGATATATATGCAATATACATCGTATCGGTGATTTACTTTTCTCAGGAATATTTTTAAATTGACGGGTCTTGCGATTATTTCTGAGATTCCATCGTATCGAGTAGAAGTCCAGTTCTATACAGACCGGTTCAGAGAAAATCCACTTACTATAAATAGAGAGTGTATATACATAATTCATAAATCATAATGCAATAACGTACCAGGTTGCGTAATAAGTTTGCATCTTTTTAACCAGTGACAAATAAGAACTAGCTAATCAACGACGTAGGAGTCCAACGTTATCCATCTGTCTCTGCATTCGAGTAAATAACGCTCAGCAATATAACACCGCGATTGTTTAAACCGACGGTTCTATGTCACGTGTTTTCACAATTTGCCAGACAGTTTATTCAATTAAGTCACGATGCGTGCATCAAAACGTTCGTCAAATTACGGGGATTACACGAATTACGCGTAATCGTCGTATCCCTGTGGTTCGTAACGAATGTTTCGATGGAACCCCCTGTCAAGGATCGAGTGCGCGTCTCTGTATTATTATAATTCATTATGTGCCACGCAATTATGTCGCTCGCGACCAATGTTCGCGTTCCGCGTATCTCACGGGTGTTGGCGTGGTTGATGGTGAAAATGGGGAGTATCACACCCGCGGGTCTCGTTTCGCAAAACTGTGATGCAGGTAACAAGTGGATCCACTTCGCTGTCCCTATACCGCCTAGCTAAACCCGTAATCCAGACTATGCTGGAATTTTTCGCGAATTTTCCCTAGTGCGCCGTGAGCAGTCGAACGTTGCCCATTTGCGCAGTAATCGTGCAGATTTCATTGTGTTTCGATGCTTAAATATTTACTAAACTCATTGCTCTTATGTTTTCACCGACATTAAGGGAAACCTTCAACGTGGACTACGTTTATCGTAACTTTACGTTTGCATAATTACAAACTTTCATAAATATGTACGAGTGTCGTACAAAATATGCGCGTATATCGTAAAAATCGTTAAGAATAACTGGAGTAAACTTAAAACGCAGCTACTATTTTCCTTGATTTCAGAATCACATTTTAAACATTTCAAACATTTTCCCTGGCAAACGTTAATTTGTTTGGCGATCGTTACCCGAAGCGTTTACAAATTTCATTTTTCTCGCACCACTGTCGATATTTACTAAATATCCATAATTTGCAGAATTAATTAATCTTAGCAAGCTGATAACTTCAATTTTCGCCTTCGCCCTTGCTGGTCAAAGCTGCGTTAGCTGCGGTATAGGAAACGAGATTACATTAAATTTTAATTAGATCTATTTATTCGAATCTCATTAACAGATCCATGTCAAAGAGACGCGCAGTTGCTACTTTGTATTCATGAAATCCTCTTATAGCAGGCTATCAATTTCAATCAGTCACGCGTTCTAGCTATCGCTAGTGGAAGATTCGATCGCAGATCTTTTCTCCTCGACGAATACGACACCGAGCTGCATCCCTCCTTTTGTTATTCTCGTTTAACGGTAATTAGTTTTCGCGTCGCGAATCGATACTCCTTCACGCGTCGTTCGATTCGATTCGTTCGTTCGTTCAGCCGGAATTCCATCTTACCTATTGGAAACAGAAGTCTGGCAAAAATTTGCCTGCCGGCTGTTTCCAGCCAAGTAAGTTGGAATTATTCGGGGAAATGAAAAGTTGTCGTGCCGTTGCACGAAGGAAAACTAACCTTCCTCTCGGATTAATCAATAGCGCGAAGTTCCTTGTACCGACCGCGACTATGAGATATTCAAAATGACTCGTTTAACGATTCATCGATTATTTACTGGTTAACCAGTGAGTAATTAATCTACGAGTTTATCAGCTATTTGGCAAAATAAACAAACAGGGATATTCAACGTCGAACATTTTGAAAGCACGAAATTTATCGTGTACGTTGCATAAATTAAAAATTGGTTGAAAAAGTAATAATAAAAAGCGAGTCTGTAAGTAGGTCGATATTACACGAACCTCGTTTTTGTAAAATCTACGCGTACTTCCTTCTGCTTCTCGTGTATTTGTATGCAGAGGTGTCTACAAATACATCCCTATTCGTAAGTACTGAGACATCCTCTGGTGTCGTAGAGAACACGATAATTGATTCACATCACTAGGCAGATTACTAATCGGTCGGAATTCTGTGTTTGCGCGAGATGCGAAACACACGACGAAGGCTGTAAAAACTACCTACGATGATCTTACATTTTAGTTCAGCATCTTCGACGAACTGAATTTCAATATTTTAACGTTCGATCGTATTGATATTCTACGTGTCGATGAAGAAGTAATCCGGTTATACGATACGCCAACGTAATTTCGACAGCTGCGTATTTATCCTTGAAACTTTATCGTCACGCATCGTGCATTTTGTATCACGTTCAAACGTTTCGATAGCCAGTGTGGTGGGTAATGCACGCAGTACGACAGCCTCGAATTCGGAAAGTTATCGGAAATATCCTTCCGCAATAGCCACGTATTTTAGCATATTAAAAGCGATAACCAGAACCCGTAACGTAATTCGTGCATCGCTAGCCAAACGGCAGCTGCTTTTCTCCAGGTAGCGATAGAAATTTTGCAAGTTACGCGTTAATTCGTAGAGAAACTATTATCGTAGCCTCCCTATCGGTCCTCCCGGCCATAGCCGAGTAGTCGCTAACTAGTCTGACCGGGAGTGTAGGCGAGTGGAGAAGATGCATCGGGAAATGGTTGGGAATAAGGGTGAATTGTCTTGAGTTCGAACGATTCGACGAAATGGCTGCCGGCTACTCGTAACAATATCCGAAACAGGTTGCCCGTACCTGTTCACGTAGCTTAGCTTACCGCAGATTACCGGTAATCCCTCGGGTTCGGGTAACAGTTACACGCTTTCAACGAGAGACAGGGAAGTTTGACCACGCTCTATGTCGGCCCGCGGCGAAACGAACTTCCATTCACGCTGACGACGTCGTTGAATCTCCCCGTGGTATTTGTAGGCCGCTGGGACAAGCCGGAGGACGAATTTCCCCACGTGATACACACGTACAGTGCGTCTGACAACTTGTTAGGTCTGGTTTTTGCCGATTTTGCCGAAGCTTTTCTACGATTTATGACTTTTGTATCGTTAATTGACGTTCTAATTTACGACAAAATAACCGTAACTTGTTATGTATTAAGTTTAGCTATCAGGAATTAAGATTCACGCCGCTTAAAACGTTCGTAATGCGACGATATCCCTCAAGAGGAACACACGCTGTGATTCGAAAGTCACAGTCTTCGTGCACGTAGCAGCGAAGCATCTTCGCGATAGTTCGATATAACGATGATATAATGGCCGCTATTTAGCCTTATCGTAATTTATGACTGGGCCGAGGGATTAGTAAGTTGCTCGACAGGTTGCTTGAGTGAACGTTACGACTCGAAGTCGCCGAACTATGAGGCGCCGATGTCGATGATACGATTGTTTAGAATTTAGAAGAATAGAGACTCTACCAATGCCTAAGGCTTTCTTAAAAATTCCCAACATCTAACACGCGTGTCTAAATGTCTCTTCTTTAGGAAGAAATTTCTTGGCTGTCTCTACTTTCTACGCACAGACACTAACATAACGGGAACTTTGCGTTATAACATAGGGCAGTTTGGACAACGAAGTTACCTATACTTTGTATATTACTTCATATTACTTCTGTTCGAAAACGGTAAAGCGAGGTCTAAATTTCTCTTTGAAAAAAGATTCTCCTAGCCATTTTACGCGATATTAGCTTTTTAACAACTTCGTAGGAACAGTTCTTTTTTGTAATTAATCAAAAAGTAATTTTTACAACGGTATGCTGCAGGAATTAAAACTTTGAAGACGAATATTTTCATCTCGGTAAGACTAGGCTCTCTAAAAATTCGATCGTGTATCGATAACACGTTGGATTGTCAAAACTTCAGTGGAATTGTATGAAATTCAGCTGTACGCTACGAATACATTAAACGGACAAAAATTGAAGTGGTTAGGCACGAACAACAATACTCTGTTGGCAACTGCTTTTGAAGTGTCCCGATTATCCGATTAAACGTTCGCCGCTTGACGAGCAACGTACGTTTAATGGGGTTACTTCGTTTTGCTCGGCTCTCGTGTAGAATTACCCGTGGCGTGGTGTAAATGAGCGGTAGACAGGGGTGAATCGGTTGCCAACGGATTAGAGGCCGCTACGGAAGTCTCGTATTTCCAGTTAATGGCAGATAAACTAGATCGAAATTCCTGATACATATTTTTATATGTGACCTCATGATTCCATGAACTTATGCGTGCTGTTAATCTGAAAATTTTCAAATCGTTGTATCGCGTGATGTCGACTAATTGATCAAAATCTTTACCGCTACATTTCAAGGATTTGAAGCGTAATAAACGAAATTTGACGAGTTTATTAAGTAAATTTATCGATACATAAATCCTGCGATTTAGATAACGCTCGAACGTTTCAAGTACCAGCTATACGTTTTAATATATCTTAATTATCAAACACAGCGCAAACAGATACAGCGGTTTTCAGTTTTTATACATTATGGATCCGAGTTAACTTGTCCCGATAAATCGAATTTCAAGGAACAAGATCTAAGCACCGTAAAAAGTACAACTAAGAACTATTTATCGAAGGACGTATGTAATATTCGGTGTTGAATACACGTGCCCTTTCTTTTTCGTGTTCTTCCTTGCCTTTTCATTATTCCACCCTTTTGGTTGTTTAGCTTCGTCACCCCTGAAATCGTAGATTTTAGGATAGCTCTTAATGTTTCTAATTGGTGTGAACCTGCATTGGGCGTTAGTCCTATTTGTATTTCATCGAGCAAAGCGATTTTATCGCTGAAAGTTAACACTTTGCACTCCGAATTTTATTTCAATTTCGTTACCAGCAGCTCCCAACGCTTTTAAGCGTTTTATTTCAAATCTACTTTAACTAACAAATAAGATAATTTAAATAAATAAAGGGAGAAAGAGATTCGCTTAAATACCAGTTATTATTATTCACACTATTGTCGTATTTTCTAATTTTTAAGTGTATGATATATCTTGAAACAATTTCCAGGACGCAATGCTGCTTTTCTTTCGCACGTTGGAAAGGGATATACGAATTATAAATTCTTTGCATGCAATATATGCAATAAACGTCTCAATCGTACACATACGCTCAACTTTGTATCTTATTATTAATTGGCCAAAACGAGCTACAGCAGGGCAAATTATTTCCCGCCCCCTCTGGTAGCCTCGCTATACCGATAAACAAAAAGCTATCGCCGAAGCTGTGATGGAAAGACGCGTGTCACGCCCCCACGTCACTCGCGTTCTTGCGCCAGGGCTCGAGCGTGTCAACCCGATCTCGTTTTAATCATTTTAATACGATTTCGACTGTCGCATCTCTTTCTCTTTCATTCACATTGCCCTCTCCTACTTTCGAGCCATAGCTATGCTTCGAATCAGCATCGCTACTTCGTAAGTTTCGTTCTATCTGCAATCGTAAACTATACGAGCGTAAGCTGTGGCAATAAAACGGCGGTATGTTCCATATAAGCGAATTGAAATCGCATTGTGTTCTAGCTTTCGTTGCCGTTCTTTGGTATTTGTGCCAAATAAACGGTGGTTCTGATTAACCGGCGTCCCGCTTAAACGGAATCCACTGTATAAAATCAAATGTTTGGGTCGAGATTTTGTTACCTTTTGGTTAGTATTTGTATGATTAAATGACAATGCGAAATATTTATTTTTCATCATTGTTACGACGAATGTACGGTATAGAAAGAATGGAAAGTATGTATAACGAATATATGAAGATAGTTTCATCTGAAAAAATAGAGATCACTTGGCAAGTCGGAAGTATCTCCACTTAGATAAGAAAAGTTTTTGAAGTATTGAATAATATACGAGATAATCGTTTGGAAACTTTGCAATGGAACAGTTTGTTAGACGAAATCTACAAAACGGGGCACGCGTCATCGATACAGTGTTTTACTGTTTGAAAGCAAAGATGGTTCGTCAAGTTGAAAAAGGGCCCTTTGCAAGGCTATGGTCCGGGAAAAACTCCTCGAGGCCTACTGCAAATTGATGCGCATGGTGCCGGAGGTAAAGGATTCACTGCACGTGGCCCCTTGTGAGAAGAAATAAAACGCGGTTCTTCCAGCGATGGGCCCAACTTTTCTTACAAGCTTTTTGCTACGTTTAATTGCTAAATTCAAAGATCCTAAAATATCTGATACAGGCTGAATCTCTTTAGGTTCAAGTTATTTTCGAATGCTTTAGTTTTTAGTTCTTTTGCTTTTTGTTACAAGTTTCTATTTTATATTAGAGCTATTCCGTAACAGCAAACGTTTCTTTGTCTTTTAAAACGGGATCAAAGTTTTTTTTTTATTTTATTTTGGTTTTTTACAATTTGTCCTTATGGACATTTGGTAAAGTGTTATATCTTATTGATGAAAAAAAATAAAATAAAAAATAAATATAGCATGTGGGTGGCTACCCCCAGAGGGGTGCCAGCTTCGTTTTTTCTTAGTTATATCTTTTATGTGGGATCAAAGTTGAGAGGAAAAGATGCAAGGACTATAGCGAGGTTGAAACGTTAATGGTAATGTTGTCCTTGCATCTTTTCGTGCAAATACATTTTTCACGATGCTGGGTGAGTCACACGGCTGTTCTCGATGAAATTACCATGTTCAGCGAGGAAAACGCCGTCTGACAGACTTTTCTAACGAACCATAAACCGTATTAATCCAGGTATGTGTTCGATCTGCTCATATTTCACGCGAGAGACGAAGGCGCAAAGGGGCGTTGCATGACTCTTTTAAAAAATAACGAGTGGGACGTTCGTCAACTTTGCCTTTGATAGAGAACCGTGATGACGTGCTGCGACAACGGTCGTTAACGCGACGTACCTTCGCCTCGACTCGGACGAAAGAATCCGAAACGCGACGTCCATTAATTCACCACAGAACAAAGTAGGCATTGATGCACAACGGTCAAGAATCCTCGTTAATCCGTGTCAACAGGATTAAACGGGGCGCGGATATCGTGAGACGGGAAAGAAAACTGGCCTGTGAGGGGTTGTGGAGAAAAATGCACGCGACCAGAGTAAGGGACGAAGAAATAAGGGATGGAGGGTGAAAAGATACTCGCTGGGTTTTCCTACCCTCTACCGTTTACCGTGTCATATTCTTTTTCCTCTACTCAACCATCTCTCCTCTCTCGCTCTCCTATTTCCTTTCGCCACTATCGACCTCTTTCTCCTTCTCATCCTCCTCCACCAACCCTGGCTCACCCGGGACGTTTCGACGACGTCTCCTTTAATGAAATTCCTTTATTATTTTAATAAAAGATATTCCCCCGTTAGCGATCGGTACTCGTCACCGACTCATTGTGCTTCGCCAGCCTCTGCTCCCGTTACACGCGATTCAACTGGGCGTCCGCGTCTTTGTGCCATTTCTGTGAAAACGTTCCGGCTTACGTAAGTTCGCGGCGCATATTGCACGCCGTAAACTTTGCCGACCAACACAGGTTGGTGCTACGCGGTCGTGAGATACGCGTGAAACGTTATTTCGTATCTGTGTCTATTTATCTAACAGGTATTGATGACCCGTTCTCCTTTTCACTAAGCAACGGAACGAACGCAACTACGTTCAACCGCCACTACCGAGTCCTGTAACAGGTTCGACAAAGTTCGACCAAGTAAACTCCCTATTTTCTTGTGCTATCTGACGCCGCGTATACCACTTGGGTCGTGTCACGACGCAAAGGAGATACTAATCGCGGAATCTGGTTTGAATCGAACCGGGTGATTGATGCGAGAGAATGGACTCGTGTCGAATTCATTACGCGTTGAAGCGATTGATATACAGGTCTTTAATTGCTTTCTCCGGATAATATTTTACCTTCGAGACACCGAATCGATGAAATGTCCTTTGATCGATACCTTTGAGATAATGATGTAAGCTTGGAATGATTCTTAAGCTACGCATGTATTAACTAACCAAATATATTGTATAACATAATTGTATTTATTTTGGAGAAAGTTGGTTGCGTATTCAAGTATACTCATTAAGTCTTCCTCATAAAAATATTAAAAATGACACGTTTCTGTTGCTAATAATTAGTAAAACTAGTGTTTTCAGTTAATACCAACGATCAAAGCACGATAAATAGCTCGTATAGTCCAAGAAGGAAACTATGCTTCCATCCACATACATATCCTAAAAACTGTACCTTTGTAAATCTATAAAATTGCTGTGATATATTACGAATTCGCCGATTTATCCATTTTGATAATTTTGGTATTAAAAATAATTGAGTACAGAGTACAGTACACATTTCTATAACAGTGTTTTTGATCTCTCTTTTGGCAAAAGTATGCGAATGTGTCTTTGAATAATTAAACCTTTGATTCGTGCAATTGAAAGTCTTTAAACCGAAAGCTACCTATAATCTCATTAATCCTTTTTGCTGCAATATTTCCATTTGCCTGCTAGAGGATATATTTATGTTTTTACGTCAAAAGTTTCACAAATATTTCAGCAAATGAATTTTAAGCTTTTTTCTTTCTGGTGACTTATAAACGCCGCTTTTTATCACTGTGAAAATATTCCTATGGGACGAAATATCACTGGGTCGACGATTTCGATAAGTTATGAAAATTATTCGACATTTCCCCGAGATTTATCGCGTTTCAGAAAAAAACGGAAGGATAGGTACACAACATCCGTGTTCATGTCAAGGATTTTGTTACGAATCTCCAAATTATTAACTAATTAGTTATTACGCTACGCTGTCTGTATATCAGATCGATTATTTTTCTACAAATTTATTCATTCTTACATTCGATCTCCGAAGTGTCGACATTTTTTCTCGCACGAGTGTAACTCAGAACTGTATGTATCTGGTTTTACTTGGTCCGGATCACGCTCTAGCAGAAACTAAACTAAATCCAAAGGTTTCCAAAGCAATCAATATCAATGTAACTCGCTTGTCTGTACATTTTCAAATTTAGTTTCACTTCAGTACTAGAAATATGCGTCTTCATTTTATTTTTTATGCATGTTTTTTTAGAAAAAGTTTGCTCTTGACGCACATTATTTCATAGAGAAATGCACTTCCTCCGTAATAGCTCGTTAGTTAAGCGCGTTTTCGTGTAAAGCGGAAAAATATATGCGATATGTCTTGTGCGTTGTGCTGAATTTATCCTGCATTGTAAAATTTACTCCGTGGATAGATAAAGATGCAAGAGTTTGCAATTGTTGAATTATATTACTGAATTACACCCATTCTGGTAGAATATTCATTTTGTTCGCTTTTAGAACAAAAAGAATAATACAATATCACGTAGTCATACTTTATTGATAGTAATTTTGATTCTTCTTTAAATTAAAATGTTTCTTGTAAAATCTATTTGAATAATATTTGGCATCTCTTTTCCATTTGTTTATACTAAGATTTTATTTTGCTAATTTTTTATTTTAATATCTATTCTCCAAATTCGTCGTTTCTTTTTCACCCTAAAATTCTACTTTCTTCTTTATCTTACACTCTGCGAAATATTATTATTACCTACACCTATAAATATATTGTAGTTTAAAGTTATTTTTGAAACCGTCCTTTCGTTTACATTATAACCACATTTCTCTAATAAAAAATATTAATTCCATATTAGCCCTGCCGGAGTTTGCACGTATACGTGTATCACAGTTTTCCTGTTCTCTCGTTCGAAGCCTGTACATCGATAAAACATAATGAAGTATATACTCTTTCAAATGCTTCATATACTATTACCATTCCTCTGTAACTAAAACAAAGTAGAACGAAATAAGTGTGCGAAGTAAGTGCTTTGCCTGTTCTCTTTCACGTTATAACGGTTTCTTCTTTTTTCTTAACTTCTCTTTCACCGCTTAAGAACTTTCAAAGGATCAAAGGGACTTGAGAGAAACTTAGGATTAACAAATTATGTGTAATGCTAGAGTACCCTTTATTACTGGCACAATATCATAGAATAGAATATTCCTAAAGATATTCTAAGTTATTAAAGTAACATTTAAAATATATTTGAAAATACATTTAATATATTTATATTTATTCTAAATATAGAAAATGTATATCTGAAAATATAATTCCACACTTTCTCCGCGCAAACTACATAGAGAGACAATTTTTTACTTCTTTTTTCTCTTTCTTTCGTCAGATGCCTTTTCCTGATCATTCTCTGATTGAAGCACTTGAGCAATTTACTCTAATGCTGTCGCCTGCTTGTTCGCAGCTGTCAGCTTTGTAAGCAACCAAAGGCGTTGATTATCTAACTAACTGATGAGCACAAATCAAATAAGGTACTCCTGTATGCCTTGATCACTTTTAATTCCCTTGTCACTATGCGTGAACGATGGCGCTGATTAAAGGTGTTATTCAAATCCTATTCTCCACTACCATGCTTTCCTACGTTATCGCTACGCATGTTAATCCAATGACTCAATTCTTCTTCTTTAATTTCAACATAAAGGCAGCTAGCTGTCGTAGTAATATTTTGTCGAATTTTCAACGTCAGCTGCTATATAGTACAGTCGAGATAAATTTTATGCCAAAAGTGCAACATATTTTTAAGTAATATCCTATAAACTATTACTAAAGGTGTAAAAATATCCACGTTTTAAAATTATTTCTTCGAGAGTTATCGCAATTTTAATCGTCGATTTCTTTTAAAGTATGAAACAAATCCTAGTTTCAGCGACAAAAGACAGAGATATATTTTCTAAACATTTTCTAATGTCATTCTATTAAAACAAAATTAGTTTATTATCTTACAGATAATAGAATAACTGTTTGAAACAAAAGCTGTAAATGATAAATGTTAAACGAGAAACAGTGCAAACTGTATCTTTAATCTATTTAATGCTATTTCAGTCGAAATGCAAATGAGTAAAGGAAAAGTATCGCATACCGAAAGCAATATACAGATACAGGGATGAAATTAAAAAACTTTCGACTTAACACGTATTTCCATAGCGTGTGAATTTTTAACTAGAATTTCTGTAAAAAAAAAAAAAAAAAAAAGGGAACGAACGAGCAATTTTTCTTTTCTGTTGAAAAAATAAATTAAACATAAAAACCAATGAAGTTGCTACAAATTCACGCATAATTAAATCTCGCAACGTAGCTTTTTCAATTCGTTTACACTTTCATTAAAGAACTAAAATTACAAAAATACAGTCTGTTGGGCGTGTTAAGCAACGGCAAGAGTGCATTACTAGGAAAATGTTCTTCCTACCGCGGCATTAATTATTTAGAATCTGTCACGGGTCCATTAGCGTGGAAAGTTGGAAAATGAGAATTGCAAACTTTTCTAACGGTTCTCGGCAATCGCAGTGATACGTCGCTTACACCTTGCAATCTTATCGTTAAAAAGGATTATACGTGTAACGCGGTTCCGCGTGTTTCCAGTATTGGATTTCCAGTTTAAAGGATCATTACACTGGCTTAATTAGTCCGTTTACGCCGCTGGATCATTATTACATCACGAACATAACATCGCATCTCGTAAGCTTGGCAAGTGAATATAGCCATAAATTTCCGCGCGGTATTAATTAATGACACGTATTTAATGCCATAAATTATTGCCCGGTCAGTTCGTTTCATACTGGATCATTTACAAAAGCACGCGATTCGTCATACTCTTGGTAATGATCTTATGAATATACATATGTACGTGGTTGCGTGATAAGCTTGTCTGAGAAGAATAAACGAGCAATAAAAGCAACGGGAAGAGAATTGAACTGTTTCATTAACTTCGTAACGCGTCAGTTTTCCCCGATTTGTTAGATTCATATAGTCAAATTTATCGTAACAAGGAACACCGAAGAATAAATAACGATAGAAAAGAAATAACAAGAAGGAAATAAGAGAGCTTGAATCTACGAAAATCAATAGCTAGGATAAACTTGCAAATGATGGACGTATTAGCTACACGCGATATACCATCTTTGTAGGCTTAAAATGCACAAAGTCTGGTTTAAGAAACCGAAACTGTTCGTGCGCCGACCGAACATCTACCACTGAAACACTGTATAAAAATGTTGTAAAAGAAGAATAGCGCGAAGAACGCGCCAAAGAGTAGGATACCAAAAGAGAAAGTATCGAAACGCGGTTCTCTGGATTCGTACATTTTCGATACGTAATTCTTTCAGAAGCACACGCACCTTAATTACTATGGAACACGTGTATCGGGCGCGAGACCTGTAATTCCGAAACAGTGAAAAATCGGAGGCATGACTCGCTCGGCAACATATAAACCATAATTTGCTTGTTTCACGACCAGGGACGTACAATACACCGTCCCGTTATTTTACGCGGCACCAAGCGTAAAAGGAACGAGCTCGCGCGCAGTTTATTGCAGCCAGATGAATGGTTACACGGTGGCTCTTGCGGATAGTCGGAGAAACGTTCGGAAACCGAATGTCGTTCCGTTGGATTAAGACAATGAAAATTTCTATGGCTAGACGCAGCGAGAGAGAAACGAAGACAAAGAGGGTGGTGCGATCGTGCCGCAAGGATTAACGCGGGAGGCGGAGGAGAAGGCAGAGGAATATAAAGTGGAACAACAGGCGCGGCAAATGATACCTGGCACAAAAGGATTTCGGTATACCTGTCTTACGTCCAATCTGCGGTAACGTCGATAAAACGTTGGATCTCTGCTGGCTGAAAACATTCAACAACATCGCGAACATTCCCTTGTCGAAGACAAGAACACGTAAAATCAGGATGGGATCGCTTTTAAGGAACCGACCAGGCCACTGTTCCCGTTTAGATTTTTATGGAGTTTTACCGGATAATCTCGGCTGAAACATCCCCTTAACCGACGAATGCCCGCATAAACTGCGTAAACACCGATAGCCCTTTTTAGATTGGATTCCGATTCTTAAGCTGGAGATCGTGCTGGTATCGAGGATTATCCTGGGCGCCGCGTCTCTCTCTACTCGAGAATCAAAGTAACACGAGACTTTATCGGCGTTCGTAAAGAAAGAACGGATCTCGAGAAATTATCTGCGAAAGGAATTGAAAAGAAACTCGAACGCCTATCTTTAGGTAGCGCCTACCTTTTCGAAACTCCAGCTCTTCTTTTCGAAGTAAAACGTTCGCAGTGATCTACTTGTATCGCGAAATAGTGTACTAAAAAATTGGATTTTCTATATCGATAGGTTTACGGTTAGAGACGTTTTCCTTTAGCAATAATCGATCGTCGTCTATAATCGATGTTGTTTTCTTCTACTAAAGCAATTTGAACTCGTACGTAGACGTTATTTTCTAGTATTTACGTCCTTCGTCGTAAGACAAAGTAAGTACCCGTTACAGAAGAAATGTAGCTTAATCCACTTTTCCTCTGAAAGCTTCGTACACTGTATATGTGTTCTATAACCTACACGTATATTATACAAGGTACATTAACGTAAAACATGTATATTAGATCTATATAAATATTCTCTCAAACGAAGTACAACAATTTTGTAAATCCCATCTCGCGAAACTGCTTTCTGGAAATCTTGAAACCTAATTAAAATCACCGCAGAAGACAGTTTCGTGAAAGAAAGAAAAAAAACAAAAAAAAAAAGATATGCCGACAAGTAGCACAGAACGAAGTTGCCCTCGTAAACGATACCAAGGTTGAACGATCTCGTGATATCACCGTAATCCTTGTCCACGTTCCCTCGAGACAGTGTCACAGTCATGTTAGTTAACGCTGTAGTCGCTGGTCAAGTATCCGCTACCCGATCCCAGAGACTCGTGGGACGGATGGCGTTACATCGTGACCAGCGGTGTGACGAATTGTACAGGCTGGATAGCACGACCCAATTTTCCAATGTCATAATCCGACGTTAGATAATCTATCCTGGTGGCTCGATCGTCGAGCGGGATTGTTTTTCTGGTGGTCCACACCGGTGCGATGTGTGCTTGGCCGCCGCTCCGTTTTGAAGGTTTTGCCTTTGCGTAATGCGCCAGCCGCGCTGGAACCGACTTTGATTTACCTTTCGTTGTGATTTATCTCTCCATTTCGCTTAATGAGAGGAGAGAGCCATCGGAACCTGTGGCTGAGTAGGCGTTCAGGGAATTCGGTTAGCTATCCGCTGGTGCGAACAGCTACGAAATTGGATAACTGTAAGAAAATTGTTCGGTGACGATTAAAACGTGACAGTCCAGGGATACCGCGTCCACAGTACGCGAAAAAACGAGTTTCCTCTTTTTTTTTTTATCGTGAATGGAGATTTTTAGTTTTCTGCGTTGATATAAAATTTTAGAGTTATGAACATAACTGTTAGGTTTTGGGTGTAGTGTAACGGGATATAATAGAAGGTAGTATAACGCAGTATGTGTAGTATATTTTGTAGTGTACTATACTTTTATACAAATTAACTTTTTTATGAACGCCATTAAAGAAGTAGAATTTAAATGGGATGGCACTTAATTCTTTTCGAATGAGATTGTAAAATGGCATTGAGTAAACTGATATTATCCTTTCGAGTGTTTTAGTATGATAATTAACGCTACTTAATTACATGTCGGTTACAGTAGAAAAGGTAGAATTTCTTATTTATGAACAACTTTCAAATGATTTTATTTAGTTAGACGGATTTACATTCCGTAAGATGAAATGCATAATTAATTTCTGCATTTGTATTTACTTTATCAGTTATACGGCAAACGTTTCGCATTTTCAATTAGCTTATTATGTTACCGTTTTAATTAAACTTATTAAACAAACTCACCCTATCAAACATTCGTTTTATATTTTACCAGTTACGATTGTCAGATATGAAAGAACAAAGTCGAAAATATTTCGAACAGAAGAAAACTTGCATTGAAAAAGGCAGAAAGCTCAAGTTTATATGTTTAATTACAATTTAATTACGCGTTTTACGAAAGTAGAGAATAAAAGGTAGAAATTAATATTAATTACTATCTGACGGGCTTTTCGCATAATAATTTACTAACTAATAATATTTTAGTAAACTGGCAAGTTACGGATTATAGATTCTACACTTTTCTTTTACAATTTTCTAACTTTATCGAATAGAAGAATTAGACAACTTGTAATTCGTGAAATTTTCCTGTGAAATTTCTATTTCTGCACTTTATGTCTTAGACGTTTGACATCTCTACGATTCGTAAAAATTAAATATTTCGATCGAAGATTACACGTAATAACGTTGAAAATGACAACGTGAGTTTGTATTCGCCATCCATATGCAGATGCGTTAGTTACAATAAATAGTGACTACAAGAGAGTTCTAAATACAATCGATAAATTTAATCGATAGGTTTAAGATGTTCCTTTGTTTTTATCCCTAGTCCGTGTAAGAAAGTGCAATAAAGGTTTTTCGGGTCAGAACGGTGTGATAGATTTATCCAAAGAATAAAATAATAACCATTGTGATTCTACCTCCGAATACAGAAATAACAACAAATAATTTACCATTTAATACTATATTTTTGATTTTCACACTCTAAATTATATTACTAAATCCCAGGAGTATAGGAAGTACGTACATCATCCGAGAAGTATCTTTTATATTTTTATCTCTCAATAAATTAAACATAATGTTCTGGGTGAATTCGTAGAGTAAAAATCGGTACTTTCAGTGAAATACGAACTTATAATAGGCTGTAGTGATTTTATGTCGACGCCAAATATCCATGCACTATGTTTCTGACATACCTCTACCCGAGGGAATACGATGCAATTTTCAGTCGTAATATTACGATTTACGTAACCGCATACCGCTGCTATGAACTGTAACGTTACGGATTACGGTAGTTTCTTTTTTCGATTTCTTCTATGCACACATGTTCCTGGATACTATTCGATTCTTTCTTGAATCGGACCCTCGTAAAAACGACGATATTTGTTCAATATTATCGATATAAGCATTATTATCGTTTAGAACGAAAGTTATGATTAAATATATTACGCGAAGTATAATTTTTACTATTAATAAATGTCGCGTTTTACTTACTGTATTTTCAACGTTCATTCTTTTAATTTAATAACAAATATTCTTTAGATTTGACTTGTGAACGAATATAACATGTAAATTAACAGAATCAATCGAATGCCGATTATTTATTTATGTATATTCTAATTTAATATAATTCCGGTATTGCTTCGAAAAAAAGGTATTTTTATTCGTTTCACTTCCGAATATTAAGAAACGACTAGGCCATTAATATTTGGTAATTACAGGCATAAGTGTAGCTTAGAGTTCAATACGTGTGGTTTGAACAAATTCTATATTGGCAGAATTGTTCTTCGTTTAACTTTCGAATCAAATATACATACCACAAAAGATATAACTTAGAAAAAACGAAGCTGGCACCCTGCTGGGGGTAGCCACCCACATGCTATATTTATTTTTTATTTTATTTTTTTTTTCTTCATCAACAAGATATAATACTTTACCAAATGTCCACAAGGACAAATTGTAAAATAACCAAAATAAAATAAAAAAAAAAATATACATACGAAGGATTCACCCTGTAGAATTCCATGATATTAAAAATCAACGGCATAAATAGCAAATTGTATTGCCATTCTGAAACGCGTGAGTTGATATCGTTTCAAGAATTTTAAATTTACCTTTCCTCTATGTTTATCGAGCTGAAAGGGAAAAGATTCTTACGAAGAATTACATGGCTTTAAATTATCTTTTATAATTTCTTACATTATAAATTTATTATTTGTCGAGGCGATGATATTTTAACCGTCGATTAGAGAATTTAAGAGAACACCAATCGTACCCACCACTAAACTTGGTTCCATTTTAATGTTCTTGCTTTATGAACCAAATATTCAAGCGTGTTCTCGTGTGTAAATCGTACATTTTCAATTTGCCGGCTTTCACATTTGAATATAAAAATATTTTATACAACAATCAAATCTTAACCGATCGTTCGCGTGTTGCCTGCAAATAGACTTGCAAATTGTAAATTCATACATCAGCTACACCTGAGAAATATGCAGATTGACTTTGAAAATTTCATCATATCTAGCTACGTGCTTTCATGACATAGGTACATAAACGAAAATTCCTGGTTTTAAGGTATGAATAGCCTGGCAGCGAAAAATTTTAAGGGTGATACGTGTCTGTGGTGTTTGCAGAGCTGGAATCGTAGTACCGTGTTGGTGTAATTGACACTCGTAACTAACAAGTCTGAATGTGTTTGTCCTCGTGTACATACGGGGTGAAACTTCTTTAGAGGGAACAGTGCTTGATGAAAGAAGAAATTTTAAAGCGGCAGTTCACGGACAGAGAGAAAGGGAGTGGCAGAAAGAAAAACAGCGAGAAGGAGAAAAAGCTAGAGTGAAAAAGAAAATTTTAATCTCAGACTTCTTGTAATTATGTTTATATTAACACTAGACTTGTTAATATCAGTTAATCATTTAATTGTTAATCAGCTCGAAGCATACAATTTAGTTCGCACGTTATTACATATTAGCCTGAATGCATAGCTGTTTTCAAAATTTGTACAGGAAAAATGACCGAGAAAATGTTAACTTTTGTTCGAATAGAAAATAATAATCGTGGGATCTTAGAAATTTTTTAAAAAATTCAATGATTAGAGAATATTAATTTTTAAGTGTTCCGATTATGAATAACCATTATAAATAATCGAAGTTTGTTTCGAATTAATTTACTTTTGTTTTTATGTGGTTTTACAAAACTCATGGAAACTATTTTTCGTTAGAGATCGTCAGAAAGAGAGGAAATGCAGTTCCGGTGAATGTAGGTGACAAAAAACATGAACGTTAGGAATAAGTGAATAGAAAGAGAGAAAGGGAGAGAGAAAGGGCAAGAGCGAGTTGGAGAGTAAATTATATGTCGACGCTTATTAAAGGTTGCAGTTATTAGCTTTTTATCGGCGCCAAAGTTATCCCTCGACCGGTTCAGAGAGCGCGTTAACGAGCTACTTGCGATTACGATTGGACCTCTGCAATAGTATAAATGAACGACACCATGGCAGAAAAACGAGAAATGAGTTTGCTCGATGACGTTTTGCCTCTCTTTCGTTTCTTCGTTTCCCGTCTTTTCTCGAATTCTTCTCTCTTCGAGAGCGTGTAACATTGAATCGAAGAAATTCCTTTCATTCAACGTCGTCAATGATTATCGACGAAGTAACCATGATTTATTCAAACGACTATAAGTCGTATAATCACATTCGCGCTGAACGCCTCGCGAGGGTGTGAATTAGCGATGATATTACCGTGGCTGAGAAAAATCCTGCTCGCAGATTGAGTCGTTTTAATTACATCGTAGAGATAGATAGTTATTCGATCTCTGTATAATGCATGTTAAATAGAAATGATGTAGAAAACGTTAATTATACTTTCCAACAGTCTTTATGTTAACGTTTAGTAATAATTATTCGTGTAATTATAAAAATATTAAAATATAAAATTATGTATATAAATTATCAGTGTGGTACTGAATGGTGTCAGCCTAATTTTGATATCATCGGCTTTTTTATGTTTTTGGCAGCCTGATTGCGATTTTAAGACCATTTTGAAGTACATACGTAGAATGCACGAGATCTCTAAAATCTCTGAGATTCTAAAAATTTATTAAAAACTAAGCTCGACATGTAAACTTTTGTTTTATTCTCTTGATTCAGGTTTGCATAGGAAATTACCTGCTGCTTGCTTCTACCACGCTATCATCCACACCCTCTATATTTTATATCATTATAGTTCCATCGTTCGTATATATAGCGTAGCAGTGGTTTTCTATAATAACTGTACATCCAACGATACGGTAGCGAAAGGAGTTAAGGAAATAACACGAGAGTTAGCTTTGCGTGGATCGTCTCCTTAGTTCTTTGTTTGTTCTAAAAACACCGTAGTGTTTAGTAGAAACGATTGTCAAACTGATTCTTTCAAATTTTCTGCGATAACAATTTTTTTTAGAAGATTACTTGTCGACACTTTGACAAGTGGATTATTATTACTATACAAGTGGATTAGCAAATTAGTAAATGGGAAATTAATTTTAAATTATACGATGGATACGATGTCTATGGTTCAATAGCTATAGAAGTCAAAGAACGAGAATTATTTGCGGCGCTGGAAAAGTATGAATTTTTTAACGCGATCGATCTAAAATTGTGCTCCTGTTCCGCCCTAGCTGAATAGTGGCAGATACGGCGCGTACGTGTGGATATGTTTAAGGTGTGAGATGGAGAGGGTTCTTAACTGTGGTCAGTGCGTGGTGAGAGCGGAATTTAGCGAGTACTGTGAGTGAAACGTGCATCCTGGAAGTTTTTAAAGAGAATAAGTACAGTAAATGGCAGAGAGCTTTAGAGCAAATATTCAGCGTTATTTAAAGAAATTTAAAGAGCGAAATTGTATTCATTTCATTAACGTCGCGTCGTATAAAAATTCTCATCATCCGAATGTAACACTGTTGAGATAAATAGCGTTAAAATTACAGTTTATAATAGCGGAAAAATGTAAGTATTAGCAATTTATCATAAAAACGTTTCTGTAATGAAACAATTATATTGTCCTCGGGCAATCTACGTTATATTATACGAGAAATTCATATCGAAAACATTCCGGATTATCATTTAAATATTTTCCAATTCTCCGTTTGTAACAGTAAAATATAACGATCAAAATGGAAAAAGATCAGAAGCGAATATTTTACCAAAAGTACATCGAGAACTGTTAATTAAATATACAAAGATTAAATAAAATACATATCTGTGAGATTGGAAAGCAACGTTACATATTACATGCTACGCTAATAATTCGTATTTCTCGATTGAACGGTTGTGCGTGCTCTTCGACGGTAAATATCTCTGTGCAAATATTTCTTGGCAAACAAGAAGAAATATTAGATGTTATCGTTAATAAAATTTACCTTCTATCTTGGAATGGATCGGGAGACAGGGAAAACGAAATAGAGTAATCAATAAATAAAGTATGTCATCGCCTTGGGATCGCTGCAAACTCGGGGGTGCGTTATATCACGCAACCAATCTCCCTTTTTGATGCATGTCGATCATCTATGGGACACGTGTAGCGATGATTCTGTTTTTCCCGTTGCAAACTATGTCACGATTCGTGGATTCCTCTATTATACTATGTTAATTATTCGGTTAGTAATTAATTAGTTAATATTAGCGAATACAATTTTGTAGGTTTTATATCTTTCGTAGTTTTCTATTTTATAAAATTCCGATGAATAATTTTTATGGTACACGCAAGATGACTGGCCAAATATAAAGAATTCATTGGATATCAGAGATACAAAGGAAGAGTAATATCGATAGATGTTTTTTATTCAAGATATTGGTTTGATCGCAATATCTCGTATCACAAATACAAATAAGGATATAAATATGCCGAGTGAAATGTGCAAGAGTATTTTACACCGACATTTTCTTTCACAATACACCGAACGTTTTTCATGCACTCTCGCTCTAAACTCGTTTTCGAAAACCATTGTCGCGGCGTGCCATTCACCCTTAAGAAGTTATTTCTACATTAGATGGCCATTCACAGCGGCCATTTAGCCACACTGCCGCCTGCACCCGTTTCTAAGCTCTTCATTCTCCAAATATCGGTGGTACATTTTGGTTTTAAAAATTTCCCTCTTTCTATTATATGTATATTTTAAATATATGTTTAACGTTATAATAAAAAGACATTCCTCTTTTATTCCAACGTATATATATTTATGTTTGCTTAAAAAGACGGAGTAACAAAAATGTAGAACAGTATTTTGTGCCTTGTTCCTCCGCCACGTTGATGTTTAGCTATTTGTGGTATTAATTTATCAAGAAACATGTAACGAGTACGTTTGTATATGATTTTATCGATTTCATGTAACGCATTCCAGGTGATTACGACCGCACCTTGCAAATCAATTTTCGCTTGTTTTCTCCCGTGTACTTGCCATCGGTCTTTTTATGTTTCTCAACGCAATTTCAGCTATGGACATTTTAAATTGGACCTTAATGTATAACAATGTTACTCCATATGTTGGGAGGACGGTGAATAATGTCCTATGAAATTGTTGCAACACGTCGTTATTACTTCTGTCATGAAAAGATATTGCCACCTTTCAAAGACGCGTTTAAGTTGAAATGATTTTACTGCGACGCGGTTCTTTTAGATAAAAGAAAATAATAAATCTCTTCTCACGACTAAGACTAAGACAGTAACAACTCCTTTCATTTAGGCAATGCACACAAGAATAGAACTCAGTAGGCAGTAATTACTAGATGGCGAATGTTCGTATGAAATCATGTTTTCATTTAAAATTGAGAAAAGCGTAAATAAAAAAATGGATTCCAAATACATCCTAATCGACTTATTTCTTTCGTTAAATACTATAAAGTACAGTGACTACTTCACAGGGAATATTTCCTATTTTTCTGTGTATTACGTACACCTTTTACATTTTTTCATACATGTATATGTAGTCTAATTATATTTATCGTAGCGTTAGGTCTGCTTTTAATTCTCTTATGTTAATTTGTTCTAATGATATTGTACGGTGTTACATGATGTCAAACTGGGAAAATATTAAAGATTCGCTGTTTAATTATCGTAATTAAATTTACGAATTCTTTTATCGTAGATGCAAGAAAAATGAAATTTCTCTTCGCTCGTCTATATATGTTTCATAAACTGAAAAAAATTCAACTGCAGTTAAGCATTCAAGCAATTCAAAATACACATCCTGTTCAGACTGAGGTTCATTGTGAACGAGGATAGTGCAGTATTCCGATTGCTGGAAGAGCAGCCGAAACTCTATGGTCGAAAAAACCGTGGCTTAGACCATCGAGCGAAAAGTTGTACGCTTGCATTTTTATAAAGCGCTCGCAACCCCGGTGTCAGCACCATCAGTTAACCGTGAAATAATCTGTTTTAAAAGGATGACGAATACCGGTGCTCTCACGGTTGGTGAAAAAGCGCGAAGAGAAAGAGGGACAGAGTGAAATGCAGGGAGAGAGAAAGAGATAGAGCGGTCATTTTACAGGCAGAGAGCTCCCTCGTGAATATTGTACAATATAGAGCGGCTGTGAAGCCACTCGGTTGCTTGAAAAATGCAGGATATCTGTCAATAACCCCACAACCCTGACGAACTTTACGACGAGGTATATACATGGTCGGTGATTTTAAATTGAAACCCATCGACAAGTTATTAGCCATTGAAACGCATGGATCGAAGGGAATCGACTGGACCTTGGTGATCCAATTTCATATTTTCATCGGCGGAAATCATTTTTGCCAGTCCTCTTTCGTCTTCGTCGTGGTCGATGTATATCGATAAAATAAGTAAGTGCATACGTGGTTTCGATATTCTACTCGATGAGAGTGGATACGAAAATAATTCGGTGGAATTTTACGACAAAACAAAAAAAAAAAAAAAAAGAAAAAAGAACGAAACGCTTTTTCCCTTACACGATTCGTTGACCGAGAATGGTTTATGGTGCAAACATGTCTTGCCATGTATTTCGAATGTATTTCACTCGGAGATCCTCTCGATCGATCTTTTTCCCAGGAATAAACATTCGTCGATCAATATAAAACGAATCTACTGATAATAATGGAATTATTACCACGTTGGAAGACAGTTCTTGTATTTTTTAAAACACTCACGTCTTCGAGCTGGAAGTTTGGAGGAAGTAAACGTATGAAATTTCTTAGACGCTAATACGCTTGATACATATAAATAATTTCCGAATAATTCTATCCACTACTGCCAACGATTGCGGGTTGTAGGATATTGTCTTTTTATGTTTGACAAGGTATTCGCACAAAGCTATATACATACGCATTTGAAATTACACGGCACATTACGGTGTATAGTAAAAAAATAACATTGCATTTCGAAGATACGCGAGTACGTGGATTTACGAAGAAGCACAGGGCTATAAGTTCCGTAATGTGGGAAAGAAAGCTTTCCTTCTATCCAAGCAATCGTCTCCTCTGCGATTTTCTCCCATCTGTATACCAACATAACTCACCTTAATGCATAATCGTCTATAGACTACATTGTATATTTCAGGTCAGAATTATCGCCATTTATGAATTGCTTATGCCAGTTCATCGTTCTTCTGCAAGCCACGTAATGCTATTTTTATGAAAAATTTTCAAATCTCTGAGAAAATAGTCGTAAAACATGCACGCCTTAGGTACACACTATGTATTTAGACAAAGATAATAGTTCTAATGATAGTATATTTTAATGCTCGATAAGAGCTAAATTGACGAAAATAGGTCTGTACGACGGTATATAATTTATACGATATTTCAGGCTTCTTTTATTCTAGTTCCCGTATATACGGATTCCGTAGAACGTTGTAACCTTTGCCTTATAGAAGTCTGTAAAAATTGACTTTCCTCGGATGACAAACGATAACGTCGACGGGGTCCTTGGTTTATCTAAGTTCGATCGGATTCGCCAGCGTTTATTCCTTAATCTGATCGTGCTGCTTTGCGTTCAACTTTCTCTCAGACGTCGATTAACGCGTTCAAACGTTCATGCATGTCGCGTGCAACGTGAGAACGACGTCGAACCAAAAGCCAGGCAATATTTCACATCTTCGATAACTTCATAAACTTCCCTTTTCACGACTTTGTTTCCTTCGGTACACAACGGAACAGGATAATTTCAAACTGACACGATGTTAGACAATACCTTTGGTAGTCTTTCACTTTGATTCAAAAGATTGCTTTTATTTATTTGTATTTCTATCGTATATTTTACTAATTATTAATAATAATATAACAGCAATAAAAATGAACATAGTGGATACGAAAAGCTACCATTCGAAAGGATAACCACTTAACGAAACGAACGAAGGAAGATGGCACGGAGGGAAATTCTCTTCCACTACGATCGACAGCGTTCGTTTCGTTTTTGAACTGTAATTACCTACTTCAACATTCACTCGAGCTTTGTTCGATCTCCCGTGTTGAACGGGCTTGATAAGATCTGGAATATTACCTTTTTTTCTCTTTCCTGGTTTTTGTAATTAGCCTGGGAGACCAACTCCGTTAGGGTCGGCTAATAATAGGCACGCGTTAGTGTAAGTCAACCGAGTTTAGATCAATATCATTCCTTGTGGGTCAATGGGGCGCCGCTACCACCGTACGAGTCGATCGTGTGCATATGAGCTTCTAATAGAGAGAGGTCGATGCGATTTTACAACACCGATACATGCCACTTTCTATAATACATCGACCGCTAGGAGAAAATTATTACAGTCGTTTCTCACCAATATCGTATTAATTTTAATAGCGCTGGCCAATGTTTTCCCTTTGGAATAAGAACATCGATTAGAAACGTCAAATTAATAATAATTACGCTGGCTACGAAGCAGCATTTTTGTAATATGTGGTTCGTTGAATAGTGACACGAAGAACATTTGTTAGGTCGAAGCAATCCTGTGTAAAGCGTTAGAATGGTTCACGAAGATATTTGCAATGGGAAATTTGCACATACATATGAACAAGTTTCTTAAAAATAACACAAGCAGGAAACGGTAAATAGTCGACGTAGCGTACATCAAAACGCAAGCAAAAGCCTAACAATCGAAAAAAACTTTCATCCCCAAGGCTGAACGTTTCTTGCTATCAAACGTTTGCTACACGGAGAGCGACGACTCTGAGATTCAAGCGCCGGGAGCAAAGCTGTATGCGTCGCGGAGAGAATTCTGCGTGCAATCGCAACGGAATCGCGCAAACGCCGGAGCCGAACTTAAGCCCGTTACTGGGGTCGGTATTGCGCGCAAGCAACGGAATTAAAAACGAAATCGGTTACGGGAGTAACATAACTCGAACGCAACTAATTACCCTGGGCTGGCAACGGTCCGGATCTTGTTGCCGGGGAAGTTACGGGCCCTAGGGGCCGGCTAGAAATATAAAACTCGTTATTCGCGAGGGAACGATACATCTCCGGTTCCATTACGGTTCGCTTTCAACCTCCTCCCATCTTTGCCGACAAAAAGTCGAACGAAGAAGCCATGGAATCTCTCTCCTTCTCACCCCCCTCTCTGTCTCCCTCTCGATGGTGCGGGTATCGCGATCAAGTGTTGGAAGTCATGGGATTAGAAGAGAAACAAGAAGGAGAATCACGGATGGTTAAGAGACACGTCTATCCGGTCGTATCTCTTTGTACCTCGATTCGTATCGAGTTGTCAGTCGCGATTTCTCGCAGCGGGCGGTTTTCCCTCGAGCGTAATGCCACGATGGAAACCGCCTCGGAAGATTCTAATCGAGGTCCTAATCGACCCTTCTAACACCGATTAATATTCGCATTCGAAGAGATCCAATTAATTAGACTGCGCTGCTCGTGGGCGTTAATCACGCGAACCGATTCGATCTTCTCCCACGGACGTGGCTCAGGCGGTGCGTTTCGTTATACTTGTATGTAGATGTAGATATATTGAATGCGATGTGGATAATGCCTTACCTTGGTAGCCGATTTACGCCTTCGTTCGTCAGTGTTAGGACACCTGCTGGCTTCATACAAAATGCGATAGTTGATCTGGATCGTTGAGGGAACGATTGATCGGCTAGAAGTTATGCAGCACGGTGATGCAGAATTTATAGGAAAAGTTTTGTACAAATTATTTGATAATGGATGTAGGAAAATATTAAACGGATTGGATGGGAAACATTCAAAAGATCGTAATAAATTAATGGATTTACAAACCAGTTTTCGTAATTAACTTTTATTAATCGATATGAATTCCTTTCATACGCTATTAATAGAAAAAATGATTCTTTTAATTCCAAGATTACATGCTGTTGAAGCAGCAAACATCTATTCAGCGACGGTTTGAAAGACTACTTCATCTTCGTTTGAAAATCTAGATTACAGAATTGAGCAGGGGAATGGTTCTAGAAGCGTCCTTTCGTCAACAGAATGCTAGCCGAGTGACAATACTAATGCAAACTCGTTTTACAGTGAACTAACTCCGATGAATGTACAAACGAGCCCGTTGTTTTACGGAAAACCGAGGGTTCGGTGAAGTCGTATTTGATCGTTAATCTTGAAGCGAATCGAGTGTCCTCGACTTTCGGTATCTGTGCCGGGGTCGTTGCCATCTTCCCGCTAGTAACGCGTTGTTGTTCTTCGTCGCTCATTGTTCGCCTGTGACAACGACCGCTTGCAAAAGAGGTCGAAGAAAAAAGGGAAGAGTCGCGAATTGTTGAAACACGCTGAACAGCCAGCCAGTCGTCGAATCGTTGCTACGATTTGCGTTTGACGTCTGCTTCGCCACTCTCCACGCTCTCTTTATCCGCTAACGAAGCGACGTATTAGTCGCTAATTAATAACAGATCCCTATGAACACGTATCGCGCAGTTTCTGATCCAAGTAGCGAGCTCGTTGCAGTCTGAAATATGGGAATTATGTTGCTGCCTAATTAGAGCTTCGCCTGTCGTTGTCTTGTTCGCAACGTTGTAACTGATACCTAGGTAATACGATAGCGTCACTCGAATCTTGTTTCCACGGTCTGATTTCTGATTTGCTATTTTGAATTTGAGTATCAGTGAAACGATAACGCACGGCCGCTCTTTATTATACGAAGAAAGTTAGTTTGAGCAGCTGTAGTTTGAATACGTCACAAAGAAATGATAAAATATCAGTTACTTTTGATCGGTAAGTAGGCTATCTAGAAAAAAGATTTTATAATATGTAACGAAGGATGTTAAGATTAATCGATTTTTTGATACTGGAATGCTGAGAATTTCAATTCACCATTCGGTTCATTCGCGTACGATTTTCGCTTGTTTTCGATAAGTTTCCTCTATAAACTCATAATCAATTTATTGTATAAATTGAATTGTTCAATACACGTATTATGAAAAGCGAAGGATGGATAACGTTGCGCGTTCATACAATCTCAAAAGTTGGAATGTGTTTTGTTTAAGATTTCATGCATGGTGATTAAGAATCTTTAACGTAATTAATTCAAAAGTTTTATGCACAATATATAAAAAAGATCGAGGAGAAACGAGCTTCGAACTATGTTACATGATCTTTTAACAGAGTTCTCTACACCATAAAAATTCTTCTTCGACTTATGCACCTTATACGCTTATATTTTTCTACATATATCTAGTTAATTATCCGTGTCTACAAAATTGACTTTGTTTGCTATTTTCTCCAAAAAACAGAGGACCATCTTAACATTCAAAACAGTGATTTACTGGACAGGATTCTGGGAAAATGTAAACAAGATGAAACTGCCATTTCGCCTCTGCTAAGCGGATTTATCGTGCGTGACAGTGAACTAAACAGACAGGAAAGCGAGAAGCTTGCATGCCGTTGTTAGGTGAGGTCTGTTGGCGAGTCGAAGCAACGTATTAAGTCAAATCTCAAAGTTTCATAGTAGAATGGCTCCTGAGCTCGGCTATGTTGGCTAGGCAGGAAACGCGGAGGGGTCAAAAGTTCATGGAATTTGAACGTTTTCGACTTTGGAAAGTTTTCACTGCCCCTCGGCCGTTCATCCGGAAACGATTACACTGGCTGGGATTATTGCAAGCTCTGTTTGCAGCTCTTGCGACATTTACAGTGATTCGAAGGATCAAGGGAGTTGATTAAGGGATAAAACTATCTTAGTCCATGGTACTTTTCCTTTGGCAGCTATCCAGGACTAGCCAGGATTCCTAAATATTTGTACTTTTTCCTCTGCTTTTCTAAGTTTTAACGACAATATTAATACATAGATAATTGTATTCCTACGCGAATTTTCAGCAAGTTATACTATCTTTGAAAAGTTGGTTTATAGCGAGAGTCACGTACAATTACATGATTGTAACAATCAGATACTTAAGTATTCTCGTTTACAGCGACGAGCATATAAATAGGATAATTTTTATTCCATAACTTATATGAAATACATGTAAACTCCCTAGAGTTCACGTGGGATAGGGACTCTTTTTGTTTTACGGGTAGCACGACTTTCTTTTTTCCACGGACCGAGCGACCCTCTTATGTTTTACGGACAACCATTTTCGAGAGACACTCGTTTCCCAAACGGACGGACAGAGAGCATCATCGGAGATAGACAAAATCACAGAATAATTGTTTAAAATTTTGAAGATTGACGGAGAAAGATCGGTAGTTCAGGACGTTGAAAATCGATTCTCCATTTTTAGGTAAACATTGTACAGAACTTGTTATTTCTCGTTTATGTAATTTATTGTTATTTATTGTTATAGATGGATATCAGTTGTAGTTTATTTTTGTATTTTATTTAAATACTTTCACGATAAAACTCGATTTTCAGACTTCAGAATCGATTACCAGAATTATCCCGAGATTTACGATCTTACATACATGTTACGTACTTAGTTTATAAATTAATATTATTATTTCATGGAATATAAAATATTTGTAAATTTATAATGAATATTTAAAGAGTACAAAATATTTTAAACAAAAATGTAGACTGTAGGCCATGAAAGGTACCTGCTGATGTTTGATATATGTATCTGGATTGAATACTTTTCACTGCCTTCGTTGTCTTGTTACTTTATTACAAATTTTTTTTTTTTTTTATTTTATTTTGGTTATTTTACAATTTGTCCTTGCGGACATTTGGTAAAGTGTTATATCTTGTTGGTGAAAAAAAAAAAATATAAATAAAAAATAATATAGCATGTGGGCGGCTACCCCCAGCGGGGTACCAGCTTCGTTTTTTTTCTAAGTTATATCTTTTATGAGGTCTATTGGGTGTTTCCTTTTTAGTCTTTTATTACAAATTTGACTTTAAAATATCTACAGCAGTTACTACGTGTAATTTTTGTTAACCAAATGTATTTCTAAGGTAGTCTTGTATTATTAATTTCACAGTCCCTAGCAATTAGAATTTAGGGAATGTGTAAGTTCGCAACACCCTAGAGAACTGATAACAGTTCTCTTATCACAACTATGGTCAAATCAGCTTACAAACTCAGAGTGTTACTAACTTTGGATCTCAACCACGAGTAGTTTCAGCTCGAAGAACACGTGTATAAGATGTTTCTTTGCTAATAAGTTTCACTCTGTCAATGAATTTGTTCCGCAAGAGGAAACCGAAAGTAGATTTATTTGTATTAACTTATACTTATAACAACGATCACTCCTGTTTATATCTTTATATAAAACTGTTATTTGTGTCGTTGTTGAGACGATTTAATCGACCAATTCCCAACAAAATTTCGATCAAATAATACGCATAAAATAACCAGTACCTTTTTTCGTATCTTTCAATGTTTCCACATTCCATTCGTTCTAAACGTTTATCGTTCTAGTCGAGTTTTTTTTGTTACACCTTTTCCGAGGTGACGTTGCTTCAAGAGAAGAAGAGAAATTTGTAAAAGCGCAATTCCACGGTAATGGTCTTTACGTGGATAGCAGAAAAAGGGCTCGATAAATATCGGAATAACGCGATACGAAAGAGACATCGTGCAGGAATTCCTTTCAATAATCTGCTACTTTATGCGAATGTACACACGCGGTAGTGCATTATGTAAAGTCTATGAACTGCTCGATCCAGATGTATTAAAATATATGTTTAAAGATTCAAAAGTCGTGTCCCGATATTTCTGTGTTACGATAAAAGCGGCTGGTTTGTAAGATAACAGTGGCCGAGGTACAGTAATAATACATTACGGTAACATTGGCATTAAGTCTGAAATAATACCAGGCAATCCTGGTAGCAAAGCGTACCCCGTCATATTTATACTGCTTAACGCTATGCAAGAGTATTAAGCGTTTGAATACAAGGTTTTACAATGCAGGAGCTAGGGACCTTTCGGTATAACGCAGATAGATGAATTTTATCTTTGGTTACTTCTTTTTTCCATTGATTTATATATGTTTAACAAAGGAGAGACTCGCTATAAAATGACATGGATTAATAACTGCTATGTAGATGGTGGTAGGACATAAATCTCGATATGAGATACATTCGAGATAACGGTTGTTTTTTCAACATTTGATATCTCAAAATATCGTTAAACGTTACGTTCAAACGTTCACTGTTTTAATATTTCAATTTGGTTTATCGTGACATTAAAACGTGGCTTCTGAAATATAGCTAGCTTTACGTTAGCTTTATAGTAATATTTTGGAATCGCGGATAACAAACGTATAATTAATATTTAAAATCGATTATCTTGTTACCGATATCGTGATACATTTCTATGAATTTTTAATCATTAAGAATAAAAGGGGATTTCGGAGCGAATAAAGAAAACTGACGCTATACCTTTCAAGATGAAATATTCTTTATGGTAATTCGAAATATCGTATTCCGTTCTTTTAATCTTTATTTATAAATTATGCTGTTATAGTTTGTTCGAAAAGTTTTGCCACACTTTCTGTTCCTGATAAAATTCTAATACGGAGAATCACTGGCTGCGATATTTGATCGTAATTTTCCTACAGGACTAGGCGACTGCGTACATCCTGTGCGTCATGTTAAAAGGGTGCATGTCGGTTATGAAGTGCATTGCACTAGCTAACTAACTAATAGGCAATTACAACACAGTGTAGAGGTGCTATCATTACGCTATCTTACCTGGTCACCCGTTACACTTACGTCTATACACAGTGCTTCATATACGTGTAATGTCGGTGACCACGTCTCTAACCTTTGACCATTTAAGTTAGTTACTTCAGCTGTAAACGAACGCGCATCGATTACCTTTGATTCGAAATTAACGTCGGCCATTGGCCGATCTAACAGGCAAATTTCTCTTCCAATGTCCGCTTCTGATCAACGATTTCTAGCAATAATTATTCGCCTCTTCTCATTTGTCAAAGTATCTCTGCCATAATTTTAGATTCAAGTTTAACGTTATTTACAAAGATCGAATTAACTTTCTCGCAATAGAAGTTTATTTATCGCAGTCGATTTATTTCAAAAGATTGTACTTGAAATAATACTTGCATTCGTGATATATTTTAAAACGTCTCTCTTTTTATCACTTTGGCAATGAAAAATTCATACAACGTTTGACTCTATCGATCTTTTAATTGAAATGCACAATTATTGAAATGGTTGAAAAATAAAGAATAGAAATTTATCATTTTTCATCGTTTCGTTAACCGCGATATCATTTCGATATGAAGTACACATCGAGTTCTGTGAACATCGTTCCACGGTCACAAGTTATTACTCGAAAGACAAAGTATCCGCTGAAAGTAGATTAATCGGTCATCTAACCATGAGAATATCACGCGTACCATTTACACCGAGATAAAATTCAAACGGTGCAACTAGTATGATAAATGTACCTGCTCTCGATAGAGGCTACATTCGCGCCTTAGTGAAAAAACGCGAAACAATATTATCAGCCGTGCGACGAGCGCGATTCGCCCGAGCGATTCGAAATTCACAGTCAAATTTCATCACCGCCATTGTCCCTTCGTATCGCTGTTTTGATTACGAAGATCATGACACGAGTAACGCGATTCATAATCCCTTGTAAAAAGGAAACTGAAAGGACGAAAGGGAAAAAAGAAAAAAGAAAAAAAAACGATTAATCTCGCGTGAAAAAGCACGCGAAGCACGGAGTTTCTGGTCGAAATATCCCCGTCACAGAATACATTTGGTCGAAAGTGGTTTTGCGATCGGAAGAACAGATGCATGAGAAAATAATGATCTCGTCGGGAAAAGGGGTGGAGACGATGAAGGGAAGAGCGTAAAAATAAAAAACGCGTGAGTTCGTTGGACGGCGTTCGGAATTTCGCAAGGGCTTTTTAATGAAACGAAAATCGTACGACGATTCCAACCGGTCGATATGTCGCTGCCATTAACGTTGAAATTTTTCCGATTCGTCGTCCACCCGTTTGTATCCTGCCGCACGTCGCCCATCCGTCAGCTTGGCTGGAACTTTTTATCCAGCCACCCGGTATTATTGCGTGCCGGATATCAATCACTGCCGCTAGCATTATTGGGTTAGTACTTTTCTGTTTATTTGCGGAGGATGAGTATAGCGTGGAAGGTGGCGTCGGGTGCCACCTCCCATTTTCTCCATGCATCGATGATACGAGATCGATTTTTTTTTGATCGGTCGAACGTAAAGAAAATGTTTATTCGATCGTGCTGGCTTGTTTGGTAGTTTTTATCAGTCACTTGTTTTTGGATCTACCTAGTTTCGAGAGTTTTGCATTTCAATTGAATGCTATTGAATATCGGAGTGGGAAGATCATAGGAAACAATCTCAGTTTTCTAAGTACAATGTTATATTAAATATGCGAGTTAGAACCACGTGTAGAGAGTTTGTTTCTCTAAGTACGATATTATATTACAAGCAGTTTATAAATATCTCGTGAATTAGAGTAGAAATATATATATATATATATATATGTCGGGTTGACGTTAGGGGCGTTTAATGAATCTTCACCAATGTTGTTCATGGTTGTCGCACAGATATTTATTACACAAGTATGGCTGATACAAGACTGACAATCGGACGCGGTAGCTGGACGCTAATGACAATGGCCCTAGGTTCGATAAAGCGAATCCACGGTCAACGGGATAACGAATATACTTTGCTTCAAAGACTAAGTCGGACTCGACTTACTACTCGTGATACAAGGATCGCTTGATTAGCTCTTTGCTAAGACGTAGATTATTCACCGATCGTACAAACACACTAGGCGTATGGCTAATGAGACTGCTCGAAAGAGAATGACTTTCCGTCACGACGACGCTGCAGAGGAAGACTATATGGGATGTGCCTAAGGGCACGAGATCATCGGATTCGTCAAAGAAAGCCTCCACACGGAGGGTGAGGGAAATGGGCGTTGCTGTTAATTGGTTAATTTCTATATCGGCGGTTAGCAAAAGATGCTAACCGCCTTTGAGAGAGAGTTCCTGGCGGGAAGCGTCGCACGTGAGGAAATCTGATCTCCCATATCTTTCCGCAATAGGTGACAGATTTACGGGCGGATAGAACAAAGACTGTTTGTCAATCGGAAGGACTAAGTCCTAAGATTTGTGGCGGCTCCTCAGACTATCTGAGCATAAACTGTGAATGATGCATCTGCATCTGGCGATCATCTTACTCAAAGAATGCGGTCTCTGTGTGACGAGCCGCGGAACTGTTACAATGTTTTATTGTCAAGTGTCGGTACTGCCAATTCTTTAAAGGAAAGCTATGTAACTTCATATCTCTGTTAAGCGGAACGTTCATCCCGCGACCGTGGCCACGCTTCGGCGACCGATGGTCGCCTCGAGCCCAAAGGCTCATTGTCACAAATTTCGAATGACTGTGTTGGGTTATTTCTTAAATGTTACGGTATTGAGGTTTTCCAAGCAACTCCAACGGAAACCCGGTGTCCTTTCATCTCCGACATATATATAATAAAATAATTGCAATCAGTCGTATATACGTAAAATGTTGTAAATTTTGGCAAATACCGCAGTCGGTCAAAGGTATAAAATAATGTGGCAGATCGCGGTTCGTTCTGTTTTTGTACGACTTTTATCTCGAGCCACGTGTACCGGCAATGGTACACGTCGTCACTTGTTTTACACGCATTGAAAACATCTGCGGCTTGAATGTAAAATTTAGCTTGTGCAATCCGAAATGTCTAGCCCATTTAATATTTAAAACGGCGAATGGGAATCGTTTTATGTCGTTTTTAACTTTTCATTCTCACATTCTGCCGACTGAAATTCGTTTTAAATACGATTTTGCCGCATTTGAAGCATAATCGTTAAAGAACAATCTGCTATTTATTCGTAGCAATAAACTTCTGCAGTCTGAATATGGAGCCCCATATCTGTCTCTCGCTTTCGATAAATACAATTTAAATATCGACGCTTTCTCCTGTTGCATACTCTTCGATTCTCTCCCTCTCTCAGCAAAATTTTCTCGCGAAACTGCGAGCCGACGACACAACACGTTCAAAATTGCAAATCGCAAACAGCGGTCAATAACCCAGGCTGTCGTCGTGGATGCAAGGACAGTCATTGTCCGTGCAATTCGTTGCAAAAGATCGGCAAACTCGTTGCACGGACGGAGGGTGCGAAGAGTGACTAGGGGTGGACAGGTGCGGGTGGAAACTAGCATGACCGTTTCGACAACGGTAGTGGCGACGGCTTTCATCAATATTAACGGCGTTTTCCGTCGTTGTAAACGGCGCGGCGGTCGAACAAAACGCAAAATAATGCCGACTGTAACGTCACAGCATCCCATTCGAGCTGGCGGCCATTTGCCAGCCCCTTTTCGCGAACGCGTTCTGCCCAGCAGCGACGCTAAATCATCGTTTGCATCAGATTACGCATGATTTCGGAAACAGCGCTTCGATTCGCGTTACGATAGAAGCACACGGCCTCGTGCTCTGGGACCATGCGATTCTATCCGTTCTACGAAAATCTGATTACGTCACGCGCGTATAACTTGACTGCAAGCAACAGCCTCCATTCTGGTTGGTCGTTCGTTTGCTCATGTACGATAGCCGGCAATGTTTATAATTACGAACCGGTTATTAGAGTCGTAGTTATGTGTATCTTACATTATTTTATCGTAACATCCTACCGGGGGATTAATCAAGGAGATTTTTGGAAAAAAGGCACATAAGACAGAATGATGAATCGAGTAACGTGCGTTGCAAGTATTTTACTTCTAGCGTTAGATTTTTAATATTAACTACAGCCATATGCAAGAACGTTGGGTCGGATAAACTTTTCGTTTGGCACTTTATAAACCATAGAATTTAGGTAATGTTATTTATATAAAAAGGTGTACAATTATAGGAAATTTGAAGGTGCAAAAAATACGCAACGCATTCAAAGCACAATGTGCGTTATAATGTTTAGTAGATAAAATAATTTCCTACATAGGTTCCATTGTTTTAATAGTAGTTTTATTTATTGCCTGCCTTCCGGCATTGCAAGGGACATATCTTACTTTCTTATTGTATTTTGTTAACGCTTGTTTACTATACTTGTCGTACTTGTCCTGTATTTACTTTCCTTGAAATTGCAAAAAATATATATTTGCTCTCTTGTATTGCCTCTCTTTCCAGTATGTCTTTCTTTCATCCATGTGTATCTTTCTTCAGATTCGACGAGTATTCTCTTTAGATCTTTTCCAACTTTTCCTACTTTCTTATATCTCCTCGCTGCATGTCCCAGTGTTTCATCTACATTCCAGTTGTCAACAACGTTAAGGACCAAGTTCTAATACCATTTGGCCATTCATGTTTTCCTCCTGTATTTTCATTTGTTTCCGCGAGTCACAGATCACAGGCTGATCCCTTTCTTTATTAAATTGCTAATCGATCGTTGCATATATATCTTCTCATTCACAAGCCAGTAGATCAAGTATTTAAGGAAGAAAAGTATATAATTTATTTGTCTTTCCTTCTATCGTCTTTTTCTATGTATTATTTGCAAGATCTTAGTTTTACTAAATAAATACTGCGTTAATCAATAAACGAGTAACTGAGTTTATAAGTTTATATCATCAATCACGAACACACTTGCGGAAGTTCTGTTAGCTCGATAGAAAAGTATCGATTAACTATCTTCCACATTCTGTGTGCATCCTCTTGCAACTTGAGCGATGAGTAGCGAAAAAACAGATTTTAACGAGCGATCAGTACCGATTTGTGACCAAATTATTCACTTCACATTTTATAATTGCAAAAACAGAAAAAAAGATTTTCATCAGAATAATACAAAATACTTCAGCCTCTTCAGATTTCATAAAAGTGTGTAATTCAGATGGAAGAAGAAACAGTAACAAAAGGAATATCGAACAAATCCTTAACATCTCTTGTTAAGAGTGCAATGTGGATTTATTAAAATAGAACCGACTTTGTCCTTGATCGGATCAATGAAATTAAACGGGTACCTAATTGAGTATTTTTTCGACAATGTAATTCATCGTGAGTTATTGTAAAACATACTCGATCGTACAATATATTCATATCGATTGCATAACACGAATCCTGTTTTCGTTGATTCCAACACATTCTGCTTTCAACGATATCATAGCACGTATCTGCAATGTTATAAAACGCTCTGTTCACGCATGACAGAGAGAAAACAAGTTCCATTGTCGGACTCGGCAGCAATAAAAACTGATAGATTCAATTGCAACCAACGGGCGTTAAAAAAATCCAATTGCATCGCAGCTCGCGATGTGTATCGCGTCACGCTACTTTCAACTAGAAACTTTGTGATATATCGAACGTTTTCTGTCAAATAGTTGTGGAACTCTGCGTAAACCGTGTAAGATTTTTATAAATATTCGCCACTCGAATCCCAATATCGTACTTTATAACTCGTAATTATGGACGTAATTCGCTACACGATGACAGATGCTACGAACTAGTAAAATCATCTGACAAGCACTTAGGATTATAATTTTTCTTAAAAGATGAAAAACGTAGAAAGACTTCAGGTGCTTTAAAAAAATGAGAAAATGCTAGATAGAGCATCGATCGATAGATTCACGTTATTTCAAATCCAAGGTTGATTCACTGTCATAAAAACGTATTATAAAAGTGTAGCATAGTCCATTAAAAATCAGCCACTAGCATGTTCTTTTCGATTTTTTATAAATATCTTCGTGGAACATAAATTACACGGACTTTGCACGATAGCAAAGGCTTAATAAAATTTATGAATACCTACTGAGCATTAATCCGCGCAAATATACGGATATCGAAAGCGACGCTGGCGGGAAAGTAAAATGTGTACATTTTATAGGATTATTCAATTTGTATACAGTCCGTGAATCATCGTTTGCATCAGATTACGCGCAATTTCGGGAATGGTGTTTCAATTGAACGTAGCACCACGAATCCATTAGTCTACTCGTGCGACCGTGATAGTCGGGAATTTTTCGAAAACTTGATTACACTGTCCAACGTACGACCACCGTTCGACATGAAAATTATTACATGGGATCGCTATGAACCGGGAACACTGTTGAATTATTCGTATTCAAGTTCGTGAAACGAATCGATCATCGATGCTGCTGAGAATGTTCGTTGCTGAAATAGCTCCGTTTGAACAAACAGAGGTGACCTTAGTACGAGTATGAAAAATCGAAGGTAAAAATTCTTTTTTCCACGATGATATTCTACGTAAAAAATGATAAAAGTCTCCTTACATTTTTTATTCTATCACTTACCGTTCAGTAATTATAACAAACTTATCGACACCCTGTATATTAAAAATATTATTCTTTTACATAATAGAGAAGCGAGGAATCTAATCCTTTGTATAATATTAAACGAATAAAATAAATTGAAATTTGTTTTTAAGGGAAATTATATTTTCTATAGAACCAAGATTATTCATTTTCTATATCTCAGAATATTAATTTAAATTACATGTACACCTTTCGCGTGCATCTAGATTCTCCTTATTCGACTTTCAGTTCATTCATTCGCGATTACGCACCATTTGAACGTATCAAAGTAGTACGTCGTGTTAATATGTTGCCAGGACTGCGCTAATAATGCAACTATTTCGAACGGCGTTTACCGCTGATATGAAACGGCACGAATTACGGATTACGCGGTGTATATTGAATTTTGATTTTGTAACGTTGTCAGTAATTATTCGGCTGGCATTTCGGGTCCGTGCGTTTCACGCTATGCCAATTATTGGATTTATGCGTATCGTTAAACGAAACAATTGCGATTATGAAATGGTTCTGTGAAGGTAGCGATTATGATATCAACAAATGGAAATATACATATAATAGCTGTCCTCTAGAAGCTGATAACAAGCTAAACTACTCGTGAAACACATTGGAGCAATTAATCATCGATGGCCAAAGTTCTTCGATGGACTGCCATTAGAACGAATGATTTCGAAGTTTGCAATGCAAATCGGATTTCGGCAAAATATCGGTTCTATGCAGCTGATGCAGGAACCAGTGCAGCACCGCTGTCGAACGTTAATGCATCTTTTAAGTGTATCGAGCTTTCAATTGTTCCATTCTACAGGTAGATACGCTTCGAGATGGTTATGGTAATGTTTCTATTTCTGCCACGTTCACTTTTTCATGACGGCGTTGTAGGAATATTCGTAAAGAAACGTTTTATCATAATTACGTGCACTCGTTATATTCCATACACGCAGTTATATACACGATATTTTATATATAATTATAGAGTGTCGCCGATTGAAACGTTGAAACTTTGGCAGTGTGAATGGGATCGATAAACTAAGAACAAATCCTTTAGAAATTTCCTCGCTTTTGGTCGATCGAACCTCCAACATTTTTGCTTCTCCATTTATCTACTTACACTTATTTGTTCGTGTCAACGTCTATTTACCGAGGACCGAATCGTAGCTACAATACATCAAATGTCATCGAGCAACATTTAGCTGCAATTACAGCGGTCAGTGCTAGATGTAACGTATGCATTGCTGCAAGAGACCAGCGTTTCGAACAGGCTTCGTTAAATGGAGGATAATATAAACGAATAAGCGTAAAAATGGAAACTTTGTTTCTATTTTCGCAATGTTCTCCAGAATTGAGCAACAACCGGCAAATCTCTAAAGAACTTTTTCTCTTAGTTTTTCGGTCCTTTACACGCTCCCGAGGTTCTGATATTTCAGTCAGGGACACGCTACTACCGAATATACGAATAATTATTATGTTTATATACGAAAATACGAATAATACGAATTTACCAGATTATACGAAGAAATGCTTTCTATTGATTATTATTTTTTTACTTTCCAATAATTGTATTCTCCGTGGTAACATCACTATGTCAACTTGTTGGCTTATTTGTGATAGTTACAAGTATAGTAAAAGTACAGTATCTTATTTTGAATAGAAATAAAGTATTGTTTCTTAAGTGAGTTAAGATGTATCTTCGCTTATACTTTAATTAATGTTCATAATTTACCGCCACTAAATAAAAAAGAATATACGTACAGGAAAATAATATAAGTTTCTCCTAAGCTCTCAAACAAGAATATTTCTTTATATCAGAAAAACGCACAACAACGTAGGATCGTGAAACATTTATTCTTCTAAACTGCAGAATATTTCAAGCGTGCCAACTCTGAAAGAACTTTGGAACTGTTATTCCTCATCGTAGGTACTTTTACTGGAAAGATTCTTCCTGGTAGCGGCTTGTTATTCAGTTGCAGTGGTGCGCAAACATGTTTCATATATTTCATTGTAAAAGAAAGTCTCTTTGCAGGCTACCCTTCGTTTACTGTACAATAGCCAATCTATTCGCATATAAACTAAATGCTATCTGCGTCTAAGGTTACGTAGGTTTCCACAATATAATTTTTATTTATTCCTACAGATATCGCGAAATGGCAATATTTCCCTGGAGAAATGCCGCACATTTAACATACACAAGCTTTGCCTTATGTAGCTTTCTATAGCTCTCAGGATTTCCATCTAGTTCGCAAAGTTAACTATAGTAACGCGAATAGTTACAATTTAATTATTTGTCGATACAAACGCATTTATAAACTAAATTCGATACAGAATTAAATTGAATTCTAAAACACGAATGTTTTAAAAGTTCAATGCAGTAATTGTATTTTAGACAAGTAAACGTATTTTAGAAAAGTAGCAGCGAGGAAAAATCTGAGCATATAAGAATCCTTTTCTTGCATATAGAAAATCAAGAAACCTTCTATCGATGAGAATACTGCACTGTCAAATGTAATAAAAAATTTAGAAAAATTAGGAGCTGTTTTTTCACTGTATGATATGTATTCTCCCCTTGTATTTTGTATTCGCAATATTTTATTTGTTAGAAATTTTGTACATAAAACAAATCTTTGCGTATATTATACATTTTTAGCAATGTTCATAAAAATATGAACTTATATGAACATCCCCAGTCGCTATCCTTTATCCGTGTCACAAACTTTGAACGATCAACTATCCTAAATAGTAACATCGATATAATTCAAACGCACGTACATAAATTTCTCCATAGAAACCTTCGTATCGGCAAAAATTTTCCACTTAGTATAATTCGAACTAATAAAATGAGGGCACGATCGCAGGATCGTCCCACCGACACTAAGCTGCATGGCGGGGAATTAATTTTCACGAACATTGGCCATTCTTGCCCGTGAATAACTCGCAGCGACGCGCTCGTGGCGCCTCGTGTCACGTCGCGCGCGATTGTATCAGATGGACGCATTATTTACTGTCACCCAATTAACATGCCGCTAGAATCACGACCATTTCCCCCAGTCGCGTCATCGTGTGAACGAAATCGATCGAACGGGACCAGAGCTAGTCCGTTTTCGTATTGCTAGGTATATGGTGTAGCTGTACGAGCAAAATTACACGATAGGCGATAATATCGAACTCGTGTTTCAGACACGCTACTCCGAATCGCGGACGTGCAGAGAAATAATGGGTAGAGCAGATTGTAGACACTACCAACCATCAGCCGTTCGAAGCGGTACAACTACGATCTGTTATGTTATTAGCTAACTTGACAGTGAACGAAATCCAATCGAGATCTTTCGCTTTGATCGTGTTAGAATTTGCTACGAAGCATAGTTCATGATAGAGGTGTTTGTATTTTTGGGTATTTAAATTTAGCGTCCCTAGTATCTGGATACTAATATTCGGATAGTCGTTTCTCAGTTGTCTTTGAATTTTGGGATATAAATGCCAATGTGATGCTTGTTTGAAGAAGCAAAAATTCAGATTTTTAAAAGGAAATAAATGCTCTGTATTGGTTTTAAAATTGCTTTTTAAAATTTCTCAAGTATCGAATATATGAGAATTTTGATGTAATAGCACGTAAAAGTGTAAGTTCGGGGGATTGTAATAAAATCAGAAAGTTATCGTTTCTTTTTTGTGCGAAAGTACATGCAAAGTTTCGAAACATTTATTATTCGTATTGTAACTTTTTACTATAACCTAAGACGCTGTTACACTTTCTTCTTTGTACGTGTATTTAAGAAAACCATTTACTCACGTCTCTGTTACTCTACGTTCATCCCTCTGAAACCATAAAGACCAATGCCCCGAAGGCACTGAAACCATCGTCGTTTTACTTCTGTATTACACATTCAAAAATGTTACGAGATAGTGGTTAAGTCGATTCTTTTTTTAAAAAAATACGAACTAACTTACGAGCTAATATTATTTTTTGTGTAAATTTTTATCCAAGTTTTATAGAAATTAAAACTAGGTGCTCCGAATAAAACAAACAAGCAAATAACAATAAAAGCATTATTATCGCTTCGCTAAAAAAAATATATAATTTCAGCGTGAACTGCAATTTCTCAATTTCCACCGAGTTGTCGTCTCCGTGAAGATTTTCATTTTTCAAAAAGCATCGTGTGCACGGTGAAGATATTTCGCAATTACACTGTCCGAGCGGGCTGTCAACGCGTTTCTTCTCGTTTCTCTGTCAGCCGTCGTCCATTGGACAGCGTCGAAACGACGGTGTATCTCGCTCATCAATTCCATCGATATTGTCGCGTTTCATTGTTCCTTCTTTTTTTCGCGTCGTGTCGCGCGGTAGTTTTCGAATTTTCTTTGTTCATCGTCGAGCAATTGGGAAACGGAAAGAGAAGGAGACACGCCGTCACGTCCGGATGCGATACGACCGACTCTATATTCTCAGAAATTACTGTCTGTCTCGTCTGATTAATGTGAACAGATTCGGAGCAGTGATATTATTGGTCGAGTCGGGATATGTTAGAGAAATACGTCGCGTGAATTCCCTTATGGACAGTATTTACAGTTGTACTCGGCCGGTGTGACACGGTGATGCAAAAGCCAAGGAAGCCTGAAAACGACATTGACTGAAATTTATACCGGCTTAAGGTTTATACATCGGATCGCGCTAGAGAGTCGCTCGTGATCACTAGAGATGGAATATCGCATTAAGGAGGTTGAGCGTTGTTTTGATTTTAGAAATAACGCAAGGATATTCGCTAAGACTTTGCAAATTTCTATTGCCATATTCGTTTTTCATGTACGTAATTATAAACGCGACCACTACATGTATCTTTCTTTTACATACGCAATATTTTCTATAGAAATAACACGTACTTTTCGTATTTTCGTATGAGAAAATAATTTCTACAAAGACCTTTAGTAGGATCTTTAACTGGATGATTTATACATTCAACGCTATTAGGTGCGTTTAAGTTTCATGGTGTTTGCGATATAAATGTTTAGTCAGTGTCTACTTTGCCGCGTAATTCTGTTTATTTTGTTACAGTATTCGGTTTATTGTGGTTAGTTATTATGGTTCACTATGATCAGTTTATTATCCAGTGTATTTATTGTTACTACGCGTCTGAAAGATTCCTCGACTATTAAATGTTTTTACCCTCTCGTTCTTTCTATTAATGAAATTTAATTAACAACTCGGCGTACGATTTAATTATGATCGGCTTGTCGTTATATACTGTATGTGCGATGTTTTTATACGTCGAACATTGTATTATACCAGTGCGAGTCAGTACTGGCTATTCGAGGCCAAGGAGTTAAGAATATGTATATAATAAATGAAATGGCTATATTTATGTATATATATTACTGTTTTATATTTTATATGCTGAACAATTTCTATTCATATTTGGTTATTTACATGTATTTCTTCGTAAATTTGGCTACCCTCTGTATCGAAAATATCTTCATCTTTTTATAGCTGTTCATAATCTCTACATTTTCTCCCAGTAATAACACTACTCGTTCCTTTTTATGAGTCATTTTGTATGATATAAGTGCTTATTGTATGTGTATAATAGCAATATTCCCAGGCATCTGATAAAGGTTATAGTAGGTACACGTAAAAGAATTGTTGTCATATGACTTTTTTTATACGCTGTATTTTGATTAAATTATATTTATAAAATTAATCAGAAAATAAATATGAAATTTATATTGGGTAACTTTGTTATAATTTTCCTTTACCGCATGCCCAAAAATGAACGCGAATTCAGATTATTCCGCAATTTATAGTCTATCGTTCCATCAATATGTTTTTAATTATGACGAATATAAAATAAATGATAAAATGAATTTCGTAATTGTTTGCTCTTACGATATTCCGTAATTCCCCTTAAACGATCAGTAGATAATGTTTTCTCCATTTTTTAGAAAATTTTTTTTAGAAAATGTTTTTTCAAAAATTTAAGCGATTCGATAAATTCTAAGTAAACTACAACGACTCTATTGCAATTGGCAGATGTTTCAATTTTATTCTCTTACAATATATTCTTTCCTACGTTCTTTATATCTTTCCCTACGAGATGCGCGTGATTCTAAATTTTAATTCAGTTTTTTAAGTTTCAAAAAGAATTCAAATCCAAAAGTAAGAAACACATATACGGAAAATATTATTCTGCAGTGTATAGAAACTGTTCTAGCGCTATGCAGGCGCCATGGAAAGAGCATAATAATATCCAAGCGTTTAAATTTACTAAAACATTTATTCACTTGCTGAAGGTGTAACTTTGAAAGACCAACGCATGTGGAGAAAGTAACGTTAGTTTAACTTCAAAGTTAAAACTAAAACTTGCAAATCAGAGCGTCTTTGCGAGTCGCTAACCTGAATGTTTTAACAACTCGTAGTAAGCGGAACATTCTGAGAAGTCAAACTGAAGCTTGAATATCTTGACAAGTCACTGTAACCATAACGCTGAGAGAAGTTGAACTGTGACTGTGATGCAAGAGTTTGAACGAGACTCCTGTTTGTTAACTTTAAACTTACTAAACTGTGTGCATTTGGCGGGCATTAACAAGACATTTCTATTTTACTTTTCACTTAATACTTTTGAAGCATTAATGTTCGTATTAAGCACAGAAGCGACGATATATCAATTTATTTTTCTCCATATTTGTCAAAGTTACGTATCAGGCATATTGCTGGTATTAAAAATAATCTCATTGAATAAATTTTAACGAGGAAGAGCGTTTAATAATTTAAAAGATCATTTTTATAATAATCGAAATAAAACGATACGGCTACCTTTTATCGAAGCAATCGATCGAATTAAGTATCTAATACTTGGTCGCGTTTTTCCCAAGGAAAAGTTACTTTATGCTATTCACATTGCAATCGATTCACTTTAAACGGGCACTCGTGCGGTTGAAACTGAAGGAAATCGAATATGTGACATCATCGAATGCTTAAGATTCGATCTGGGTGAGAAATGTTCGATCGAAAATTCTACTTTAATTCTGAAATTGAAACGTCACGTCAAAGCTGAATGAATACCATCTCGTTGCCAGTAGAATTTTATTTAATATTTGAAGCATTGCGATCATCAGAATAGTGATTTAATTAAACAAGTAATCAGATCTTACTGTTACTGATTTTCTTCTCGTATCTATATTTCATAATTGATATTAGAGTAAATGAATAACTCCATCAACGTTATAAAGCAAGTTAAATATTTGGCTTGACATTTTACAGAAGTTTTCAATTTTGCTTTTAAGCGATTTATTGAATATTTGATATATTTATATATTTAAATATTTTCACCGAGCTAAAAGGTTTTACTGATTGACGCGATAAAATATCGTCTTATCTAAAACTATATTTTCTTCTCTTTAAACTTCTTTTTAAAGATGTCACCGTTTCGCATGCAATATCTTAATAGAATATAATTCATAGAGTTATGATTATAATTCAATAAGATTAGCTTCAATTAATCTTTAATTCCATACTGAAGGAAGATTCTGGCTATGAAACGAACCAGTTGTAATTGATTAAGGCATACGAATTTAATTCCATACAAATTCTACATCGTCGATATCGTATCTTGCAGGTACCTATATGTCTATCGGTCATTCGTGAAAAGTATTTATTATTCGTGAATGAAATGTATTATTTATATATCTAGAATTTTTAAGTAGGCAAAACAAATAAAATTCCTTTTTCAATTAATTCTCTTTACATTTTATTGACATATATCATTGTTTCCGCCAACTGTACAGCGATAAAATGCAGACAGTTGGTCGGAAAGATGCACTGTACAGTGTAGGAAGATAAATGCAAATCCCAATTCCAATATGAACTGCAAATAATAAATAATTTGGATATTGATATCGAATAATGTGATAATTGAATAACAGCTGAATAAAAATGGAATAATATGTAAATAATGAACCGAGAATAAGATAATTATTTTGAATGTTAATAATTACAATGATCACGACAAAATTCTCGATAAATAATTATTTTCGGGACACGAAATATTCACAGCGGAGATTCATGCGCAATACGAGAATATGATAGAAGAATAATCAAAAGATGATACAAAGATCACGGATAGACGAACTTTCGAATAAATGATCAAACGAAAGGAAATTGAAATCGTCCAACGAATAGACAAAGAGGAAGTTAAAATTAAACAGGGAATAAAAATTTATTCAAACCATTACCTACAGCAACTTCTTTGTCGAAATAGCAAGCGAAGCACACGAACGATTAATAATACCAATTTGCTAAAATCGTTCCGTGATAGTTCTCGCATACGAAACGAATACCGGTTCGATCGTCGGATCACTTCCGTGGATGAAAGTGATTCAGGCCACATAGTGAATTACCGTGCGCGATCTCGTTGTCTCGCTCGAACGAGGGAACAGGCGGCAGCTCGTTGTTCGAGACGATCGCCTATCGATTCCTTTGGCGATCGGTTCAGCTTTTCACGAAATCCTGCCGTCGCGTCGGGTAAGAGCTTTGCGGTCGACGCTGGGTAAAAGCTCGTGCCGATCGGGCGCTTGAGCTTCCTTTTTACGACTCTGCTTTCATCGATTGTGCTCGTCGAGTTTCGAGCTTGCACGTTTCAAAGTGGACCGCGGCACAATAGGCCTGCTTACGCGCTGTGCCACGAGGAAACGGGCAAAGAAGCATCGAATCGTCCTGAATACGATCCGAATCAGTTTTACGAGGGAAGATTGCCACCCCTGGTTTCGCGAACACCGTGCTTCAATCCACGTATTTACGCTACCCTCGCGCGGATATTACGCGACCACGTAGAACCACTTCAGCAGGGGCTGGATGAAATTACGAGACTGGGACAAGAAGGAGGGAGTCGGTTGAAGGATCAAGGGAGAAGAAAAGGGACGAAAGAGATTTCCTTGATTTATACCACGGTCTTTCTTACTTCGATTATGCCACCCAATAACTGGGACTTTGGGAAAAGCGTACTTTTGAGCGAAAGAAGGGTGGCTGGATGACTTGGACGGTTTTATTCGCTACTGGCTGAATGATGATGTTTCCATCAATTTTATGATCTTAAATAGTAATTGGAAGACACGGATGGTAATTAGGTAATTTTATTCAGAAGACGTAGAAAATATTGCTTGTGGGTGACAGTGTATAACATAATCTAATATAATAATAGGTATTAAATAACTCGACTACGATATATTTTCACAAGACTGTGTATCTGCATATATTATAGCTGCCAGCTCCTTTTTTAAATATTTTGATAATTTTATACGGTACATAAAAGAAGTTCGATTCCTTTTAATCGAAAATTCACAAAAATCGATTTTACGGAAACGCTATACAAATAAAATCGTGATGGAAAATAAACTACTCTAACATCTTCGTACATGTAGCGTGTCTATTACTTTCCAGTTCTGTTAAGAAAATCGATTTCACGAAAACCATGAAGGAGTTACTGCTTTAATGTAATCACATTCTGAATAATGCAGTGACATCCTTTCCTATTCTGCTCCGAATTCCTATTTCGTCGACTGTCTTCCACCATATTAAAATCTATGTGTAGGAACGTAACGCGATGTGTCTATTCATTGAGTGACATGATGTATCCAGCATCGACTTCGATAACAGACAAAAGAAACACATCGGATGAAAACATTGTCTTTTCGTTGGAGTGACAGACTGAATACCTTATACATATATGTAACAAAATTTACTATGGAAAATTCACTCTTGAAAAAAGTTAGTAATATTTGAAAAAAGATTCACTTACGTACGTGCGTCATGTCATTTGATGCAATGACAATTCTATTTAAGACATTGGTGGTAGAATCTTTCTTAAGCTTTGAACTTTAATCAGGTTGAAAGATTAAAGCAGGAAATTACAATTATGCGTTACTCGATTATTTTAGCGGAGTAAAAGTTGTTTTGGTTCGTACTTTTTCAGGTTTTAACGCTTTGACGACCGCACATTTCGGCGTAAACTTTACTGCCAGCCGCCGGCATTTTTCGTTCCGTTTATTATTCTATAATTGAGATAATCTTTTCAAGAAAATCGCATTGAGAAAAAGCGAACTTTTATTTGGAATACCATTTATACGACAGCGGTAGTCAAAGCGTTGAGACAAAACTCTCTATGAATTATAACATTTTTTTGTTACATAGTATGGTTTTATCGAATAATTATGACGCTTCTATTCTAGTAAATAGTTCACTTCTAGAATAACTTTTGACAGATATTTCGAAACAGGCGATATTTTAAATATAGCCACTCTCCTTTCAAACTGACGAAATATGGATAGAGATAAATAAAGAGAAATAGACATATGAATGGATATAAAGAAAAATAAATATATGGATAGATACATAAAACTCGAAGTAACGATTCATAGTTTTTGGAGAGCCATCGAAAGTCTGACTAACTTGTTTCGAAAAAGACTATTACGAATATCTAGATCGAATTTTATAAGCAGTATTAATCAAAGGTTGCATCTCTTTTGTAAAATTATATTATTCTTCATCGATTGCATTATCAAGTAAAAAGAAATAAGAGAAATGGTGTCATAGAACTATTCTCTGTTATTGTTTTTTTTTTTTATTTACTAATATGTTCTACAAGGAAGTTGTATAGCGTAATTCATTCGTTGACTTCTTTTTGTTGATTTATAATACCTCGACTAACTTCGTAATCTTGTAATACGACTTTCGCGTAGTTAAACTAGAAATCAGAACCTAGACATGGGTTATGAAAGTTTTCTTCCTCAGGGACCAAAAATCCAATGTAGTGGTGGTACGAAATATCGTTGTATAAAGCTAGCAGAATGAAACAATCAGAATTCGTTAGAGCGTGTCAATTTTATTTTTGCCAAACCGCTGAACATCGAGCAAGCTGTAAACTCGAAAGATCAACAGGCTAATGTTTAGATTTTAACCGTATGAAGTTTAATCAAGACGAGCATGAAGTCTAATAGTCTCGGTGATCTTTCTAAAAATTATGTTATGTTATGACTGTTGTAACTTCTTCTTTTCTTACTTGAAATCTTATTGCTTCGATGATATTGGCCGATCTATGGTTTAGACTATCTTGTGGTTCTTATCGTCGGTAACCCTATTGGAAGAAATCCAAAAATTAGCGTGTACGTTTTACAAGATATTTTTCCATTTGAAGATACCGCGAGAAACGTTTCCTTTCCGAGTGAACATATTCAGCGTGTATTTCCTATGGAAACAATAGAATCGAGAACCTTCCGGTGGTCGGCGCGGAGCAAGAATCCGTGAGTGGAGTCGTCACTAACCGCACCCGGAACGTACGGCGGTCGTGAAGGGGGTAGTTGACTTGTGGTTACTGGGACACAGAGGATGACATATAGTCTAGACGTGCGGTCTTTCCTGTTGCTACCACTATACTCCTGCCACTCTCGGAAAAAGGCAACGTCCCCCACGGGACACAGGTTCACGGAAGTTGAGCTCGCTCGTCTTGGACTCGCACGTTCTTGCGTTCTCTCGTTCCCGTTTGGGAATTAAATCTACTTAGACTGTTGTTTTCCTTGCAAATTGAGGTTCCCTGTGCTAAAGGCGAGCCATGCCGTTTCGACGAAATTCACCTTCTCCCCGGGGCAAATGGATGAATTCCTCAGACGGAAATGAACCGTTCTCGTTGGGACAATCCTCGTTCAGTGAATCATGGGAAACGCGTACCACCGACGAAGCGTTACCGTATTCTTCCTCTTCTTTTTTTTCTCTCAAGGAGATAGAAGCAATAACGGATCAATGATTAAACGGGAACGAGTGCTTCGTGGAAGAGAGAAAAAAAAAAAAAAAGAAAATCGACGAGTTTCTTTTTGATGCGTACCGAGGGCACGTTGAATAATATGGAAATGCGTCGATGTGTGTAGGTCGGTTTCGAATCGCCGTCGCGTGATTTATAGGGCACGATTTTTACGCCAGCGAATCCAGGCCAGTTTCTAATCAACGCATCTGTCGCTATGACACCCGGGAGTATAGTTTCCTGCGAAGCGGCCTTTCTAACAATCGGGTCATTTTCTTCCGCTTCTATCTCGGAAACGTTCGCTTTAAGTGTCTGGGTTTAACAATAAGCGAATATGAAGTTTGAACTGAGTTTGCTGGCTACTTGGCCTTGTGTTTTTAGTGGTTTATTAGTTTGCAACATATCGGTGATTTTATTCAGCATATTCATCCTGATTATCGCATTTGAACTTTTAGATCGAGATAAAAAAGAAAAAGAAAAATCTTGCAACTTTTTCTTCTAATTAAAGGAATTCACTGCGCGTTATTTGTGCTATCTTCGGCAACTATCGATATCTCGTCCGTCTTATGGATTTCGATGATTCTTCAACATGTTATCGGGGATATAATTCCGAATAACATTTTCCTGTACATATAATACAAGGCTGTTCGGCCTTGATTTCCGAGATATTCGCAAAACCGCTTGTTCACACCGCTACAGTGAATTCTGTCTATAATTGTGCGTCCGTAGCAGCGCATGCGTCAGTATCTACGTGCCGCCGGCAGCCGGTGGCCGAATTAGATGACACCTAACCCAAACCTATATAAACTATAAATAAAAGATAAGAATTAGGCTTGGGGTTCACCGTAGCGGTACCGACACTTTTTCGCGAACATCTCGGAAACTAAAGCCGAACTGTGGTTGTAGGAAAAAGTTGTACAAAATATCGATCTCTACGATATATACAAAAATCATCGAAATCGGTGAGGTGAAATCAACGGGATATCGATAATTACCATTCTTCTCTCTGGGAATTCATCTAAAGCAAAAAGTTTGAGATTTAATTTTCGGTTTAAAAAAAAAAATCGAAATACATATATCAACTGTATAGTACTTGCCGAAACATCTTTAGAAATTCATGGGACAATCACGATGTGCAATTCATCAAAATCTATCGTTCAATTAACTGCAAAACACCGCAATTAACGTTTGAGACACGATTCCACAGTCTGCTTTTCCACGAACGAACAAAGTGGGTGAAACGCCAAGCCAAAGGTGCTTCCATTGCTCGTATTCGTCACTTAACAGCGATAAACAAGTCACGTCCGTACCCTTGTTACCTCGGTGTACGTCTCAAGCTGAAACGAACTGCAATTTCACCGCAAAAATGCATGTCCGGCAAGGAATGACGCGAAACGTTATCTAACCCCGTGAAAGATGGCCGCGAATTTATGGATCGTCTCGATCCAGATCCCTATCTTTGTCGAATTCTTATCGAGGGCAATATTTCGTTATTACTAGAGGCGCACCAGTGTATGTGCAGGAAGCGAACGTCACGCCGGTAGTTTGTATGTCGATATCGCGTGTCGAGTCATGAGTCAAGAGTTCGTTTCCATTGGGCAAGGTGGGCTCTTTCCTGGCTCACGTTTCCCTGTTGCTGCACACGTGATCCTTGTGCCACGAGTCTCACACGTGAAATGGCACGCGTATGCTGGGCACGCATGCTTCATAAATAATGACGGTCGTTGGCGCGGTAGTTGCTCCGCGGAAGCTGCCTTCGAAAGCAACTTACAAGTTCCGAATGGTTTCACGTTATTACTCTCTCTTTCTCTTTCTCTGTACGCTCTTTTGTCAGATCGAAGCGGGCCTTTGATTCGTGACGAAGGATCAGATCGGATAGGATGCACAGAAGAGGGTGTCTGTTACGCAGCGAAGGTGATTGACAGTTCTTCGTCCATCGAGTTTATGGTGTACGTGCACCTGATGCGTTGTTGCTCTCGAGATGAAGCGTGGAGAGAAATTCTGTTAAGTTTGAAGTTAATGCGATACAGCGTAAATTTTTGAGAATTAGTCTGTATTTGATAAGATTCGATTGAATTTTTTTAGGAATATGTATGTTAATAATAATATGTATTTGGATGAATTTGTTGTTAAAAAGGCGATTATCGTACGAGTTTCTCGGAAAGTCAAACTGATTGACTGCTCATTTTCTTTCTACATTTGACAGTAATTTCTATTTTAAATTAGTTTGCTAAATTTTTACCCAAGTTGACCTCTTTGACGAATATACTCGTCATGAAGAAACGGTAATCTGTTACGACGAGCCCTGTCAGTAATAAAATTAAAGAATAAAACGGTCGTTTAATTACAACTTTGACGAGTATGCTCGTCATCGTTTACTTTTTGCGACAAATTTTAGGTACACGCTCTTTAAAGAAATCCCATCAGCTAACTGGTTAATTGGGAAAGCATCCATCCGGTAAGAGCAAGATTCGGCTTCGACTTTTTCTTCTTAAAATTTGTGGTATACAAATGTGTTCAATTTTTTCCAGTATGTCGGTCTTTTTATTTGGATCTATTTATGTAACTCTATTTAATGCCACTCGCTTCACATGGAATCTTTGTTAGAACATAAATAACAATCTTTCGAATAAATTGTATGAAAATTCAACAAACAGAAAGCATAGAACGGAATGAATTATTAACATGTCAGATTTAAAGGTACATAAAAGTTAACTGTGCCTGGTTTTCATTTAAATTAAAAATAATGAACAATTTTCTGGTCGACAACAAATGGTATTTGTTCTTTCGGTCCTCCCGAGCAGAAATATTTTTTTTCCATTTTTGCTTGCAAAAGTGAAACGGGAAACTCACCAAATTCATATCGCATGCAAATTGATTAATATACCTGTTTACTCGTCATTTATTATATTTATTCGTATTAATGATCATAACCATTGACGGCTTAACAATAATACCACCAGTCATTAATTATGAATATTATCGTTTATAACAAGAATTAAACGGAGAATTTGCAAACCATCAAGCTCCCTCGTTAAAATACTGTCCTTCAAATGTCTATGAAAGATATTATTCAACGTTTCACTTTGAGAGAATGAAAAAAGGAAGGGAATCAAATCAAACCGAAAGACGATTGAGCAGTAAAACGGAACTGAAAGAGAACATTAAGAAGATTTTAGAAAGAGGTACGACCGCATAAAACTGTAAAACGTTCAAACAGCCGGATAAAAGGAAATGGAAATAGAGATTGACAGCGTGTTCCGAAACCGTCAAAGTGGACGATGGTCGAGGCTGATTGCCATAAGCGAGAATGGTAATGTTGCGATGAAAGATCGAAAAGAGATTGACTGCAGCTCATATCGATTTCCTCCTTATTCCACCGCATGCTATACGCCGCAATTGTTCGTTTTCTTTAAACGGAAATTTCTCATAAATTTGTTGACGAGCGAGGAACCATCGTTATTCGGGTCATGTCCAGAAAGGACAATCGAGGTGGCGGCTGGTTCTTCGCCCGACTAGTCTCGAAAGGATTTCCTGATGGTGATAGAAAATGGAATTTTTGTCTCTTGTTTCACCGATCAACTAGACAATTTTCCACTGTTGTACATTCATCGCGTTGTATTTCATTTTGATCGATCGCTTTATTGTCTTAACACTGGAACGATTAACTCATTGCGCGTGATTGACATTCCGGCAACATTTATATTTCTACAACAACGATACAGTGCGCTATCGCGTGCCTGGAATTTATTTAAAAAATGTAAGCTTTACTCGTTCTGTTTCGCGTGTTTGTTAGTTTGTTTCTCGATTGTTTGTCACACTGTAAATAGTAGTAGCACGATACAGGGAGAAAGATATACAAACTGGGAATGCATAACTCGCGCGAAAAATATGACGCGCAAGCAATTTCTCGAATGGAGAATTAAAAATAAAATTTCAATTTTACAGCCTCGGATATTAGTTCGGTATTTTCTGTTACATTCCGTTTGTGTTACATTCAAGTTAGCCGCGTTGACGACCTTAATGACGCAAAGCGACGACAGATGAGGATAGTAGTGTCTCGAATATGAAATTTAATCATCGAATAAATTAATATTTAAAGCAAGAATATCGAAAAAATGGCAAATTCGTCTTTATGGTTTATATCGAGATACATAAATTCAAAATTGTACACTGTGTCTATACGATAAATGTACTATGCCTAAATGATATGTCGTGAATTTGTTTCCATTTTCTCTTTTATTCTATCCATTGGAAATAACTATTGAAATATGTATAACTTTGTGTGCTAGACTAAATTGGCCGCGTAGTAGTGACACACGTATGCGAATATAAGTGTATGGAGATATGTGTGTGTGCGGCGTCTCGAAAAACACACGAATGTAACTGTTCCATTGGTAGTGTGGTATGGAAGATGGTGAGACAAAGAAAGTGCCGAGACGCGTGCAAATGTATATCGAGGAAAATCCTAGAAATCGTTTATTAATTAAATATAAAACTATTTTAATACGAATTCTAAGTGTAACCTTAGCGTTCCTTTACTTTTATTTCGACAATTAAGATCCACGATTCTCAACAATAACATCTGGAATTCTTCCGTTCATTACCGAATTTTGGAAAAATTTTCCCTCAACGTACGCCCTTTCTTTCCAAATTCTAACCACAACGAAGTCACGTGCAGGAAACACTGTTGCTCGTCGTAATAATTGATGAATGGAAGCGGGCGTATCGTGGTCGTGGGCACGCATATGTCTGCCGGAACCGGCATTAATCTTTCGTTAGTATTTTAGAGGAACGAAAAATAACTTGAAGGAGACCTCGGATTATTATTCAGCACGCTATATAGGTGGTAATTATAACAGACGGTATGCTCGTGTGGGAGTAATAAAATAAGACAAAATACAGAGTCGTAACTTTTCGCACAAGACTGGCTCATTAATATTTAATACGAGTTGAATTCCCTCTTAACACAGTTTCCCGTGATATATGGCTCACCGCGTGTTTCATGTCCTTTAATAGAAGTCGATATTAATTACGACCATTCGTGTCTATTTGAGGTGTGGTTTATAACGATAATTCAGTGCTGTCATTTTTTGAATTATTGCTTGTTACCCTGGTGAAACTCTTCTATTTCCTATACAATCTTGTTGTAATTTAAATATGTCCTTCGTGTCTAAATGCTTTTCGACCATATCGTTAATTATTTTTAGGTTTGTTCACGTACAAGGCGATGGTTATGTCTTTGCAGGAAAAAGACAATATTTATTGGATATATATTAAGTTCTACGTACAAAATATTCTACTTCCATAGAGACGTAGATTTTTGTCAAAATGGAAAATGTGTGATTCTCATTTTTATGACAAACGAAATAGAAGTTGCTTTACGTAGTTTTTCGCCTCGATGAAATCGTTCAGGGAAATTATGGCCGTGAAGAAACAAGAGGACAATTGAAAAGAAAATGGTAACGGCGCAATTTGAAGATAGCGAAAGTAGGTTGACGTTGTTGCGACGGGTTTTAAACCGAAAACATTTGATTACACGTAATAACCGGTTGCTCGTCGAGTAACAACCAACAATTAATTTAATGCCACTTTTGGCATAATGCAACATTAATTACGAAATATGTTTTCGTTTCCTGGTTGAAGCGTGCACGAGAGCCGATTAACGCAGAACGGGGAAGCGGGCTAAACAACGCGTTTAAATATTACTTTCGCGAGAAAAGAGCGTAGTAATAGAAGAAGTTTATTGTTAGAACGTACAAAACAGTGGAACGTTTTGTTGCGAACATTCCGCCCGTTAGAGCAACCTCGTTCATTTAAGGTGGAAAAAGCTCCCTAAGTGCGTACGCAAAAGCTTGGAGAATAATTGTGTTTTCTCGTGGAACGAGAGCACAATAGTTTTTTAGAAACTAACTTACCATTGTTGCGAATTTTTTCCCCTCGTGTGGGTGTATGTGTACCTTTTTTTAATTACAGGTCATATGTAGAGATGCTAGTTTCTCTTTCTTTATTTTTTTTTTTTTTTTTTTTTTTTTTGAAGGACAAGGACTGGATTACCGCTCCGTGTTTGTGAAAGCTTTTGCAGACGATAAGTTTCTATTTTGCGGCCAGTGTAATCTTCTTCAAATTTTCCTAACCCTTATAGGAAATGAAATTACTTACTCTGGATATAAATTTAAATATGTCAATGTATATATCAATATCATAATAATATATTAATGTCTACATTGTAATATTCAATATTACACAAGAAATAGAATAATTAATTACAAAGAATCATTGAAAACATATTTTCATTTTACCATTTCTACTCTAGATTTTATACTTCTTCCAACATAACTCTTTACTTCGTCAAATTTTGTCAAAATCACACACACGTGCGTATAAAAATAACAGTAAAGAGTCATCACTCGCGTGTAGAATCCAACGAAAAGAGAAAACCAATGGACCGATGAAACAAGGAAAGAAAGATTAGAACGAAGGCTCGAATAAAATGTTAAACTGTGCTTTTTATTCGATACTAAAGCTATCAGGAGTGGCGCGCTGCACGAACGTAGGTAGTTACCGATATCAATGGCTCGCTCGCATTTTTCGTCCAGTGGATAGATAGGTGGAGGTAGCCTGTTAAAATTTTCTCACCTGATACAATTTTCGTTCGCTTATCAACGAGAAACATGCGGTTTTTCTACTCGCGGGAAATTCTATCCACGAACGCATCCTGCAATCGTAAACATACCAAACGTTCGACGAAGCGCGACGTTTATCGCGATTCTCGGGATTCCGGGACCAACGAATGCCTCGAATTCCGAAACGGAGCTCGGTCCGTGCTATTCGACCGCATTCTTCGCACCACGTGACGGCTTGTAAGTTTTGGGAACATCATTTTTCCTTACGATCGTTCTTTACTGACAAATGTCCCGCCGCTGCGTCCCGCACGTTACACAACGACTCGTGCTTACGCGTCCTAAGCGCAAGTAAATGACCTCTGCTTCTTCCGAGAAGCGAATTCCGTACGACAGGGAATTTTAATTTTCTCACTGTCCGCTTGTTGGCTGAAAGTAAGTTGCTACGGATAATGGGGAATTTTACTGCCAAGCTGTCACGTATAATAATTATGTACCGGTTAAATTTATTCGTAGAGACAGTTCGTTACTAATTGGTTTAGGCAGAGATGTAAAAGGGTTGAACCATCGCCTCATCGTTTATGTAGCTTTATATTTTAATATTCCACACGATAGCCCGAATTAATAGAGATAAAAATGTTGATATAAAACGAGCAAAGAGGCTATAATTAAAAACATAAAAATATTTTTCTAATTTTACGAGTTGCGATAACTTGGTAAATTATCGCGGAGCTTTTGTTGTTCATACGACGATAATAATTTTAACAAGGCCTTTGATCAGGGTTAGGTAGTTGTAATATTAATCAAATGAAAAGAAGAATGGGTAAATTCGAGTAAATTATCGATTGGAACAATAGACCATCGAAACCATGCAAGAGGATAATTGAACAGATAACGAATAATCGGTGACGATTAACCACGTAGAAATTTGGAAATTTGTTATTATCTTGACGCTTGTCAAGATTCCATTGATACCGAAGTAATTTTAAATCGATCGTACGTCAATTTACGCTTCCTATGCTAATGAAGGCATCGATCCGTGTTAATTAAATGACTGTGTTAATCGTTCGGAAACTAAACATTCGAATGCGTTTGATTGAATGCGCGAATCCATTCATCAGAATTTTATACGTTTCCGAGAATTAAAAGTATTTGCGTTTTGATATCGCATGTTTCACACAAATTAATGAAAAAATAACATTTTCCGTCAAATAGAAATGAAAAAGAGGCGCAAACGCGTTTTTGTATGCGATAGAAAATCGAACGTTGCGACGAATTGCGAGGAATGTTCATAATCAAAATCAATATGTATTTACGTTTAAAACAAATGGGATTCTTTTTATACGGATTATTGTAAAATCGTGGTACGTAACAAAAAGAATAGAAAGATTCCTCGATTACAATTTGAGAAAGATATCTCAGAGGATATCTTAGATATGTTAGATATTTTAGAGGAACGGAACTGACTGACTAATTGCAAACTGTCAAAACTCATTTTTCACTACGAAGCTTGCAAATGTTCCCCATGCTGAGTTTGTGAGGTATCTCATAGCCTTCTCTGTGCTAGAAAGGTCGAGCAGAATGTAGTAGGTTGGCTGAAAATGGGTAAGGGCCATCCTGGGAGCGCTTCGTCATCTCTGATTACTCTTCGTGGTCCTCCTACTCCGTGGAATCCCTTGGCTTTCTAACTGCCAGCCCCTTAGAACCAACCTCGCGCGCAGTTATCTCGAATCCTTCGCGCGCGATCAGACACTTCGCGGCTGACGTTTTGCTGGACGAGAAAAAAGGAGAGAGGAAAAAGAGGGCTGGAAATGAGCACGTCTAAAGATTAAAAATTCCACGGGTTGATAAGGGAGATTTTTTATTACGACTATCTTTAGAGAGCAGAAGTTCCTTGATGTATTGCTAGAGATTAAGTTGAGCTTCATATTTTTATCCGCGTGGTAAATTAATTTCGATTGGTCGAGAATTCTATTTTCAAAGCTGAAGTATATATTTAAGCCGCTATTTTGAGAAGCAGAGGAAAGTATCGATGTAATTTTTTAAAACTTATCTTGGAACGTACGAATATTCGTGTTGCGACGAATAAATTTATGATGGTAAGTCATTTATTTTTAGAGAAGCTACATACGTACGTACGCATTAATCATGTATCCAGAGAAGAAAATCTGGAAGCGTATAGTCTTTTATATCTTTTATAAAATTAGTAAATTTATATAATAAAATAGTCTTTTATAAAATTTTTCTTGAAAATTTTTGATGAGTGATATGCAAATAATATTGCTGGAAACTTCTTCCACTTGGAAGCACCTTTACATTTTCAAACCATAAGAAGATCCGTAATCTCTAAAGAACGAACGTCTAGTGATACGTTAACTACTGACAGTTTCAATCTTGTTAATCCTTGTAATGTGCGAAATATCATGACCCGAATTCGCCGAGGCAAGAGAATAATAGCTACTTTGCACGCAGTCAAAATAAGATCAAGAGAATTTATAGAGGAAATAGCTTTACGTCTGTTGTCTCCTCGTAAATTGTCTGTTCTTAACTGACCATTCTTAATTCGATTAGCGTGAATGCTAGCTTCTTTTTACTACAACCTGTCCCTAATATAAGCTTCCTAATGTAAATAATTTTTATTACGTTATAATAATTTCCATGACACGTAAATATCAGAGTAAAAATAATATCTCAAATATTTCAAGTAAAAAGACCAGATAAAAATGTCCGGGTTGTATTTCTAAACTCTTATCTGTGAAAATACCAGGAAAAGAGATATTTTAAAAAATATAACGTCCCTTCTTCGATCTAGGGAATTAAAAATGTCAATATAGTGTCAGGGAAACGGTTTTTGCGAAGATGTGGTGCACGCGATTTTCGGTTTTTCCTTGGCTGTCATGGCGAAAGGGCCAATGAAAAATCACTGTGCTAGGTCGCGGTCTACGGTGCGAACATAAATTTCAAAGCAGCCCGATACACTGCGACCGGCTGTTTATCAAGGCTCTTTCACCTTCCGGAAGAGAAGCAAAGCCAGGGATCTATTAATTTTGGCGTAACGGTTCACTAACCGCCAACAGATATCCGGTGGAATCTAAAGAAGGAGCCCAGCCGTCGCGTCGGTGTATGGCTTCTAACCGAGCGTGTTTTCCTCCCGTCGACTATCTGAAAAAACCAACCTACGAGGTAAGAATCGGGAGAAAATATAGTTTGAGGATTTTAAAGTGAAATAAGTTGGCGTGACATTAACATACGCATTCTCTCGCGAAATTTTATCCTACTATTTTGTTCTGTAAAAAGCTTCGTAGTGGAGAAGAGAGTAGTATATCATCGGATTTTAGACTCTTTTCTCCAACAATATCAAAAATTGTAAGCAAAATTGTAGATAGCAAGAATTTCTGCAGGATGTTATTCTATAGGATACGTTATTATTTATTCGACCATAGAATATGTAAAAAGAGTTTTTGCATAAACGTTGTTTAATTTTGTTTAAATTATCTGTATAATTGATATAATAAATTGATACAAAGGGAGGAAGGTAATCGTAAAAGGAATGGGACATTATATTTAATGAGAACAAACAAGCAGCTTGTGACGTGAAATGTTAGTTTTGAAAAGGATTCCATAAATGGAAATTAAAAATTCAAATTTATCGAATCAGCATAAAAATATTACAAAATAATATACAAATTGCCATTTTTTAAATATCCAATCAATACCACTATTAACGATCTCTAATCCGTAATTGAACTTAAATATAATTGGAATACAACATTTCACGCATAGGCACAAATACTCCTACACAGACACCCACACAGGCATTTGAACGGGACATTTACACAGGTCATACTCATTACTGTACAGAGAGTGGGGTTCAAAATATTTAAGGGATCATGGGTCACTACCTAAGTCTAGTCTGAGAGTAACTGGCCAACGATCAACAATCTCCATACGTTGTTAATTATATCACTCGCTTATATACATCAGGTTCTGTAGTTCTGTTTAATAAATATCATTGAATATTATTTCAACATAAACATCGTGTCTTCCACAGATTATTAATCTTAACTTCCAGATTAAATTCTGACAATAATATTATAAGTGCATAGAACGTAACGTTATGTTTATGTCTTGATAAAATTGAACGTTAATCTTGTTAAAAGAAACCCTATTTGCTTTTAGTAATTGCGAAGGCAAAAGATCCAAAACTAGTCATTTTGTGCAGTTTCTGGTGTTAATAATATACATTTATCGAATCATACAGATATTCGTATCACTCGTTCTATCTATTATCATTTACGAACTTCTAAAAACCCGGTTTAAGATATTTTATGTGCAGATATGATTTATAACGAGGTTTTCTAAGAAACGATAAAATCGCAAACGCTAGCAGCAAGAAATTGACGGACAGTACTCAACCGACCGACCATTATTAAGGGATAATGCATGCATTCGTGCAAACATCCCTCCCTTCTGGTCCTTTGGTAAACGAATTTGCCTTAATTCAAATTGCCTCGCACGGAATAGGAAAAACACGCCGTGACCGCAAAGATTCCCTCCAAGATCATCAATCACCTTAATGAAACAAGCTCTGACATTGCATTTTACCAAGCTTGTTTCATGCACGCGTTTATCTCGGTGCTCGTTTATTTCACCTGCGCTGCGCTGATGTTCAATGACCAAGAAGAAGCGCGTTGCGTCCTAATCAATTCACCAAACGATCACCTTGTCACGACGATCATCAACGAACTTACTAAAGACGTTTCTTATACTCCAGTTGACCAGTTATTTAGTTAGTCATAACCGGATTGCTTGCTTTCACCACTAAACTGTAATTTACGATATGGATGCTGTTGTATAACTTATTTAGTAGACTTACTTATATTTCAGAGTTTCTGAAATTATTTATTTTTAAGTATTATAGAAAATACTAATTTCGAGAATTTGACCAATTATTTACTGATTCGAGTCTCGCTTCTAAACATCGACTTGTCATTAATTTGTACAACGGCTAAACCCCGTGTATTAACATCCACGTCCTGTATCTTTCCAATGCTGCAACATACGTATAACAACTTTCTGGTTCGCTCGTATCGATCGAACGCGCCAGTATACGCTTCTATACTAATTACATATTTACCTGTACCTGGTGTGGTTAATACCGATACAGGGCGCAAGCGGACTGATCTTTAATTCCACGAATTTAACGCCGCGAATTATCCTCGACGCGAAAAGAGGTAGTAGCGAAAGGAGAAGCAACCAGATGGTGGAGAAAACTTCGTTTGTTTCGGCTTGGGATGGAAAAATGGCAGAGGTTAAGGTGCTCCAAATGGCACGAAGATTTTGCCAATAATAACGTTGTGGAAAATATTGGATCGAGAAATGACTTTATTCGCTTTTCATTGACGTATATATTTCGAAGAATGTTATGAAAATTGTTTAAAGAATGTGAAAATACATGTACCTGGATTTATGAAGAAATGGGATAAGTAAATTATTTTTTCGTTGGATAGATTTTACGTGAAAGTAAATAACACTTGACGCGTTCTTTCAAGAAAATGTCAATGAACCTATTACCGAAGCTCGTAGTCGGAAGTGGATGCTTGTTGGTCGAGGTTAACTGACCGCTACCAGACGCAATTGTGTTTTACAACACAGCTCTCCGGTGTTGGCGAACCCAAAGTGGGAAAAAGTGGCGAGTACGAGCTTAGAACGAGAAAAGATAGGCTTTGTCGTCGATGGCGAAACTCGATCTACTTTCAGGTCCTTGGTTTCCTACTGGACGCAGGGGATTAGGAGAGATTGCTGCACCTTCGTTTCATTTCGTTAGGCAACACTGATCTACAAAATCCATGCTCTAACGGTCATGGGACCGGAAGGAATAGTTGTGCAGTTTTTGTGTTTTAAAATGAAATAGAAGGAATTGAAAAAATAGTAAAATGCGTGATGCGAGGATAATGGCGTGAAAGGATTAAGTTAGGTGGACTTGGAAGATGATAATTGGATATTTCAGTCTCGAAAGTAATCTCTAATTGAGAATTGGTAAGTAGACTCCAAGACGCCCATATTTTTTTCACATTTCCTATTATTTACGGTAGAAATTCCATTTTCCAATAATTACGTCGATTCGCAAAAATAGCTAAAGTGCGACAATCTTTTCCATATCCTGCGATAAAATCCATAATTTACGAAGCTACGTGCCCGCACTACTACTAATCCGACATGTCATCTTCCAACGATCTTTGACACCTTCCACCAAAGTAGTATTTATGAAACAACGTCGATATCCTTTATACCATTTAAACTTAGTGTTCCGATTCATAAGGTATTGATTCTCGTTTGTCTCTCCCGAGGCCAATGGTCGAAGGACCACGTTCATTCCTGCGGACACAAGCGGCGAAGTTTCACGCCTCGTTCTAGAAACTTGTTAGAGATCAAACTCTTCCCGAGGCATTGAGGCGGTTGCCGTACGTGTGTGCGAGTTTCAGGAGGGTTGGTTCCCGAAAGGGTTGGCCTATTGTTTTCGCCCGAACTATGGCGTGGCCCAGTTGGCGAGTTGGTAAATTAACAATTAAACTGTAACAGGATTTTCAGTCGTCTATCCACCGGAAATGCAATACCTGTCGCCTCTTCGGCGTCCTTAGAAGCGTGGATAATTAAACGCAACTCCGTATGACCGACGCGCGACCCTCGTTCCCTCTAACCCCGTGGTTTTCTGTTGCCACCGGCTGTTTCCATCCTCTTTGTCCGTCTGTCTGTCTGCCTGTCTCTTTCTCTCTCTCTCTCTGTCTCTGTCTGTCCGTCCGCCTGTCTCTCTTTCTCTTTTACCCTCTATCCGCGAGAACAGTGCACAACGGCTCGTCGTCTGGAAATTGGAATCCCGTAATTTATGGTGCTCGTCCAGGAGAGGACAGTTGGATTAATGTCCAACCGGTGCACGCGGCATCGCGAACTGTCCGACGGCCTCGCGCGTCGTTATCTGGGGAAATCGAGCTTCCGTGGGCCACGCGTTTGTCGATGTTCGGGCGATATCGGCGGCCAGTCGGCCACGCGGATTGCTTTTCGCCGCCGTGTTCGCTCAGAATGGAGAACCACGATAGCATGCTGAAAATTTGATGGCTGAACTTCATGTTCGGGAGAAATGGAAATTTACGGTTACGTCCAGCTGATTTTGCCGAGAGATCCAACCACGTTGCTTCTGTCGATGAATGGTTAGGATGTTATGTTAAGTAGTTTAATTTCAGCACCGAGAATGCTTGAACGTTCTGTGATATGCAACGGCACATTGGCAGAGTGATTGGTACGTTTGGATAGTTAAGATCGATTTTATGGAGATTTGGTCGATGAAGTAGTTTGTTTAATGGAACAGCTAGTATTTATGTGTATCTAGTATACTGTACAATTAGAATTAACTCGATTCTTTGCAAGTGTTCCAATACGATCATGAACGATATACCGTGTGTACTTTGTTGCTACAATTTTATTGTTACAAAGACATACATTTTATTTCTAAATGATTTCGCTTTCGTCGTATTTCCGTAATATTAAAGATATCGTAACGAATTTCACGACAGCAGAGTTCCTAACCAGATCGTTTATACGAAGCGTCGAAGATACTATTGCCATCTCATTTGCAAGTAGACTGTGAAGCCTGCGATTACGTTAGTATTAATTCTGCGAACCATTTCGAAGACACGAACATTCAGTTCGTAACAGCTATCGGCTTTCTGTGGTAAGAACGTTAGCCACAAGCATTTACTGTGAAATGGGAATTTCCTCGTGCCTTTACACGGTCGATTCGTTTAAAGTTCTTGGCAAGAACCATTCTCAAAATTGTACAATCCGAATATCTATTAACACGATGAATCATCGTATACACTCGAACGGGAATTGCTTGTTCTCGCCTTCTTCGGCTATCAATTCGGCGCAATACTCTTGAAACTTGCGTCGATTCGGTCTCAAAACGAAACAGATGTTGGAAACGGCACGGCGGCAATATTAATTTCATCCAGTGTTTCGCGAATTCGATTTTATCGCGTGCAAGAAAATTTGCATTCGTTGCTATGCATTACGCTGTTATATTCTCTGTTCGTATTGCTAAATCCACTCTCGTTTCAGTGATCATCGCTGTTGCTTTCAAGGAACACAAACTTTGCAATTTCGATTTGAACTTTCCAACTGAGAAAAATCTTTTAGACGACTCGAAAATCGTGTTAATTTTCTTTTCAATTAGCGTTAAGCGTTCAACGATTTGATACTGTTCGAATGAAGTTTTCTCATCTGATTTCCATGCGATTTAACCTATTCGTTCGTATAATGAATTGGTATCTGCAGCGTGTAAGTGATTTGGATCAACGATTAGGACAACGTTCAAAGAACAGAAGGTAAACTTTCTAAAGCGTACAGTGCTACTGCGTTTATGTGAAACCACCGTGTGACGAAAATTTCATACCAACTAAAATTCGTACAATAGTCGCCTATGACTTTTGGTTTAGATGATCAAAATTTACGTTCGATACATATAGATTTAATTGTCAAAACTGCAATTTTCAACACACTGAATGCAGTTTTACTATTTTCTATCGAGACGCGAAGAAAGAAGAATAGCGCGCTAATTTCGACCAGGTGGCGATGTTGCGAGTACTTGGCGAATCTCTCGAACACTTAACAAACGTTGTAAACATGCAAGTGATAATTGCACTTTCACACACGCATTTATTTTAGTAGCTATTCTCAAGGTATCAAGCGTTTCATGGTAACTGTTTCCGATCCCATTTAGAAGACCATTAGCCAAAGGTATTTACCCTCGTTCCAAGGGAATCGCAGTCCCTATCACGTACGAAGGGTTAATGGAGGACAGGATGAACGAAACGACGAGCACGTTAGCTCGAAATCGTGTTTCTCTTTATTTATGGCAGACAGGAGGACTATGACGAGGAAGTAACATTTTCACGATATTGGTTTCCCTCTGCTCCCTGGCTTTATGGCGAGAGATAAAGCTTCATAAAAAAGCAACTTGGTTTCGGAGGCTCGTTCGCTGCCCTGGACAATTTGCTTGATTCGAATGTTTATTAAAATTGGACAAATCGTACCCAGAGGGTGAATTTGATCTGATGGTATCGCTACGGATGGCAGTATTGTTTCACGATTTTGTGGTTCGTTAGATACTTCGGTCTTAATGTCATTTGCAATTGGTCTTCTTGTATACGAACAAATGTATAATGGCCCACGAAAATATTTGAACATTTATCATACAAAGTTTTTACGTATAGATACAGTGGTTATAAAAATTTCCACATTCTCTTATTTATCTATAAAGTTTGCTTTTTAGATTTCACACATTCCGTTGTTTATAGCATGAGATTTTTGTAGCCACGTTGAAGCCGATAATTTTATTTATAGTACCATTATGAGTATATTGTAGCGCCCAAAGAAACGAAGAATCTTGTTAGCGTTTAGCACAGCAACGGAGAATTTCCGAAAACGTTTTATTATATTTGGCAAAAAATTCTCGAGTCGTACGCGGATATTTCGCGAGCACAGCTGTTCTTAAGATCATTTGCAACATCAAACGTGGCGCAGCTGGCATGCAGCGTAATTAGGGCCCCTCGTTATGTGGCTGTACAGGCATTATGATATGTTCTTGTGGAAAAAGTGGGTCACGTAACCTGAAATCCGTGTACCGCATGGTAATAATTTTTATTGTACAAACCAATTCACGGTGTGCTTTGCTGCGATGCAACCTGCTTCTCGATTAGAGTAAATCCGATTTCCAGTTGATTCGATCGAATTTACATTTTGTGAAAACAATTCACCGCCAAACGTATCTGTAAGAAATTCCGATAGAAACTGTTCTTCTGACTAGACTTGCGTATCTTAGATTAAAAATCTGTGTCTCTTGAAAAACATTCGAAGGATGAAATTTTTCGAGATTTAATTCTCTGACAAAGAACACCATGTAAAGATACTAAAATGTGAAACGTGCAAAATATAAATAAAGCATACAGAAGAAAAGTATAAAATATTCAAAATAAAGTATCTGCTGTAATTTAAAGAGAGAAACGAATTTCTTCTTAGTATTAATTTGTATGGTATTTTTCATAAAGATACAAGTTTGTATAAACGCGCCATATAAATATCGCGTTTACCTGAAAATACAGGCTTAGACCGCAAAGGATTAACGTTAAACAAAATCATAAATATTTCCATTTGTGTTCGAAGATAGGGGAAAATGCTTGCTTGAAAGAAAAATAGAAGCAAAATTACAGATGATACAATTTTGTGGAAATTCCAGGCGAAAGTATCCAGGATTAATATTAAAGCGGAGCAGCGGGCAATACGTCAACAGATTTGGAGCGACGCAGAATAAAACATGAGGCTTGTGTCCTTTGACCGACATAAAGGATCTCAATTTATTTGCGTAGAAACGGGCGGGCTGCGTTGCAATCGAACGAGTTCCAAGGCAAACCAAACCAACTGCTGCTGCCAGCTCCCTCGAGGATTAAGGTCCTCCCCTCCCTCTTCTGCAACCTAAATCAATTCTCGTTTGACAAATCTTCGGCCGATGCCGGACGACAGCGTATATTTCATTGGTAGTACAATTTCTCTGTTCGCGGTACTGCTATTGTACTAGCACCTTAACACTGACCATGCGAATTTGCTGCCCCCTAGGGGGCGAGCTGGGTCACGTCTGTAATTTACGTGTATCAGCAAAGCCCCGAAAGCCGAAGTAATTGAGGTGTTCTCTGTCCTGGAACAAAGATCGTCGATGCAACGTTGATTTTCGATTCATCGGCATGCCCTCTCCCAATCACTTTGTCGCGGGCCCCGCTCGGTTTTTGTTTCGTGCTGGAATCCAAATTTCGTTTCTCTGTGAGATTTCGTTCGTCCAATGTTATAAACGAATCGAACAATGCGCGAGGCGTATTTACAATACTCGGCTGCGCTGTTCTCAAGTTTACGATACGGACGAGAGTATTCGCTATGTATAAATTGTATAATTCTACGATTTAAGCGAAATTAAATGTATGAAATAAATGATTAGTCGTTTATTTCCGCTATAAGTAACGAGATATCGACAGAAATAAATTGTTATATAACAAAGTGCCGAAATTATTTTTAAAAATTATTGTTCTATCAGTACCATCGCTGTTGAATGTTTGATACTTGCTAATAATATCGAGGAAAATGTCTTCCAACGTAAACTAATGTTCCACGTCGTATCTTTAATTCTAGCAAATTTGAAATAAACATATTTCTCGTATTCTATTCTTCGCAAGTTTTTACGCAAGAAGGAAAAAGAGGAAACCGATAATAGGAATGAATTGAACCAGCCGCAACGTCCTGACCGTCTTTTTTCTTGGACGATAAATTCACCGTTGCTTGGTGAATAGCTGCTGCCCTTCGACGATTCCATGCCATTTTCCACGTAGAAATTTATCGTTGAAATAATGTGGAAATAGCGAGATATTCGAAGGCGTAGTTTATGAAAGATGGTGGCGAGAAGGAAGGAAACGCGTTTGGCTGAGAATCGAAACCGAATCGCCTAGAGTGCCACGAATCACGAAATGGCTGGAAGAAAAAGGAGCGAAGGTTGGTTTGAAAGGGGAAAGTGATTCGAGCAAATATCACGAGACGTATTACTTCTGCAAACCGGCGCCTGTATTCGGCAACGAAATTCTGCCCGTCGAGTGAAAAGCGTAAATTCGGTTGCCTGACTTTTCTCACCCGCGATTTGTCGCTATTTCCGGCAACCGACGCGAATCGAATAAGTTGGATAAAATATTTACCGTGACGGTAGTACGTGTAATCGTTCACAGATGACGAAGGTATTCGTGTATACTATACGCTATACTTATGAGTACACTGCGGATGTTTATGCGCGTTGAATATGCAAGAAGTATGTGACATTTATACGCGTAGAATATGCAAATATTCGCGAAAAATATATCAAAAATATGTTGGATATACACATTGCCCCACATTTATTGGCAGATTCTAACGAATTTTCCTTTACTTGGTATTTTACATTATGAGATATACATGACGCAAACGAAACGATGCATATGGATGCAGTATGGACTGAAACAACTAGAAAATAAAAACAGTGAAAGGTATTTAATTTGGAGGAAATATCGGTAGATGTTAAGAGCGACTATGTATCGTCTTCTTCTTCTTGTCGATTCGGTTTTCATTTTGACAAGTTGGACAGTCTTGTGCAATCTATCTCTCTCGATTTTTCTAAATAAATGACTAATTCATCGATCGAACCCTGTATATCTCTGTCAGGTATTATTTGTCCATCAGCCGACTTTGATCGATACATTAGCAGTCGATCAATCTTACCAGGCATCTTCATCGCGGCAGCAACTTCTCAACTAGCTGAGAATCTCTTCATAAACACCATAATGGAAGCGTTCGAGATTCCTCGAAACCTTGATGTACATCGTTCGTAGAACGTCAACTTGAACGCAAGCAAGGGTTTGCAGGTACTTTAGTCCGAACCTTGGAACTTCGATTCTAACCGAGCGTTCCAAACGCAAAGTTTCTTTGACGGTAAACGTAATCTAGAAGCAAGCATTCGAGACAGTACGACATTACACGGAAATTCCACTCGCGTGTCTGAGATTGGTCAGCGAAGTTGACCAAAGTTTCTCCGCTGAGTAGAATGGTCACGTCGACGAGGTCTGGTCAATGAACGCAACTAGAGAATGGCGCAGCAGAGAGGAAGGAGAGGTCGGCAACTGCCTCGAGACACAAATTTCCGTTTTCGTTTGTATTGTTATCGAGTCTGAGCGGTGGATGTACGGCATGTGCCGTTTCAAGCGCTCAATTATGCTTTAAACGCGAACCCATTCGTCGTCAATTGGATCCAGAACGATCACACTCGTGGAAAGAAGCTGCAGCTCAGTTAAAAGAGAACGTTTCACCGAAAGAATACGAGCCAGAAGGTAGAATCTTCATTTATATCCTCGTGATCGTGCTGATGAGATTGGTCAATAGAACCAAGACAGACACGAGAAACTGTCTTGGGGTCGTGTCTTTTCAGCTTCATCGGATCCGGATAAACCGTGGAACGTGCCTGGCGATACGAGCTCGAAATAATAGAGGCAAGACAATTCGGTGGGTTGCGCGTCTCGCATACGATTCCTTGGTAAAACTTTATCCACCCTGACATTCCACCGTGTCCAGCTGACGAGCGCAGAATTCAGTTCCTTTCGTGTCTTTCCTGTAATTGCGGTTCCGCTGAGGAACAATATTTCAGTCGCAAAGAAACTTAACTTTTATATTGCATCGGTTGTTAAGATACGTTTAAGGAGCGCGTTATTCCTTGAAAATAATGTTATGAGAAAATTTGTAAGTTTGCTCTGTAACGATGAATTTTCAGAGTAATTAAATTAAGTTATTGGATTTCGATTAGACTAATCAGATTTACATCTTGTTGCAATGTTTTCGTCGTTAATACGTGTACGGTATGCGCAAAGAGCATTTTTATATTTTCAAAGCTATAATAACTATACTAAACAACGTAAGCGCAGACAGCGAGGATCAAATTAGGTTTCGTATAAGTAACTTTGCTACTGTCTCTTCACTATGTTACGCCAGAAAGTTACATACATGACAAGACTTTGTTGCGCGCACTTGGCTTTTAGCTTGGCTTTAGCATTTTCAACAAAATGCTCGCTTAAATCATTGCATGGGGTTTTAATTATAATTTCTTCCCTTACGTGTCTTGAATTCCTTTCGTCTTTTTTTGCCAACTTTAACTTTTGCATAAAAGTTATTCTGTAGAACGTTACTGGAAGAAAGATCGCAGAGTTTGTTACACGTCATACGATTTATTAAATTCTTCCACACTTCGCAATATTAGACGATCTCACAAAGAACTGGAAACAATAGAATAATATGTGTATATTTATTCAGAATTTGTAATTTCATTTTAGTCAAGAATACTTTTAATTAAAAATTACCATTGATTAAAATATCGTGCAACATTTTCGATCTATAATTTGCATAGCTCACCCAATTTGTTTACTAGAACGGGCAGAAATTTTCCTCTACTGCTTCTTTTTATCTTCGTTTGAAAGTATGATATAACTTGACCCAGTTGTTAAAATCACACTGCATAGAATTCCATAGAAAAAAGGAATTGCTTTTTAGAAATCGTTTTAAAATTCTAATTATTATTTGAAGGAAAAGCTTTCGTCGCGGTTTATTAATACTAAATGAATTACTAATTTATCCCTTATTTTCGCGCTGTTCACACAAGTGTTTCAAGTCCGAATTTTATTTCGTTGATTTTGTTTTTTAACGAAATTCCAATATCGAGTTTGCCTTCGACCGGTATGAACAAAAAATTCCATTCAGCTCGTTATCATTACTTTTATTGGATTCCTGTAATATTTAAAAGCGCAAATATTTATAGATCGTAGGATATACAAAAATATATCGAATATTTAAATTTTTACATAGGTTCCATTGTTTTTAATTTCTTTCAGATATGAATTTCATAAAATCTTATCGTAAATCAGCCTTTTTCAGTTCCACTTAAAACCTTGAAACATCACTTTCCCGCGTTGCGTCCTCGACGATCTTTACTCGAATTACCATCCTCTATCATCCACAATTACCTCTATGCCTCTTTCCAGAATAACCTATCCAATCTCGCTAAAGTCTGCTGGTTTAATTATACCAACGCGTGATCTATGAATCATCCGATGCGATTAGTGCCGCAAACTGCATCGATGCTCGTGGCAGAATTGCTGGTAACTTTTAATCTGCGCATTATTACCGCCATTGAACGAAGGAGCCAAAATTTCGATAGACGAAAGTAGGGTACGGAGAGAATGGGGGTTGCACGAAGCCCCTGTTGTTCTCAGGGCATCGAGGCGAGAGGGGATTACGTTCCGCTCGCGATTCGAAAGGTTCTCTCGTCGGCTTCGCGACGAAACGATCGCGCTCGCTGGAACTTCAGGAAAGTTGGCAGAGAGCAAGCCGTGGGAGTAGAGCAAACCGAGGAGGCTTAAGGTTGTACGCTCGTTGGTATGTTCCATTGCGGAGAGACGCCGCTTTTCCTTTCCTCTCCCGTCGTTCTTCGATGCGAGCGTATTAAAACGAAGTTTCGAGACGGAGAGCTGCCGGCTCGCCGACTAATAGAGGAGTAAGTCAAGCCCCGGAAGTTACACACGACCGACGGTAACGGGCTATTTAGCCCTTCCTCTGCTCGTTTAACTTTCCTCCTTCCTCGTTTGCCTTTACTCTGCTTCGTCTTCCTTTTTTTCCCTCTTTTTTTTCTACTTTTTCTGAAAGTGGTTTTTACTTGCTTTGTTTCGTAGCTTCTGTCTCTTGCTCTGTCTCTTAGCTCTTCCTTTCTCCCGAGCTTTCTTCGTTTACGAAGCAGCGCTCGTTTCGTCGTGCCGGTGTTTGTCGTTGATTATTCTTCGGTTTCTCTTACGTGTTTTATGTCCTCGCGGTTTGCTTCGTTAGTTTGCTAAGTGATCCGTTTGGTGAGAAAAGGGACGAGAGTGATGAGATTGCTTCATCAGACGACGATTAGTTTAATCGACTATGGTGATTTATCGGGGAAATTTTATTTCTATGATATCGTTAAATTTACCAGTGATAGTGACATTTTATGATTTTACATCTATTTACCCTACTTTCCTGTACTAATTTTTTCTCTATCGTATTGTTTAAAGTTACTTGAGGTAATTAGCTACTTAACATACTCGTGAAAAAATAATAGAAAATTGCTTTTCATATTGACTGAACATTTATCCTTGATACAAATGGAATTCTTAAAGACCTTTATTCACTTATTACATTATTTAAATAAATCGACGGAATTTAGAATATCCTATACTTTCTGCAGGATTGCATTTTACTTGTAATTATAAATTTCTGAATGCTTAATCTTTAAGGAGAATCGAAGATAAGACAAGCTACTAAATATCTTTGTGAAAGGAAAAACTTTAAAAAATAAAGACCACTAAATATCGCATAAGCGGAAACAATAGTAACAATGTCCCTTCTCTTATCTATTCTTTTTTGAGATAAAACGCGCGGTAAAAAATACAAGCGCTTGTTAAAGGTTTGCGTTTTATGAAAAGAGGCAAGTACTTTATCAACGATTCTCAAGTTTTATAAACAAAGAGACGTAATACTATTTTTTATCGATCGCGAAAGTATCAAGGTTCTCCACGGTTGGCAGCTTCGCGTTAGCCTTTTCTTTTCACCTTTATCTCATCCGCTTTTTGCTGTTCTTTTTCTCTTTGCTGCTGTCGTACTTTTTCCCCCCCAACTTCGCGGTTTCCGTTCCGACGAATCTTTCCTTTCTTTCCCCTTTGCCTTTCTCGCCAGTTTTTCATGGCGTCGATTTCGTTTGAACTTTTCTTCGCACAACTCGTCACGACTTTGATCGATGCTAGACGTCGTTCAATTCTAAGTAATTTTCTTCGCGCTATTTTAGCGTGAAGCTTTAAGGGAAACGGTTAAGGTTACTTGTGAAAATTATCTTTCGATAATTGCAAGTTCCTTCCATGTAACTTTAATTCTCGTGTACGTTCTGTGCGTCATTTTCGAGCAAATTGCATTTTCCTATAAGAAAATTACTTGCTTGATCATTTGCAAGCGTCAGCTTCTACTAAACGGATATTTTGTTTCGCAATTTTTCTTCTAGACTCGTATTATACATAATACTTGAAATCAGACCACCGGCGAAAATTCGTCTGTTTAAAAATTTTCTCACAAAGTCGCTTTTCACGCGCCCGATCAAAGAGTAATCAACGAGGGCGAAGAAGGCTACGCCGAGAGATAAAAGGGTCATTAATTAGGTAACTCGATCTTTGAAGCAGAGGAGGATGGAAATCCTTGATGAACCGAAGTCTACTTTGAAAAACGTCACATAATTCTCGATTTTCAAGTATGATCTTCAAATAAAATACCTTTGATGATCGCTGCAAGAACTCTGACATTATAGACTGGTCAGACCCTCATGGCGATTAAGAGAGAAAACTTATTCGAGAATTGTCCATAAAGTTACCGAATGATAGAAATAAAGTATGAGATGTACGTTCTTTTTCTTTTTATTAGTCTCAAAAGAAAAAGAAAAATCTCGTGTAGGGTTATATGGTTTTACATTAGCTGATATAAAATGTTCTTACGTATTAAATTTACAGTACTGAAGAAACACATACATTTACAAAATATACAATAATAAGCGACTTGCCTGAACCCTGATTACAAAGTTAATGGTATTTTAATCGCGCGCATCATAAACCTGGTCTTCAAATATTTTAACATGGTGTGTGCGAACCATGTCGATCAGAGTTATATTCTCAACCTTGAAAAGACATTCCAAGCATCCTATTTTCGCAATAAAAGGCAATTTTAGACTGGATAAAACGTTGCAGCAGTTTCGTGCGTCACAAAATATCCGTTGGAGAATTTGGTCGGAACATGCGACCGGAAAAATTTATTGCTACGCAATTTTAAAATTTGTACATCGACCATATTTTCATGCACGTACTCATGATTCCGTTCGTGGAACTTTATTCCGTGTAATGGACATACGATTGCGTGACGTTTCAACGAAACGACAAAAACTGGTCGGACGATCGGTGAATGAAATTTAATTGCACGGCCGATGTCTATCTGTATATTGTAATAATGCATCAGCGAGAAATATTATATGTCATTATTGGCACATATTATTGACGAGACCCTGCCATGCGCAATAATTCCCCCTTTTTTTTTACCGATATTGCCGATGCGTTAATATCTCTGCTGTATGCTTTTCGATTGATACCGAGAATATTTTAAAAGGGACAGAATTGATGAAATATTAATGCAATTAAAGTGGAACTCCCTATAACGCAAGAAACACGTTCCGTGTAATATGAATTCCGTGTTACACCGAACGCAAACACTAAAATAAATTCTATTTCTGAATCAAGGCAACTAATTTTGTATAGAAATAACTGTCTTTAACATTTGTCCGTTTGTACATATCACTTTAGTAGCAAGCGTGGAATATGTTTTATTAAAATTCTTTTTAGATAATAATTAGCTGTAGGAACGTTATAACAGCTGACATAGTTCATTAAAAAACCATTTATACAGAGCATTTGCATAGGCAGAAATATTTTAATAGCCATTTTTGAAATCTGTTAATGATTTGTGATAATATATATAATATATGTCATTATGATTAGGGTTAGAGGCGTGTAATGAATCTTCGCTGGGATTAGCCATCGTTGTTATACGATAGAAGTAATGTCGATTAGCACAAGTGTGAGTATTACAGAATCGACAAGTAACCGCGGTGATTAGACGCTAATGACGATGGTCCTAGGTTCGATAACGAACCCGCCGTCAACTGGATAGCATAATGCACTTTCCTCCAAAGTCTAGGTCTGACACTATTAGAAACGTGAAATATCCACAGATCGTAAAGACGCTGTTTTACTGGCTGATGAGATCGCACGAGAGAATGTATCTCCGTCGCGGTGATACCGCAGAGGAAAACTATGATGGGGTGTGTCTCAGGGCACGAGATCATCGGATTCGTCTAGGACAAGCCTCGTTCAGAAAGTGAGGGAAATGGACGTTGCTGTTAACTGGTTAATTTCTATGTTGGTGGTTAGAGAACGATGCTAGTCGCCCTTGAGAGAAAGTTGCTAGCGGGAAGCGTCGTTCGTGAGAAAAACAGATTTCCTTCTCGTAGTGGAGTTAAGGACTATTAGAAAAAAGACTGTTTGTCCATTTGAAGGACCTTGGTTAACTAAATCCTAAGATTTATAGCGGGTCCTCAGGCTAGCTGAACGTGTCCTGTGGAGATGCATCGACATCTGATAATCATCGTGCCCGAAGAATAGGGTCTGTGTGTGGCGAGCCACGGGGCAGAGACCATTGGAATGTTTAGTGTCGAGTGTCTCTACAACTATTTCCTTTTAAGGAGTGCTATACAATTATTTTATACCTCTATTAGGTAAAACGTTCATCCCGTGACCGCGGTTACGTTCGGCGACTAGTTGTCGCCTCGAGCCCAAGCTCATTATCGCAAATCTCGGACAATTATAATCGGGTTAACTTATAGAGATTAAAATATTGGGGATTTTCTAAAGAGTTCCAAAGGAAAGACCCGGTGTCCCTTCATCTCCGACATATATATTAGGTTGCCCGAAAAGTTTCTTTCCTTTTATAAGGAAATAATAGACGCACAATGTTTTTTTGTTTTATATTTTATTGAATTATTCACAAACATAATAATAGAAATATAACGAAATGGATCATACCTAATTCAATAAAATAATATAAAACAGAAATCGTTGTTCGTCTATTATCACCTTATGAAACGCGAAGGAAACTTTTCGGACAACCTAATATAACGATCGTCGATATGACAGCGTGTTATAAGAAGGAAGCTAGGTATGAGAAACGATGCAACTAGGAAAGGTAAGATTTTGCTACTTCAAAACTTGGATGCATCGTGTAACTACGTCTCAAATGTTCGTTGATTTGTCGAAAGAGCGCTTGATGAATGTTCGAAGAAACAGCGATAGAACTTGTTCAAGTTCAATTGAGTATTGCGGTAAAACGAGTATTGCGGATGCTGCAAGTATGAAAGAGAGACGTCTAGAAGATCGACGGTCTAAGTAGATACTATTTCTCTCCGTTTCCCAAGAGTCCGTGGCCTTACCCTTTGATCCCAGACGTCTTTCAACGAGAACGAAAAAGCAATCGGATACGAATGCGTTCTGTGTATACTTTGTACTGATTCACCATAATATGCTGGAAACGTGGATTAGAATTAATGTTAAAGGAGATGAAAAAGGAATTGTGTGGATTTTTCATAACGTCAGCGAGCAGTACGAAAAGAAATTCAATTAATTGAAAGCTGTTGCACGATAATGTCTTTAGAATTTGTTAAGTTCGTTCCAATTGAAAAAAAAAACGTGAGAAACAAATCGTAAAACGCTGCATGCTGCTACTATTTCCCAAGATACACAGATTTTCGTAAGCGGATTTTTACTCAACGTGTGAGAAAAATTGGTTTTGTTAATTGCGATAACGAGAACCCATTCCTTCGAATGGTTTCGTAAAGAGAGTATATTGTTTACTTTCGTCTTTTCATAAAAGATATAACTTAGAAAAAACGAAGCTGGCACCCCACTGGGGGTAGCCACCCACATGCTATATTTATTTTTATTTTATTTTTTTTTTCACCAATAAGATACAACACTTTACCAAATGTCCATAAGGACAAATTGTAAAAAATCAAAATAAAATAAAAAAAAAACTTTCGTCTTTTAGCATCCTACGTAAGAGGAAGCTCGACTATTCAAACTTTTCTTAAATTGCTTTATTTGCATGTGCGAGTAAAAAGGAATAGAAAATATAACGCGGTGTATCGTACCGAAACGTCGCTACTTGGAAAGTCAAAGGTTATGAGCGTCAAAACGAGAAGAATAGAAATCGGTTTTTATTCGAACGGTTTCTGTTTGACAATTCGAGGACAACGAAATATGCAATTTCTCATTGTAAGCACCCCAGTCTGACCTGCGGCATATATTCTTGATTTTCCTCGGAGTAAAAGGACGCTTGTCCCCGGAAATCCTACAGGAACCGGAGTCTCTACTTCCTTGGAGGCACGGACGGAGGTGGATGAAAGATTTTCCTGCTGAAAATCGTTCGAGAGTCATCGTGGCTTCGAACCGATGCAGCGGTCCTTTCTATCGCCGTTATGTATTTGATATAAGCGCTATTTGTCCTACGCAAATTTGATCCTGAGATAGACTGCTATCCTTCAAACGCATCAAAATTACAATTTCGAAGCACACTGTTTGTCCTCGCGTACGTTGTTCGAATATTTCCTCTCATAAAAAGAAAAAATATTTGAATAGGTAGGTTTGAAACTGAATTATATTTTCTGCTATAAATTACTATGCGCGTTGAATTGAAATTTCTTTACAAATAGTATAACAGCGATAAAAAAAGAGAAATTGAAATTTTTATGAAATTCTCCGAAAGATTGGATCGCAACACGTTTCTTGTTAACAAATCGTTTTAGAAGTGAACTTGAAAATTGGAATTTCTGGGAAAAAGAAGGATTTCCGAGTTTTATAAAATTAGTAAGTTCTACTCAAATCTCGTAACTAAATAAAGAAACGAATAACAGAATCGTAATATTAAAGTTTGTAATAAAATTAACAACAATCTTACTTGTTGCTATCAGTTTCAGAAGAAAAAGTAATTCTAGCTTTGGAACAACTTGACAGAATTTCTAAAACATTACGATCGTCGATATGACAGCGTGTTATAAGAAGGAAGCTAAGTATGAGAAACGACGCAACTAGGAACTGTATCAAACTTCTCCTTTCAATCTCCTTACACTGTCATCGCTAACGAACAACAAAGATTTACCGTACAAACATCTCAATTCGTAAATTCATAGCTAAAGAAATATATAAAGTTGCACTATTTTCCTGGAATCTGTATTTTATACTTTAGAATTCTCTAGCTATAAATATCGAACCTTTTATAACTATACATACGCGATGAAGCTTTGCAGTATTATATAACATTAACGAAATATCATGTTTTATGTTATCCATATCGAGCATTCTAGGATTTTGCAGGTTTTTAATTTTGCGAAATACAATTTTAATTATTAACCATCATAAGATAAGAAAAGACGTTCGAAATCGGCCAGACCCTTCGGCTACCAGCTACTTAGCCAAGACACCCGACGTGGAATTATTCGAAGGGGTTGAAGGCAAGATGGAGGATGCTTGCAGAGGGAAAATAGTAGCTGGCTGCTCCCTCTGCTTCTTCTTTTTCAGGGTGAAAGATAAACGCGCAGACAGACGAAAAGATGCGAGGGTTGGGGATGAAGTTGGCACGCGTCTGGCATACGGGACCAAGCCGTTAAAACCTGCCAGAGTAGACACCAAATGCTATTCTGCACACGGCTTTCACGGTTCTGGGCACATACCCGGTCGGTGTCTACGAGAAATAGAAACAAAAATCGAAACTGCGGCAAGCCTGAAAGCGGACCGTGTTGGATGCTCGTTTAACAGGTTACTGAATCTTTGATAAAAGGGTGGCTAACTGTGACGGACCACGTTTTGCACGAGTTTGTAAAGGGCACGAGGGTGAAAGTTGTCCTTGCATTACCAAAGTAAAACATTCGGCTCTCGTTATATATTCGATGCGATATTAGGTTTGCTGTGTCGTTTTCATCGAGAGTATCGTACCTAATTTATAAAGAAAAAGTTGATAGAAAGGGAGATCGTTGCTTGAGAAAATACGATAATGAAATAATAATGTTTGCAGCTTGCAATTAGTGACTTGTTTTAATGTAAAGTGAACAAATTATGAGAGGACAAAGTCGAGTTATTTTTGAACTCTGAACTTTACACAGAAGAATCAATCGATCTAGTTGCTATTGGTCTAAGCATAATATACTGTAAAAACATAGCACTTAATTACTTTTTTGCAGCGTTTAAGAGAGTTTACATTATAAGTTAATGTTAAAATTGTGGATTTGAAAATATGTATTTATTGAATTTAGAAATTGTAGTGTCTTCGACATAACGTTCAATATAGTTTTTAAATGCCACTATATAATTCTTAATAACGAAAATTATATTGTAATATATTACGATATTTCTCACATTTATTAAAAGTTATTTTCAATACTTTAGCATTTTGTTTGTACGCTTTAACATCATCAAAAACATGAAACCCGTGAAATAGACGTATTCGAGCAAATAAAACGACACGAAATAAACAAAAATAATATTCCATCGCGACAAAAATTTTCGATAATTATTTTTTCCATTGTTATTATTGATACGCGATGATATAAGCAAATTTAGTCAAGTCACTCGTGCATCGTGAAATTGATAGGCTGTTGTCCTCAATTTTTCTCCAATTTACATTCCACTACATTATTCACTGTTTGATTTCATTCAGATGCGTTTCATCATTTTGTCCTAAATAATAATTGTTTCTGCAATAAACAATTCATTCTATTATGATTGTACGATGAATATATTCGTCTACCACAATTCACAACTAAATTACATTTTAGATACCTAATAATCTGAATTTTCCCTCTTTCGATTGATATTTTTAGTTCTGCGCGATTATGTTGGAAATTTGTGAAAACATCCGTTTTGTTATTTGATCAATAGCGCGTTCGATAATAAAAAAAACGATTTGAGTTGCAATTTGACTTCGTTATTGTTATCATAGGCTTTAAATTCGTATCACGTTTATATCGCGCTTTCATTAATCTGAGAGATGCTTGTTAAAAAATGTAAGATACGATACGACGAAAAAATGTTTGCAAACTATTTTTAAATATTTTAATAAAGAAAAAATTATATACCGATCAGAGATTACTTCGTCGAATATGTTTCGTAAATGGAAGTGAATGACAAAAATCTCGATGAAATTTTAAATCGTAAAACCTCAAAATACCAAAGCAACTTCACCGGTATTACAGGCTTTACGAACTTAATTTCATTCAACGCCGTGAATATCCTAACAGTTTCCTAGTGAATCGAAGAGCCGTGATATCCCATCAAGATTTCGATCGATAATCCAGCAGGTTTTAAAGGTAATTTCGCGTTATATAGCGCCACTCAATTACCACGTTTTCAATGCTCGTATAATTATCTGAATGGTACAAAGGTCGAACGATTTTAACGACTTAGAAGACTAGGTACGTCGCATTGATATCACTCACGACAGATAATATTCTAACGATGAAGATTATTTTTCTTCCTGAAAATTTTATACAGCACACACTCTCAAACAATACTTAATTTATCTACTTCAAAGAGGGAAGATAAGTTTGTATTAATTCTCTTTCAATCGTTAACAATACGTGTATCATTAATATTTAATTGATCCATCAGATACCAGTATACCCTTAAATCGGATAAATGATCGTTCGATTCCAGCAGATGTTCTTCCCAATACAGAAACGTCAACAAAAACGTTGTCATGAAAGAAACCGGATAGTTGTAAAACAATATCGTGCCAAAATTAAATTGCATCGAATAGACGCGTATGGCTGTACCAGAGACGAGACAATGTTTCTTGCAGAGATACTTTTTCCAAGAGAATGTGAAAGTGTTAACGAGAAGAATCAGAGTTAAGTAAGCGGTGAAGTTAAATAAACGAGTAAGGGAGCGACGTTATCCGTTTGCCTGGTTCAACGTTCGACTTTTCCATCATGCAGTGGAACGCCGCGTCGCGCCGCAGCGCCGCGTATTATGCTCGTGAAGCCTTCATTAAATCACTTTTTTCCCCCGAGGAGAATCTCCCCTGCAATTTCCGCGCGAGTCGCCTCTCGCGTCTACTTTCACGATCAAAGCGCAATTTTCATACAGGCGAAAGAAACCTAATCGGCGGGAAAGTGTTTGGTAACCGACCACGCACCGAGATGAATCAGCTACGGGTGCATACATACATACATACATATATATACTGCGTGAAAAAATCGAACGCTGCGAATAGTAGTGAGACTCGACGCAGCCGTATAATAATACTTTTGAGTTATTGCCATCTTGTAGCGGTGGCACTGCGTGATTTGAAATTCTAACGAAGAAAAGACATATCGAACATCTCGTAGCATATAAGAAAATAATTGTATTCCTCATCGATGGAATTAATCGTTGGACCTGTGTCGACCAACTCTGTATGTCCTAAAGCTACCAGGTATGTAAATATGAAACCGGAATTTTTATATAGAAAATACACGTTTATTGTATGAAAATGATTAAAAATATTTTATTCGAAGCATTGCCCATCGCTAGCTATACATTTTTCCCACCTGTCTGGCAATTGGTGGATGCCACGCCAAAAAACCTGTCTCTCTTTTGAGGCAAACCAATCATCGATACTTAGTCTGATACTTAGTAATACCATCTTTATTACAATGCTGTTACAAAATAAATAGTATACATATGTTTAGAACCTTGATGTTATTCACGTGTACGTGCTATTTCTCTGAAATTCTATGTATAGACCTATACGGATAATGCAGAGCATACGGTTGTAAAGAACATTTACATTCAATGCATATGTTGTTAACAGAATCTCGAAGTACTTGGAATTAGAAAAATCGGGAATTGAGTGAAATTCTGTTTTGATCATTTTCCTGTGCTATACTACGGAATGTTTCATCGCTTGCACGGAACGCAATCAAGTGGTATCGCTCATCTCCGTCTCAGGTCTCGACCTAACCATGATCACCTTTGTTTTCGTGGACCCATAATTATTAGCCACAACTCTTCTGCTACCAACGAATTGATTTCGACTTTCCTCGTGGCTCTCGATAACTCCAAAACTCCAGACCTGTTGATAATTGCGCTACGTTTGAGACTGTGTAATTACGAATATCTTTCTCGAGACTTCTTTTTCTCGCGAGGAAGAGAGAAAGATGCTGCGGATCGGAGATCGTCGTTGGTCGATAAATCACGGCACGCACAGCGACGAAACCATATATCAAGCTCGAAGTAATCATTGATCGCGTGGAAGATCTTATTCGCAAACAATTATCCGACATAATCTTCAGCCGCGAGTCAACGAGCGTCGATAATAATTATGGAGTAGCATATCAGTATGAACCACATAATCGTAACTATACGACAACCTTAGATCGGTAGATCGTGTATGATTATAATAAGAATAATTTATTCGTAATTTATTATTCACGTTATGGTAAGAAGAAAGTACTTTGAAATGAAACTAAGATGAATCGATAAGAATCGAATATCGACACTCGTAAATAAGATTTAATTAAGATGTAATTTTTACAGGAAGAATAAAACGATTGAGCATTGGCATTTCTATAAAAATGATTCGTATCGGGAATATCATTTATCTTTTCTATGAAATAATACGTTCTAGTTTTTTTCCGATTTAGGTACAGGTTTCAGCCCTCAAACAATTTCCAATCTTTCTATTCTCTTTTATATCGCGAACAATACAACGCTTCCGTTCCAAAACAGCGCATCGAATAGTATCGATGTTTGAAATCACTTGATCGTAAAAGCGGCGACAGTTACGCTTCTACCAACTTCGGCCGTTAGTGTTGCAAACTGTGCGGAACCCAGAGCATCCTTGTGTTCCCAATTTGTCGTCGTCCTTTCAACGCTAAATTTAAATTCTATCACGAACGAGAAAAAGATTCTAAAGCCGCGACGCTGTAAATTACTTTCGTCTAAAAAAATTGTTCAAAGCTGCTCGAATATTCTATTTCTTTTCGAGTGGAGTATTCGCAACTTGGAACTTGTTACAAATTTTAGAATTATTATTCCGTTTCGAATCGTAAGATAAAGGGAATCTATATCGTATGTTCTACGTTATAATAAAAATCTTTAGAACGATAAATAACGCGATAATAATAATGGATTCTCTCGTTATATGTTTTCTCTTTCTTATCGTATTTTCGCCACCATTTTTTTTTTTTTTTTTATTTTATTTTGGTTATTTTACAATTTGTCCTTATGGACATTTGGTAAAGTGTTATATCTTGTTGGTGAAGAAAAAAATAATAAAAATAAAAAATAAATATAGCATGTGGGTGGCTACCCCCAGCGGGGTGCCAGCTTCGTTTTTTCCAAGTTATATCTTTTATGATTTTTTTTTTCGCCACCATACGTATATTTTTCTTCGTGCATTTTGACGTCTGCATTATTAGATCCTTCATTGTGTTATTCCTTGTTTCTATGCCTTCCATAAATTCTTCTTGTATGTGTGCAAATCGCCGAGGTACGATAAAAAATAGTTCTCTTTCTTAGGTGTTCTTAGCGGCATCAAAGTGGTGTAAAGGCTAACCGCTACCCGCTACTCTACTCTGCGAAAGCTGTCAGTCGTAAAAAGCAGAGAAACGGAAGGCTGTAAAGGAAAGGACGAGGTTCGATGGGTTTCATCATCGAACTTTTTATCGGTCCATAAAAGAAAATCGGTACATCTTGCAAACAAGTGTGAGCGACATAGCAGGGTATTCAAGTGAAAATATTACGATTTATGGAGAAAAGTTTGTATCCAATTTGACTTTGATCGATGAACATGAAACTTCTTCGACTGGACAATGTGTACATCCTATTTAACGTTTGTTTATTTATTCCGTGTTTTCTATCAACGAAACAAAGAAGTTTTCTTATTTTTCTACGTTTAATACTTCTTAGAGTCTCGGATCTTTAAGATTCGTTACTTTAAATGTATACGAGATGTATCAAAAGAATGTCAGCGCTTGATTCGATAAGAAATATTTGTCCACTTAAAATGTCGTACAATTTCGATATGCTTGGTATATCTGAAAGAAACGAGCGAGGATTTCCAGGTGATTGGTGGAAATTCTGTCGATGAAGAACGCGAGCAAACCATTTGCCTAACAATAGTAAGCAAAATGACAAACCTCGACAACTATACTCGCGAGTAGCGTCTACAAGAACGAAACTCTATTCCACAATTCAATTTGTCAGAAATTCACTTCATTTTCGCTATCAAACAGCGTACAATCCTCATAGAATCTCATAGAATCGTTTTCAATTACCATATCACTCGCGCCATCGCGCTATTGATTGTTGGAACTAGAAAGGAGATTTCTCCGAAGAAACCAAGTATCCAGCGTTCCTCTGCCAGAAGAATCTCTGCATGATCGCGTTTTGTGCTTGCATCGCACGACACGCAGCTTCGCGTTTTACGGTAGCTCTGGTTCGCACGTTCGCGAGTTTCCCTTGAAAGTTTTCGGCGGAGAACGTAAGTTGCGCTCGCGTAATTTAGCGAACTTCACCGCGGCAACTTTCGTGCTAACGCTCAGGAATCAGAGGAATCCGGAGACGCGCGGCGACTTAATTAAATTCGATAAAACGTCCTGGGCACGAGAACAGGACGGACGGCTGTGAGAGGCGAAGCGAGCAGCGAGCGCAGGCCGCTCGTAAAGCGTGAATTACGACGCCCTGTAAAACGACTCGACTTACGTGTCGATGGAGGGAAAAGGAGCAGCGTTGACACACGGGGGCTCGTTTTTATTTCACTCCACCCCTGCACCTACGATTAATTTCTTTACTTTTTTCCCTTTTCTCTCGTTCCTTCCTTCTTCTTCTCGTCGTGTTCCTCGTTTCGCGTAGCACGTGCCGTTTTATGGCTCGTGCTTCTTCGATACTATCCACCATAGCGATTACGAAATCCTTGCGTCACGCGTATAAATATATACTTGTATAAATATCGAGCGCGTGCGTGCCGAAAATGCTTGGATCTCGAGAAAGATGTGAGTGTGTGTGTGTACCGGTGGCGCGCACACGTCGTAACTCATAAGGGAGATTAATGTCTCCGGCGGAACTGGAGAACTGTAAAGCTTCGCTACAGAAACTGTTCCGTTACTGTACGAAAGCTGTTACTCGGCAGAGGAAACTGAGTCGAGGATCGTGATGCGACTGTAGAACGTCGTAAAGAGCAGCTTTGAGTATTCAGCCTGGCCGCCTTTTGCCGTTTCTACGGGAAATTCGGCCTTTCTTTATTGATAACCCTGCGTGAATAGGGGAAATCGTTTCCGAATACGCTTCTCGTGAATAAAGCGGCCAACGGGGGATAATAGACGGATGTTTTTATCCCGCTATTCCACGTTTTTCTTTCTTCTTTTTTAGTTTTCCTCTTTCTTCGCGTCCCTTTATTGGTCCCTGGAGTAGGGGCTCGCGTTGTTTCGAAGTTTATGTACGCGCGTGAACTGTATGGATTATATGAAAGATTATTCATATAAAAAATATCGATTATAGTTTTACAATCTTATGGATCCCTTATTTCCTGCAGTGAAATATTTCTGGAATCTTATTTTCTTGTTATTCGTGTTGTTTAGACGTACCTTTCAACCGATAAGACCAAAATAATAAATACTAATACCAATAGAGAGACAGAAAATTGAGATTTTTTCTGTCCGCTAATGAAGAAAAATGTTTTATTCCGAACTATGAAACAGTAAACCCATCGAAAAAATTTTCTTTGCAGAAACCAATGCAATGTATGCACAACGTGCAGAGATAATTTAAAAAGCACTTCCCAAAAGATGTAACTAAGCAACTCACGCGTCTTTTGGCCACGAAATTTGGTAAATATAATAGGCTATAATTTGTACGATGCACCAGATTCCTGTTAAACGTCATAATCAATGAATCTCGTTAGATGTACACGTGCTACTGGAACGTTTCGAAAAGTTCTAGTTATTTGTTCAATCTCCTCTATGTCCTACATGGAATAACGGCAAGGTTGCGTTTTAAATGTTACCAATATAGCTAATGTCCGGAATTATGTGCCGTCCGGCATTAGGGGAACTCCCCTGTGTTTAATATTTTTCTAGTACACATATGTAGTTGGTATAATATTTGGAAAGGAGGTTGAAGCATTAATCTTGCTCTTTTCAATTAATATATTTCAATTAATCATCTTTTGATTATTTGGTTGATGAAAATAATATAACGCGAGGTTATTAGCCTGATAGAAAATTAATTGGAAATAAAGTTATTATTAATTTAATCATTTATATTGGAGCAACACTTACACTAATTAGTGGATAATAACGGGTGGAAAGCAATTAAATCCTGTATCATGTTGTAACATATTATTTATTAAAGCACATATAATTGGTCATTAAATACTTGAACAATTTTGTATTAAACACTGGTATTACAAACGTTCAAATTTATTAATTTTACGTAAAATAATTTACAAATGTTTAATGTTAGCAAGGGCTAAATATTTATAACTACAGCAGTGAAATTAATTAAATTATCCGATGTTTTAAAAGCCTCAACATATATATAGTGTATCTCTTAAAATTTCTGATATGTCATTTATTTTCTCGATCTATTCAAAGTTTTAGAAAAATTTCTTTGACATAACATTACCTGTGATAGGTATAGAATATTATCAAGATAAAATCATTTAACGATCTTACTTGAAATTAATCAGAGTGTACGGCGAACTCGTCTTTTGGAAACGTAATTTACTTCAACGAGATACCGGTTGGATTTCTCAAGATTTCCCTGTAAAAAAGGAATAATTTCTACTTCTCCTCTGGAACTGAAAGGAACGAGGATACCGGTGCACGTACCTCTAGTCGTGATCCTAAAAGAATTTGAAATGCAGCCTGGTGGTGGCCGCACGTTTGAAAGTATTTCCTAACTTTAAAGCAGCACCGATAATTAGGTAGACGGTACTTCTCGAATCGATTGTAAAAGAGAAAAACACGCGACCTGGTAGTCACAGCTCGCTGATAAATCGGCTTTGCGTAGTTAGTAAAGTAAATCGGAGATATACATAATCTCATTTCTGGGTGGGGATCGTCAAAGGGAATCCATAAAATCGCGACAACTGCGTCCGCATAGGGTGTCCCTGAAGTTTACGAGATATTCCAGCCAGAAATTCATGGAAAGTAACTATATGCGAATCCCTTAACTTGAGTTGAATAATTCATTCCAAATACAAATATTCGGAAAATCTAAATATTCTACAGAATTAAGAAAATAAAAGCAAAGCTGCGTTTTCAATACATTTCGTAACAGTGATTTTTACAAAAATATAACAAATTCCTAATAAACCGAATAAATTTCTTATTAAGTCAGACACTTATAGAAACATTAATACACACGAACGAATAGCCCGGCATATAAATAAACGGAACGTACGGAACCTCTAAACAAAAAAAAAGGAAGTCATAACGCTTGCCGCAACACGGTATCCCAAAAGGACTGAAAACGATCTTTGTTATTAGCGGAATTAAAGAGAAAAAATAAGATTGGTAACCGGGAAAAACGATATCCACCGTACAGAGGAGTTAATAGAACTGAGAGAACAGGGCGGGCGATTAAAAGTGGTTCCATAACAAATGAAACATTCACGATTGAAATTTACGGGGGTTGCGGGTAAGCTCGCAAGCACAGCTTTATTTACGCGAGCCGGCGCCTACTTTGCTCCACGGTAATTACTACGGCAATTACATCGCGATTTACAGTAATTACAAGTTTTACTGGCTGAGCGGAACCCGAATGTGCCGGTCGCGGCACTCTATCCCGAGCAGGGCCACCTTTTGCTATAAAAAGCTCCGGTGGAGCACCGGTAAAAACCATTAATCTACCTACTACATTGCGGTCTACAATACATCTGGACTTAACAGAGAAGTCGTCTCCGCTGCCAGGAGAATTTTTCTTCGACAGACCAGCACCATTTTAATAGTCTCCTTTCATTTCTCCGCTACAAAGGAGGACATTAAGAAACTGGCCAAGAACGCCACATTTGCTCGTGTTTTTCTTTTTCCTCGTGTAATTTGTTTCACCCGTGTTTATTCGTTTGAAAGGGATTTCGATTGCTTGGAAGTCGGACGACAAATACGATTATTCAAAGAGAGATGACACTCTTTGTATCTTCACTCGCTTATCGATGAAAAGGTACATCTATGTAACTTTTCATCTTTCGAGGTTCTTTTTCTTCGAGTGCACCCTTTCCGGTTTTATCGTTAAAGTAGTATTTTGTCACAATAAAGTACAAGCTTTAAGTATATAATTACCGAAATATTAAATATACTTCAGGTTTCTGAATAGGTACATCGATATGAAACACTATTTATGCTCTTACGTGTTATACGACTGGTCCCTGCATCCTGGAATTTTAGAAGAATGCACTAACAAATAGTGAGAATTTCAACGAAGTTACAAAGATAAAATAACATCGAATGTACATATTTAATTGACATACACGAACATACACGATGCATGTATAAATTTATCGAAATTAATAAAACGGAAGCATCGTATCTAATTAATTCATGCAACGTTGCATGTATGTCATTCAACTTATTGTGAAACGAGAAACTGTTACCAACACCATTAAAATGCTTTAACATAAATTCTCGATTCATTAGGTACTTATGGACAGAGCCGACGTTTTCGAGTCACGGCCGCGTTCGAATATTACAATAATTTTGATTGGTGGGCGTCATATAGTTACCCATATGCGTCATTGCCAGATATTTTCGACATCCACCGTCGCTTATTTGGCATCGTTCGAACGCGTGCTCGGCAAACCATGGCTTATTAGCATCAATAATTTGACAGCATTTAATAAACAATCAGCCAATCTAGTGTCATCTGTCGGTCGAATCTAGTTAAACGATTTAGCCGATAGTAAATTGCACTGTGACATAACATTCTGAATAATTAATAACAGTCCTCTTTCGGACGAGTACGTTCGTTTTATTTTCTCCACCCTCCACATGTTGTATCTCTATTTTATAAAAAAGATAACGCTATTTATGTAATCGAATAGGAACAAAATTCTTCTTCCAGATAATTAGATTTACTAAAAAAAAAAAAGGCACTGTGACATTTGAATTTTGTATTTCAATGTAGAAATAATTGTTAATACATATTATGTTCACGAAGAGAAAGTTAGTCAAATATTATCTGTAACAAAAAATTAAGAAACAGTCGCAGACCATTTGATCGTCGGAATCGTCAAGTTCGTCAATGTCGTGTTACAAAATTTCAAGTACATTCTACTACTAACTCGATAACGTTAATTCCTTACAGAGAAGGGAAATGTACCTGGAACCAAGAACAAATTACTCTTGTTATTACTTTACGACTACGAACCTCGACATTTTCACCCTTTCCTGTTAACGCTATTCCTTTACAGTCGTATTTATGCTGCGGCAAAGATAACGAACGATACTCGAACGGCGCTCGGCTAGTTTATCTCAATAGCTTTGCTTCGTTCCGCCACTATCGTAAAACGGTCCTATATGCTGAATAACGACTCAAGGAAATAATTAACGCAGAAACAAGATCTATCACCGTATAAATCTGGATTACACGCGACGGTGGAGACGACTAGGGCTTAAGAATCTTTTGACATTTTCATTCCACGATTCCCAAGGGTAGGCCAAGTCTTAATTACCTCGACACGAGACAATTTGTCTTAGTTCCAACTTTACAATGGAATCGAGGAATATGGTCCCGTTATAGACGAACTGTAGATTATTAAATTACCAAGGTATCGATCATTATCATCCTTAGGGTTCTCCTCGAGATCGTCAAAGTTTATAATTGCAGTGGTGATTCTTATACATTTATGGGAAATTTAAGGCGCGAATTTGTATAAAATATGCAGAGTGCAATACTCGTTGCAATATTTAGTAAGCGTGTTGGAATACAACGATATTACACGCATAGGCACAAATACTCTTACACAGACACCCACACAGATTTTTTTTTATTTTTTATTTTATTTTGGTTTATTTTACAAATTGTCCTTATGGACATTTGGTAAAGTGTTATATCTTGTTGGTGAAAAAAATAAAATAAAATAAAAATAAATATAGCATGTGGGTGGCTACCCCCAGCGGGGTGCCAGCTTTGTTTTTTCTAAGTTATATCTTTTATGTCCCACACAGATGAACACATTTGAACGGGACACTTACACAGGTCATACTCATTACTGTATAGAGAGTGGGATTCAAAATATTTAAGGGATCATGGGTCACTACCTACGTCTAGTCTGAGAGTAACTGGCCAACTATCAACAATCTCCATACTTTGTTAATTATATCACTCGCTTATATAAATTTGGTTCTGTAGTTCTGTTGAATAAATATCACTGAATATTATTTTAACATAAACATTGAGTCTACCACAGGTTATTAAGCTTAACTTTAAGATTAAATTCTAACAAAGCGAAACGAATTTATACCTAAACTCTATTTATCATTTATCTTTGATAGTTTCCGCTGTAACAAGTGCACGTTAATTAATTTTCTACATAACCAGCTGTGATTAAATTGTCCGAGATCAACAATCGTTCACAGCGTCGATGACTCGCGGAATACATGTTGACAGCTAAAAAGTCATAGAACAGGAGTAAAAATTCTCTGCGCCATTGACATACGACCTCTTTATTTACGTTTGTGTTACGTGAAAGATCGTTTCGTGCGTCGATAAATTATCAAAAGATTTCACGCTGAAAAGGAACGTGCTTCTTACGATACGCGCAACCAAGAGGCAGAGGATGGAGGAAGGAGATCGCGAAAGGATTCGCGGCATGCCAGAATAATAACGTTATATTTCATTTTGCCGATGGCGAGCAACGGAAACGAATGAAAACGTCGGGCAAAAATAAGGCCAGTTAAATTTACGCGTTCGATAAAAAAGAAAATAAACGCGGCTGGTATCTTGGACACGTTCGCCCGGAGGCGATCATCCTCGAGATTCAAAACCCTCTCGCGCATTCGTGGAAACGGAAAGATTACTTATTTACGGGGGCCTGGCAACGCGCAGCAGCTGCGAGGGGATGGAAGAAGACGGCAGCCTTATGTTGCGTTTGATGTTACCTCGAATTGGCTAGTTAAGAAGCAAACTCGTTGATGGATTCGTTTTCCGCGTAGAAAGGTTATTTATGAACCGCACGAGTCGAGGCATCGATCCGTACCGGGAACGACGTGGGGGTTCGAGGATTCTTCGGCAACAGAAACGAATTACGATGCACGCTACACTCATATCTGTCCAATCGGTAAACTAGACGACCACTAGAATTTCGATCGAAACAAGTTCGAAATATCATGATAATTGACGCTTTTGTCGATGTTAACGACGCTAAAGGGTACTAATCGCTTGTCAGTCCAATCGATTCGGCTATGAAACGTTACTAAGGTGGAAATTTGGCAGAACTGTTTCAACGATTCGGTTTTTCCATCTTCTGATTATCGTAGATCGGCGAATTCGAATATGTATGGCACATCGAACTTTTGCACCATAGGATGAATCTACGTCGAGTCGTTTTTTAAATTAGTCTTGCTTTATTTTGGATTTATTACTATTTATCTAAAACTCGACTCGATATGAAAAGTTCCAACTTTGTCTACTAAAACTTTTCAATATAATCGATATTCACAAAAATACTCAATGGAAACGCGTAACGTACCTCATCCTATATAATAAATTACCTATAGAGCTATCTTCCTTCTGAAATCATTCAGATATAAAGAAAAATAGAGAACAATCAGTGAACTAACGAACCACCCAACAAAATTGCGAATTTCTACGGTAAATACACTTTCAGTTGCTAAACTTTCGCAAAAGTAATTAAAATCAGTGGACCCTAGCCAGAGGTTGGAGAAGTTACGTTGGCCGATAGTCGATACCTGATCGACCGGACGCAACAGCGGCGATCGAAACACGTACAATTATGAAAATCTTACCACGACTGACGCGATGCGGACTTGCATAACGATACAAATTGTTCGTCTGGAGTTCGCTAAATGCCATAAAAAATGGTAGTTGTACCGGATCACGGTTCCTACGTTAATATTCGTCGTATAACGATAGGAGACGAAGAAGAAGATACGACTCAGCCATCATTGCTCCCCATTCCTCGACGTTTCACGAGCTTGTAACTGGTTAGAGGCTTCTTTCTTTCATATCAAGGTATCAAGAAAATGTATGGTTACGCCTAGCCGTGAAATTTAGCCAGCATTTTTCTTGTGGTAAATGAAATTGTTCCAATATAACCGAGCCTGGTGCTTGTCACTGTGGACGTTTTCGTAGTCTGTATTTGCCGAAAAATAAAGTTTGCGATGAATTCGTCGGATTGTGACTGCGCTTGTTATATAATATGTTGCGTGAAATTTTTCTTCGTTAGAATTTTAGTTTACAAATGTTGGTCGGATGACCGGTGTTGGTGGAAGATTTTTTATAATTCAATTATATTTGTAAAATTGGAACTATATTTATGAATCACGGACTACAAAATTAACATAGACAGAATTTTTTTTAAATTGTCATGGGACGAGTATATCGGAAATTGACAATCTACAGTGGTTAGAGAAAATATTTGTACACCACTGTATTCATTATGGTATTTACATACTAATTAATTAGGAGTAGGTATATCAAATTTCGTATCATTTAATGATATTTATGTACCATACTATAGAATCTGATAAAAAAGCTGCTTCACTGAAAGATTAGTGTATGTACACACAATCTGCGAACTATACGAAGACCCAAACGAAATGATGTTCGGCATGATCTCTGAGTGCGTCAACTAGCCATTTTCCTTCGAACAGCAAAGTTAAATTCGATAACAAAATTTACGAATCTCACAATGCGGGGAATTCAACATAGAAACTTACTCGGCCAATGATATTCAGTCGAAACTGCCGGACCAACTTTCTAACGGTTCATCTCGGGACACTCATCCACTATCTATCCTCCACCCACGATTTCCCGACTTTCGTGGTTATGTTTCCAAACTTGTAGAGAAGTATCAACGTCGTGTGACCCAAGATGGAAGTCCACGTAACAGTGAGCTATTACGATTGTTTTGTGGAACAAGCGGCTAGGAGAGTGTCATTGATCGATGAGATTGTCCGACCATTGGTCCTCGAGAATGTTCCACGCAATCGTTGATTTTCGACAGACAAGGACGACAAACGCGTCAGTCAAGAAGGAAAATAAGGAGTGGTATTCGTGATATGTACGTCACCGTGTAGCTCGTTAAAACGCGATAACTCCATCTACATATAAATCTAATCGGGTAGACAAGGCGATGAGGACATCAAACCCCCGTTAACCGCAGCTTGCATCGTCAACCGGCAAGACGACTTGGCCGCCTTAAGCTCGGTCGGAAAGCCACGACCTTAACCGTCAGCGCGTACGTCACCGCAGAATTCTCATGTAATGAGACCTAATCCCGAAGGATGTCTTCGTAGTTTGCGTGCACCACCTTGGCTCTGCTTCTCACGGGCGCTTTCTATTACCTGGTAAAACTACGCTATCCACCTACCAAACGAATGTGGTTAATTATTCTCCTCGTGGATGCGCGATAATGCGCATACTCGAGCTGGCTCGCTGGTTTCGATAGTAGAATCGAGAATTAATATCATTTTTGAGAAACTCTTTCTTCCTTTTAATACCATATATGGTGGAGAAGTTTTTGTTTCAAAATGCAGCATTAAATATTTTGAAATTTGAGAGCCAGAGGATGAAAATATTATGACGCACGTCGGATTACATTTGCGCGTTTTAATAAGAACGGTAAGTTCTTTTCATTGTTTGGCCGTGAATGTAACGCGGGAAAAGTTTTGTCATGCTACGTTGTCCGTGACAGTCGTTTAATTCGATACGAATCGCGCGTTCACATTTACGCAAGAGGAAAGAAAATTGTCGAGGTACATGGCAAATTGATAAAAGGAGATTAATTTAGTTTGATTAATGGCGAGATTAGATATTTCGAGGCGTTGGTGTGTTCATTGATTTCGAAAGAAGTTCGCTCACACTTCTGAGCGTGATTGATGTTGCCTTGAAAAATGGCTACAATGTAGGTTCAGTTGCGAATAAATCGGTTAGCAAGTATCCCTGCGTATGATTAATTAAAGAGTATATTTGAATTAAGTATAATTAATTATAAAATTTTACGAGACATGTCTCTGTTTGTGTTCAACTCTTTTCAAACTTTACAAACACCAATTTATATTAATAAGAATATATAATATATATAATGCGTATTATATCGATAGGTATTGATTTTTAGACAAAGCATAGAATAGAAATAAATATTTTACTGTCTCAATATCATTCGGCCAATATTTTATTTCAACACTTTTTGGATCGATTACATATATCGATATAGCGAGGCGAGAGCAAAGTTCAAATTTTAATTTTAAAGTACAAAGTTTCAATAAAAATCTTATACTCTAAAACTAGAACATTATACGCCCAACATCTTTATTTAATGTCTAAATTATATTATACAATATATGTATAATCTTCCATAAACGAAACGTGTATTATATTCTATAAAGTATAATTAAAGTCTTTTTAAACTTTGGAACCTTTGTTGAATTAAACTTTAAATATAGTTTTACGTTCTTTTCAAGTATTATATCGAGTATTATATTACGAGGAAATATCTGTTAGTAACCGCTTAAACTTATAATTAATTTCATGTTAATTTAATTAAGGTTACAGTTAGCGAATTACTGTGAAAGGATAATAAAATTTCAAATTTAATCGTCTTCGTCGCTTTTAATCCAATTTTTATCCTATTATAGTACAATTAACTGTAAATATTTCATCTTTTTTGCTTACAGTTCCAATGATTACTATCAGTGGGGTTGTAGGAAACAAAGTGCACCTTCCTTGTGATATTCGTTCCAACGACAACGACGAAGTCAGCATGGTACTCTGGTACAAAGAGGGTGCTGGTGAACCAATCTACAGGTGAGCCATTGAATCTTTTACTTGCATAACCAAAGTACGTAAATTCTACCAACACGAAAACCAACATCCTTTCTCCTTAAGACAGAAAAAGAAAGGACGTTACTTGTTCGCTGTTAGATATTTACGGCAAAGTAATATCGCGATAATCTCAATTTATAAATAGCCAGAAAACACTGGTGATCACTGATAGAAAAGACACGATGGAACAGCTTGAATAACGAGAGAACACGATAGAAAACTAAATTCTCCCGTACTCCTATCCGCCAATAAAATCCACTGTAATCCCGAATCGTTATTAAAAGCCCCGAATTCATCAGAAGCCTTTAAAAACCAGCCAACGGTTAGAAGGATATCGCGTGAGGCTATGCGACGTCTAAAATTCTCTTGAAACCCGATAATCCGGGAATATAAATTGCCTAGAAGAAATAAAACGGGGAGCACTGCGGGCGTGGTCGTAGGGATGGAGAAGGGACGGTCCAGAAATTCCTCGCGTTATTTTCCACGGTGAACTTCATTTGCTTGCCGACTCGCTATTTCGCTTCCGCGACCCGTGAAATTTTGCATATAGAATGGTGCTTGGCCCGCAAACCTTCGAAGCTCGTCGCTTTCGCGAAGAAGCGCGACACTCTCTATCATAGGGTGGGGGCATGTGGTCGTGGGGGTAGTCGACGTTGCTGCCCGTCGGGTCATATTTAAGAAATGTAATAAGGTGTAAGATATGTGCGGTGGTGGCGATGCATCGTCTCGAGCTTTTCCACCGTTTTCTTCTCTTCCATCCCTGGCAGAAGCGATGTAGGGGTTGAATCGGATGGTTGGAGGCATAGGTCGTTGCCTGTTGTAAAGTCAGTTTAATCCTCGCCGCTAGAGAGGGAACTTTAAATTTAGAGGCAGACAGACACCCCTTGTATCCTCTCGACGAGCTTTTCTTCCTGTCCTCCCCGCGTACCCTTTTCCGGCTGAGGCAGTAAAATATTTATTACGAGACGTGCCGGCTCGCTTATCATACGTGCGCCAGACTGTTAAAGACACGAAATGGCGAATATCGTTTCTTCGGCTTTCTCTTGTTTTCCTCGACTTATCGCGCGCCCTCTCTTCAACGGTGCGATGTAAAAGCGATGGTAAGCTTTTCGTCAGAATTTTTATAAATGAATCGAGAATTCGATTCTTTAACTCGGAAAGAAATTATTTCGGGGAATAATTACAATTTAAATCAATTTGAAATTGGTACCGGGACTTTCTCAATGGATTTAACAACAATCGTACGAGTATTTAAACCCCTGAAATGTCTTCTTTTTATTTTCAAGAATGTAAAAAGTATATCAAAAGGAAAAAAAAAGGGGAAAAGACTAGATTTTGTAAAGATGCGTTATGAAATGAAGCATATCGAACGTTCAGTTTTTAAAAATTGCATTTTTTATTATTACATTTTATTTGTTCTGTTTCAGTTGCTATAGAGAGAAATTCAGTGATATATAGAAAGTTGTGTTTTTGAAATAACATGTAAGCCGGGTGTCCGTATCGGAATTATACGATTTTATGAGTAGCTCGTAAATTCTTAACAAAATCTGGTGCTATACGATGTTTTATTGCTAACATTCACGATCGGTTTATACCAATTCTACGAGGTATAAAAATAGTGCGTGTATTTTACGTAGAAAAGTGCAGATTTTAGATGCGTAAAACGTGAAAACTACCTTTAAGTTATCATATCATACGTATATTATTGAGTGTCACGTCTATCCAAAAGAAATCCGTCAAACTTGTAAGTTTTGAAAACTTTTAAACTTCATCTATTTGTTATCTTCTATAGACCTAGCTTACATCTCTTCTTTTAACAATTTCTATCTAACATATATTTTTATAGCTTCAAGTAAAGTTATTTCTTTATAATCTTACACATAGTATATTTAGGAAGAAAGCGCAAAATTGAAATTATTATTTGTCAAACATACGAATCTATTAACTAGTCGACGTAATCGTTTATAAGCGGTTGTAAATTATTTGCTAATTAATTATGCAAAATATCTAAATATTTAGCATATAAATACAGCAGAGTAGGCTAATTATTTCATTTCACACATCAGAGGTGCTTTTAGTTCCAAATGTAGCGCAATAATTTGATTAATAATCCACCTAATTATATCGTATACCCTTCTTTACAATTAGTCTTAGTCAGCGATAATCTGCCGTTAAATAATATACGCTGATATGAATTCTTTAGGATAGCGGGTAGAAGCACACGATTCAAACTTTTCAATAGCAATGCGAATATCGCGTCTCTTTTCCGCGCATAATTATAAAAAATAAAATTGATTTAATCTCTTCAATAACCGTTCAAATTCCAAATTTTGCTTAAAGCTTCGATGTAAATGAAATATTAATTGATATTTCGTTTTATCGTGTTTCGCTTCACGTTCGTTTTTTTCAATTTCTATTTTCTACTCCATGTAATAACAGAAATGATTATTTTCTTTACGATGTAAATCATTTACGTCCTTTTCATACGGCTTGCATAATATTCTACACCTTGCTTATACTCTGTTTATCAATGTAGACCAAATTTATTCGTTCGTTCGTATAATACGAGAAATAATAACCTTTCAGATTTCTTTAATTAATGCGGCATAATGAAAACGTATGTTGTAAAGAGAAAGCGAATACCTCCTGTGATTATGACTAAGCACTGTTATACCTGATAAACAGGGGTAATTTTTTGACTAATCCAACGAAACGAAACGCTGCTCCGCCCTCGAGCAAACCCATGTCGGGAGATAAGCGCTGGCTTGTTTTATATGTAAATCTAGTTCTCTGTATGTCGCGTCGTAAAACTCCGACGAATTATGATATTATATTTGAAATCTCTTTTACGAGTTAACTTGACTGAGTTGTTAACGTTTTTAAATCTACCCTCTCACCCGTTTAAATCACCTCACCCGTGTTAACCCCGTCGCGTAGTTGCCGCTTAATCTCATTTGTAATCCTATTACACCGATTTATTCGGTCACTTGAATGTTTCACCTCGTCAGGACGTTTCGTTCATTCGATTCTGCCGATTATCGATTCATCTACTTCGTTTTCTTGGCTGACCTTATTTCTACGTTTTCTTCCTTCTTATTCTCCAGTTCCTACTGCTCCTCCACTCTTCCGTATTTTCTTTAGACTCGGCCACCGTCAGCTTTTTATGAAATTTTCCGTAATATTTGTGAGATCTCCGAACAGCGTCCTGAATTGCTCTTAAGGGACATCGTTCCATCGAATTGAATCTGTCCAATTTCATTCGCTACTCCCCTTAGAAACCTTCTAAATCGCTTGCATTATACGAATGATCGTCCTGGTGTCGTTCTTTCGCCAAAGGGTTAATAGTTTACTATCGAAGCCGTAGGGAGACAAAAGATGAGAGCGTGTTGTGGCAAAAGACAGAGAAAAGATAGTCAAATATGTTGCAACTTGCAATGTCTGAAATCGCTGTTTCGTAAGTATTCGTTCAATAAGTAATTTCTTTAAAACGCATATAATAAACATTACTAGAATAATTATTATTGTTGAAGTGATCGTCACTTCTGAGAAAACTCAACATCTGGTCTTCGGTTTCTCAACCGCCTAAGGTCTTCGAAGGCGCATAGACAAAAGAATGCGTTTAGGAAAGGCCATAAGCGGTACAAGTCCGACGTTGGTTGAGGCAGTTGTCTTTAGTCTCAGGGTAACGTTGCTAGCGAGAGGATCTGGATCGGCTTACATAGTACCACATATTTTGTAATTTACTATTCACAATATATACACTTTCAATACCTTGCAGTTTGCTCACGCATTTCTTTAATTCCATCCACTGAATAATCTTAACAATTATACCAAATTGTATATTGTACAAGAATTCATGAATACAAACTTACTAATACAATGAATTTAGACTAAAATATTTATTTTATCGTATTCATTGCACTCGTTTCGTTACACTTTCAAAGAGTTGAACATTTTTACTAAATGCTTCTCATTTAGCAATACTCTGTTGTACCAAATTTCGAAACTTAGAGGAAGGAGCCATAGACACGCCATCGATCGTTGCAAATAATCAGGAAACCGAAACTCAGCAAATCAAAGAGGTGCAAGATGCTGCATACAGACCACGGGGGAGTAGTTCTTACGATAGTAAGATAGTTCGCCGTGCATTCACGAATGCAGGCGTCGAATCTTGCTGCAATTCTCGAATCCAGCGCTTGTGATTTCCAATAAAAACGAGGGTTTTCGCCGCGGATCGTCTCGATTTCTATGCAACGCCGCGTTCAGGAACGTTCGATCGGCGATTCTTCTTTCGAAAATCTCCGCGAATCAGTCAGGTGATCGACGAGGCACGTGAGAGACCGTGGATCGATCCGAAGATTCAGCCAAGAGTCGGAAGACTGATAGCTAGGAATCGCTTTGCGGGGTTATCGCTCGTCGAAAGCCAATCGAACGAAGGAATGAACGCGTTATATCCAAGAATCGTTTCAGCCCCGATGGAAAACCGGTGATTTTCTGAAAGGAGACGAGGAATAGGGAATATGTAGAGACCCATATTATACATATGTATACGTATATGTATGCGTGTGATGTGTTGCATCAGTGTGGAAGAAGCCCTAAGGGCCGATGGTGCGGCGGTCTTAAGGCAAGCAACCATACGGACGTCCGGACGGCGGCGGCACGTCACGGAAGCGCTTTCCTCGTCTGTTGGAAGTGCGAAGTGGAAGAATTAAATCGTATTTCAACGTCAATGCCGCGGAAGCAGCCGGCAGAGTGGGATAGCTTTGGGAATATTCAGTCACGAGCGGAAATCCGAACTCCCGTGCAGTCGTGGAACGCAATTTAACTTTTAGTCGCTCGTGAGGAACCGTCGGTTTCCATGTTCCTCGGCCTCCTACCAATTCCCACTTCTTTCATTCTCGACCCACCCTATCTCTCTCTCTCTCTCTTTCTCTCTCTCTCTCCCTCTTCACCGTCGTGATACCAGGTAAGAGAAACAGGTAGAGACGACGGGTGAAAGGAGTAAGGCTTAACGTCTCGTTGTCTTTCGATCTTCTTGAAACTTCCGTCTGTCGTTCCACTCGCGGAATCATCTCCTTTCTCGCGGCTGCCTCGTCCTTGACTGTTTAATATGCAATCATGCACGGAGAATAGCTCCCCGGACGAGACTCGACGTATACGCCTACCTCTTTGTCCTGTCCGCATCCTAATTCCGTTATGCTTCTCCCGCTAAGATCCTTCACGGTACGGCGAAGAATCTTAAATCGTGACTGGACTTGGACCCTGGCCTCGATATCGGGATTACGTTATAAATAATAGAATCTTGTTCGGGTATTTAAAAAATATTTTTTTCGATATTTGAGAAACGGAAAATATTGTGGTTTAATCTACAAACGACTATCGTCCTTCCGAAAGGATTATTCGAAGATCTTATTATATCTTACGATTTTTGACGATATTCTTTGCAATAGGAAATAATCGTTCGAATAGTAGGTAACATTAATATACAAATTTCAATTATATCAAAATACACAATCTAAATTGTAAATTATAAACGAAAATTCTTTGATTAAAAATTCTGTTTCAAAATTTCTATTGAATTTATATTTGTTAGTTTTGTCGCTGTTTTAGCAGATCGATAATATATAACAAGGGAAGCTATACATTCGTCATCTGGGCTTTAGAAGACTTTACACTTACTTAATATTCATATGATTAAACTTCGAACATTACTAAGTTTCTCGAATGGAAGCTTTCCTTCTTGCTCAATTAGACTCGAAAGACACGATTATTCGCTTCATAATCGTGTTACCAATGATTTCGAGATTCGTAGCTAGATCGAAGGCGGAATCGTCGAGGATTTCAGGAGCGATAAGCTCGCGCAAGCATGTTCTCAAGTTCGCACGTTACACCAAGTAAAGTCTACGACGCGAGACGACTCGAAGACCGTTGTCGACTGTCGGATCTTCGAGATTACAAGTGCTTGTTGCATGAAAATTCTCGTCTCAATTCCATGGGATTTTAGTACTGACTCATATCCAGCAGAAACATTCTCGCGAAGAAATTCGTACCGCTTGAGATCTTTTTCGTTACGATATAAGTCGTTTGATAAATTTTTCTTTCGTAGATTTTCAAAGAAAATGAAAAACATATCGTAAGATCACATTAAGAACCGTGTCTTGTACAATTTCAAAAATTAGATTTAATATCTCTTTTTGGCAATTATCAGAGTTATCACAATGTAATAAGAAACGGTAAAGTTTCGTGGATGCTTGTCATTGCTACAAAGAACCGATGGTTTCAGCTTCGACGTCCGTGGTCGTCGACAGTTGAACAATGCTCGCCTGTGGTCGTCGCCGACGGCGCTAGGGCCAAGAGCTTTTTTTATCACAGCATCGAATCCTGCTCACCTCAGCATCGATCGGTTGGAGACGAAGGACGAAGGGATCTATCGGTGTCGAGTGGACTTCAAGAATTCGCCGACGAGAAAGCAGAAGATGAATCTGACTGTTATAAGTGAGTAGCGCGCCTGTCATTTATCAGAAATTACGCGCAACGTCAGTAGATGTTGCAATTCTTAAAAATTCTCAGCGAATATTTCGTATTATTATGCAATTAATACCGTAATCGTCGGGACTGTAACGCTATATATCTTCCTTCAGAAATATTGAAACATCTATCAACCTGTACAACGTAACGTTCGCTAGTAAGAGAAAGAAGAGATATAAATGAAAAAAGATTTAATCGTATTAATAATTTTGAAAGTATAATAATTTAACAATCACATTCGATATATCACACAGTAATAATTTCTCAATGCCAGCTGGATTGCAAACCAGCAAGATAAGCTATCGTACTAACCACACGACATAACTATCGTCTTGATTAAGACATTTACTAAGTACACGATATCATATCTCATCGAATTCGTTTTAGAAAATATTTCTAACGTTGCACGGAACACCTTCATTTACGCTATTCATTGCACGAAATCGTTCGTATTTCTGGCAACGAGAAGAACAATTATATATCCAGTAGGAGAGATAAACGAACCATCCAAGGCTTGCGCAATTTACCGTTTCACGCTTGCACGAATTCCAGCAGGATTTGCTGGTTTTTAACCGTTCATTTCCACGGTTTGCGCGTAATCGTCGACAAAAGAGTATTCACCGAATGGTAAATCACTCGCATCAGCGGAACTCAATTGGCCCTAATCAATCTTTCACGAGTAAATCACGCCGGCACGCAGGTAGCGCGATAGATCAGCCATTCTCAAGCGGCGGACAAATAATCAATCCGCATTTCCGCTGATTCAATCATGCTGCCTCTGTGTGAATATGCGTCTGTATATATACGTGTACATGTGTACGTACGTATGTGTGTTTCGCACAGTGCCTCCGTCGAAGCCGGTGATACTGGACGGGACGACGAGGGACATCTCGAGGTTAGAGGAACCATACAACGAGGGGAGTGACGTGAACCTGATTTGCGAGGTACGAGGTGGCAAGCCGCCCCCGAAGCTGACGTGGTACCTCGACAACACCGTGATAGACGAGTCCTATCACTACAACGCCGACTCTGGCCTGACGGTTAACCGCTTGTCCTATCCTAAAGTTGGAAGGCAACATCTCAAGGCTCGCCTGATATGCGAGGCCAGCAACACTAACCTTGTGCCGCCGCAAACCAGGCTGGTCGTTCTCGATGTGAATCGTAAGTTACAGAATCTTATTCGCCATCACATTACCAGATCACGGATATTTACGTATATTCGTATTTTGACGAGCGTAATTGAAAAAATTGAACTCAAGCAGAAGATCATTTTCTCTACTAAATATTTAGTAAAAAAATATTACGCTTTGGATGTTTTCTATATTTTCGCAGGTTATAAACTTTCTGTGGATTTTTACATTTTCAAATTTCCCATAGACGCGTAAAAATCCGCCGTCTAGTTATTACATTTGTCATTGTTGCATTTTAATCTCTTGTTCGTTAAAAGCGTGAAAGCGCCACCAGTGAACAGAGCAAACCTAATGCATAAAATAACTGTGATGGATAGCTGTAATTAAAAAATTTCCACGCACGTTTTGACTGGATCGCGCTTCAATACCACGTCGTCCCGATGTATTCCTACAGATATTTTCGAGACTTTAATATAAGCGTTTGTAGTGGTGTTAATAAGTACAAGATGTTTTGGAAAATAGCTGCCATCGGTTGATGAGAATTTTCTTTGAGAGCTTGCGTTTATTTGCAGATGGGAATGGACGAAATAGGACGATGAATGGAGTCAAAGGAATTCGGATAAATAGTGGATTAGAGTAGAGAATTTAGCAACTTGCTTTGATGTTTGCTTATGTTTTATATTGAAAATGTACTATTTTTGAGGTATCTAAAAAATCGAATAAAATCTTAATATCTTGCTGTGAAAATGCCTTTCTTCGATTTTTTGTTCATTTCTCTTCGTCGCATTTTGAAATGACATTACTCCTTTAATCTCATCATTGGTTCTATTTCTGTTCTCATTCCGAGGATTTCAACATCGTGCTTGTCGTAATTCGGAGATAATTGTGTCGTTCAAACTGGTGCAGTTTCAGATAGAAGATTTCTAGATAGAAGATCCAGACATAGAGAATTGGTGATTTAATTGTAATTGAAACAGCATATAACGAAGAAAAAGCTAATGAAATCGTTTAAATATTCATTTCATTATTTTTGTAATTTTATATATTTTGTAAATTTATATGTTTTGTATTAGACTTTATTAGGAGCTTCGGGTCTTGGCTAATTTTATATTTCGCTTGTAACGACATCTTATGTCTCCACAGACATTTTGGTGTCAGAAAAACGATAAACTTATCTTGGGTCGTATTATTCCACTAGTTTCAAGAGTTGAAACATATCGAAATATTTTCTAACAATTTTTCCGATCCTTAGTGCTTCGGATATCGAAAAGAGTTCTGTTCTTACACATGTGCTGTGATACAATTTATCACATTTATTAAACTTTGTCTCAATGTTGAACATAATAATAAATTCTGAATTAGCGATATAAATATCTATTAAGGATACATACTTTCCGAGGAAATGACATTAAGAACTACGTGTCTATCGTAAATTAAATATTAGATAGAATGCACATATTACTTTCACCTTTCTAAATACCTCGTAATATTTCTTCATAGTCAAGAAAGTATGTTCCTCAACAGCTTCTCTAAATCATGTACAACGTATTGCAGTTATAATGGCGAAATCGCGCGAATACCAGGCTAAACGGTTACATATTTCCGTCTGCTATAAGTAGATAGAATCACGATACCGGTGACGTCAAGTGGTAAGCATTAACGAGACGCAGGGCGCGTTTCGTGCGATCTCTGGTTCGTGTTGTCGAAACTTTCGCAACGAAATTATACAGAAATCAGCTGCTTTTGCGGTGAATTAACGCATAGGTCGTACAACTTACACGCTTGACTCACGGCAATAAGTTTGGTCTTTTACGGCTTCGGACGATCATACGCGCAAAGGAGCGAAAGACCGATTAAGAAACGTGTTTGACACTCGTTCGAGAATTTATCTCTATGTATTTCCTTGTTGGTGGTCTGGAGTTCCCATGGTGCATGAACAGGCTTTCTTCATTTGCGAAGAGAGTATTAGGCATAACATCGTATGATAGAAAAAGCAGCGAATCTGAGAGACATTTATTAGGTTGAGATTTATTGGTCGAAGTGTATGAAATAATAATCTTTTAAAAAAGAGTTTAATGGCATTTCGTTTCCCTAAAGTATCCCATGTGATTCAATGCATTTTCTCTGCCACTTTAAACGAATTAGTTTTGTTATTCCAGATTTATAGGAGTTCTATAAATAGTTCTATAAATTCTCCGATTAGAATTGTTGCAGTTTTCCTAAAAATAATTTCCGCGCTAAAAAATTATCTAGGTGACGTTGGGGATCTGAAGTATCCTCAAACGCTAAAATAACGTCTCCGGTAAATTTCATTTCGCTTTTTCAAATTTAAACTCGCGTAAAATTACAGTAATATTCCGAATATTCGTGACTAGATTGCGGTAACGTGATTTCGTTACATTTTATGCAATTTCAAAAACCATCCGACGATACGAAGCTAAAGATAATAAATCAGAGAAAGCAACTCGAAATATTTCCACATCTTTATTGTATTCTTAACAGCAGATTAATTGCAAATGAATAACGTGACTAATGTTACGTTATACGATACAACGAAAACAAATGGTTATTCTAACAACTTATCTACAGTTTTACATAAATCAGCCCCTCTTTATTTGCCACTATAATACATAAAATGTATCCTTCTCGGTTACACTCAATTGGTTCCATTTAAATATATACCTATAGCTTTCAATCTATAGATTTTAATCGATCAACGCCACATAAATATTTGCAGTAGAAAAATCCAGAGAATATTCATGCCACGAAAGAAACAGTACTACGATGGAAAGATGCTCGTACGACTATCAGAATTAAAGTCCAATTCGAACTAATCTGCAAGGGAATCAGAGGAAAATCCGGCGTGCTAGATTCCGGCGATAAACGCTTCAAAGTAATATTCTTCGCGGCTCGCGAAGCCACCTGACCCGAGGCTTGATCGGCCTCTGCCCCGGTTATCGTTCTATCTACCATCGCGGTTAAACAATTCGCCACGACGATTTCTCGGACCTGAGCCGAGCCGACGGACTCTCGCTACCGAACGCCTTTTCACGTGGTCCTGCCAGGACAAGGTGTTCACGCGCTGAACCTATTAGTCGTCCGCTCGAGATTGGTCAGCGAAGATAACAGTAACGCCTCTCGCAAGACGGATCAGTGGATCGCGTGCTTTCTAGGTCCGCGGCTTCGATTCCGTGTTTCTACGCGAGCTCTTGGCGTGTTCAGCCGTTGTCGGTCGATACTTGTGACGAGGCGTCGTATGTGTAGTATATATATGCTTCTCTTCGCATGTGTATATATAGAGTGTTCCAATAATCACGATACGTCAGCGTGGAGGTGATTCTACACGAACAAATAAATCGAAGATACGTATGTAGAAGAGAATCTCTGCATACGGCAAAGACAGAATATCTCGGTATGAAAGTGATTCTACCTGAAGAAATAAGCGAGAAACGTAGAATAAAATTTGTTCGTTTAAGGCCTCGTTTCCAAGAAAATAGAGTTTCATCGTGTTTAGTTAAAAATTGGTCAGATACACGCGTACTTGATGAAAATTCTCGAATTTAATTTTCTCAGAAACGAAACAACGAAATGTTATTTTACGTCTCTCGACTTATCTTTGCAAGTAGGTCGACCTCCTGTCAATTATTCGCTTCAGTCTAATCTAAAATTAATTGATATATGTGACAAATTTTCAAACTCGATTTTATCGAAGATAAAAGATCGTATGAAAAATTGTTACTCTATAACTAATTTCTACATGTAGAATCGTCTTCGACGGTTGTACCACGAGTATTGAGACACTCGATGTATATGTACGATTGTGTTTGCCGCTAGTTTCTGCTTTCTACGGGCTAAAGAATACGCGCCTGTACGACCGCGGCACGCGTTTAGGTGTTACCGAGCAAAGAGCTGCTTGGGGTGACGAGATAGATATATTGTACAAGCGGTGGTTGAAGGGTGTTCCACTCCGGAGAAGCTAGAAGCGCTGCCTTACTTGCAAGAATAGAGTTAGGGCGAGGGTTAGGGAGTCGTAACCATTACGAGGGGTAAAACTATTCGAACCGAGCGATAACGTTAATGTAAACACGCGTGAAACGATTAGTAGCTTGAGTTACAGTTCGCGCTTTTAACTCGAACATCGGTATCTGATCCTGTCGATCGCCATATCGGTACCCTGTTCGACTTTGAATAAAATATCCTAAATCTAAGAGACTGTATTAGACTGCAGATATTTATGCAAATTCATATTTTCATATGGATAAATAAAGAGAAGAAAGCTAAGTAGAAATTTGTTTCATTCGATAAATATGTCATATTCTGACAAGTTAACTTGGATATTTTATACATTTTTTTATATTATGAGATATATCGTAGACCTTTTTGGCGGCTTTAAATATTTCGTAAACACATCATGTATCATTTTAAGAAAATTATCAGGAAATTACGATCTAGTGCATTGTAGCACGTGAAATTAATCAATTATGTATTTCTAAGACGATAACCTTCATCTAATGTTGATACGTATCGTAATAAATAATAGTTTCTTCCGTTCGTGAATATAATATATCCAATTTTTATGAAAATTAGTATGTTTTAAATTAATATTCGGTGATAAAGCAATTTTGAAAAAAAATATATATATATGTAAGTATAAATCAATTATAAATATATTTTATGTTTTATTAACGTTAAAATTTCAATTTTATATAGAATAATTAAATTTTATTACGGAACAAAATACAAGTTCAAATGAATTTATAGAAATGCAGAACACGAAGGTAATCTGTTGTTTTTGAATTTTTACTTCCCATTTGATTTACTATAAATAATTTAATACAATGTAATATAAAAAGTTCCAATTTAGTTAAAATCAATATTTTTTTTAAAGCGCCTGGTATTTAATTTTAGACCAATCGCTACCATTTTACTATACAAGCTTCGCATAATTAAGAAAAATTCTCCAAAACAATTTATATCATGCTTCTTTATTACAATATTTGCACATACCAATAATAAATAGGTACACGGCTGCACATTGGGATACTGCGAATTTCGCTGATAAATTACCAGATATTATAATCAGAGGAATTGAATTTCTCCAACTGTAGGAAACGCGCGTAGGAATCAATTATCTCGTTTCACAGAGAGACCAATCCTCTAAATTCCTAATTGACAAGCGTTGCCTGCGCCGCGTAAGAGCTGATGGAGGTCGGCCGAGCTGCCGTTTGATTAATTCGTGCCAAAGAACGGTTGTAAATAAATTTAGACGTACGAACACGGCCTGCTTGCGGTTAGCCGATTTCGACAGTGGCGCGCAATGGTATAGGAAAGTACACATAACCAGCTATAATTTCATATATTCCCCCCCGGGTGATAGCTATTAATTCGAAGCATTGCCAGCCCGTAGCAAGTTTCATTCAACAGTACAAATAATAATAAGCATTCCCGTTCCTGGTACTGGTTGGTTTACCGCCAATAAATTCTCTTTTAATTGTTCAACCCGCATTAGCGTTACCGATTCGATTGCCAATTAAATGTCCTTAAGCGATACGGTGTTCGATGGCCAAGCAACTTTGCTTTTTCGCGAATCCTTCCGCTTCTTCTATGTACTTTGATTTTCTTCCTTCCTTTCCAGAAATGTTCCCTGAGAACTTTATCGTTTTTCATTAAAGTGGCCCCGGGTCAATCTCGCCGTTTTTCGCCTCTGTGGCCAAGTTCGAATTTCGTTCAATGACGGAGTTGGTGTTCGAACGTTTTTCATCTTTTATGGCTTTAACGTTATATATGATGGTCGTTAATACAGAAAATAAGAAGAACGATAAATTACTAGATAATTGATAATTCGTGCGATTAAAATCTGTTTGATAGCCCAAGTGAAATATTTTTGCGAAAGAAACTATAGCGTTGATTTATTTCGGTAATCTGCGATTTCTTTCGCACCCATTCTTTCTTGACCCATTTCAGACTAATTGGTCGATAGGCCCTGAATTAACTTTTGGAAAAACCAAGGTGTTATAATTTTCATTTGTTTGGATTAAGACCCTATTATAAATATAACTATTAGTTAGCTTGATATACGATCTGTTCAATTATAGTTATTGTTAAAAGAGAAATTCGTCTCAAAAGGGACGAGTATGATTTTCTACTAAGCGTTATAGTATTATTACTCACTTTAATGCTTCAGTCGCAAATATTTTTATTTTTCAAGGAAATATATATTGAAAATGTTCTTATCCTCTTTTTACTCCTCGTATTTGAATCTTGTGGTAGACTATTATGAATTAATCAGAAGTTTCATTCTCATGGAGAAACTAAAGATAAATATGCAGACGTACATCACTGTACAATCATAGATATTTGTATCCTATGACCAGTTGATTTCTAAGAAAACCTGCATAATACGTAGAAGGGAAAGTAGAACTATGAACGTCTATAACAAGAAAGAACTGTCAATTATCTACATATCATAGCAAAATCAATTTCATAGCAACAGTATCAACAGTTGGAAAGAATTTATGCTAATTACTAAAGAAAACTTATTTTACTAACATAATTTATTAGCATTAGTCTATATAACAATCATAGTATATATGTATATCTATATCGTATATATATGTTATATATAATATCATAGAGTATCATATTTCGTTTTAGAGTGTGCATTGATACTACAAGTATTAGATTTAATATTTAATTGCATTTATTACGCCTATATTAAAAGAGAGTTATATGTCAAAAAGGGATATCTCCCAGATTAATTGCCGATACAAGTTGTCAGTTGTTAATTCGTTGTTCGATTTCCTAATAAAATGTTGGTTGCTTAATCTGTTAATCGTATCAGTCCTGAACAGAAATTCCGATAATTAGGGAAATAAAAGCTACTAGAAACAGATGAGCGTTAGTTAAATCAGTTTCAGTCTTCTCAAACCTAAACGCGATATAATTTATCCTTAATAAAAAATGAGACGATATATAAAAAGATAGGGCATTCTCATATAAACAAATTATGTATATCTAAGAAATTCGAGTAACAATTTCATAGATTTATAGACATTTTGCGATTTGAATTAAAAATATTACCTTATGTTTGACTCAAAAAACGCGAGAAAAAAGAAAAATAGGTGGAGATAGGACGAGTTGCGCTCCATAATCAATCAAATGTAAAATTGTAAATATATTTCACAGGGAATACGTAAATAGATACGTTGAGACAACTAATTCTCTTTTGATATCTAAATTCCTGCAATTTACGAAATATTATGTCAATAAAGGATTAAAGACTAATATAAACGGCCGTCGTATTATTCATAGGTATCGCTACTCTGATTATGGCTAATTCATATCCCGTTGATCTGAATGCTCACCAAACGCGTGCTCGTACGCGACTATCCATGACGATGCAGATGCACAGTTGTAGCCGGTCGCAATATTTACTCGAACGCGGTGATGCGCGTCAAAACTGTTCACGGGATGATAATTAATAATAGTCATCTGCGCTATGCGCAGTCGCGTCCCTCTCTTCGCCAACATATTCCGATTGTCTGTGAGAAATTATCTTCTTACCGTTTGTGTCATGAAAAGTAATCTTCTGTAAAATTCTCGCCAAATTTTACGCGACTTTAAATTTCCTTTAAATTCTGGTTACTTTCAGATTGCAGCCGATCGACTTCATTTCTTCCAATCAACAATGATGTCTTTTAAACATATTTAATTCACTGTTATGATTCATATAACTGTAATTATAGATTAATATAACTGTAACTAACTTCTTGAATCTTTAGTAGGAAAAGTAAAGAAAATTCAAAAATAAAATATTACGCGGCCTTGATACGTCGTTTTCTAAACGCGAATTTATTCATGGTATGTTACACGTTCTGACATGCAATAGGCTATAACCAGACTGCAGATGTTTATGCGGGTATAGTATATCAAATAATGGAAAATGTAGGTAAAGGATGTCGTCGAATACGTCGAGAAAAAGATTACACGTATATCTGTCTATATATTAATCGTTGTATTATGTCAAAAACCTATGTATATGTATATGCAGAAGTGCAATTTGATGGGCGTGCAACAAGCGTATCGGCGAGTCGTCGATTCTTAGAGAATTATTCGAATAGAAAACGACAACGTCGTGCCGTGATAAATAGGCGTGGGGACATTAAGTTACATTGTGTAGCGCCAACTACACAGGTGTTAACTCACGATTTCGATAGTTAGCGTACATCTATGTAAACGATGGACGTGCACCAGTGGTCAATAGAACGTGCGTCGTGTGACCGAAGCTTACACACTCGGATTAACGATAATAGCACAAGGTGAACTTAGTCGTGAACTTATTAGAGTAGTGCGCTACACGTAATTACGTGCGATAAAGATGCGAATACACTTAACGTTTCCTGCTGTTCGTTCTAATTTTTTAATTTGTACGTTGTTGTATTTAAAGTTTAGACCGTGCGTGTTGCGTTTTATATGGAACATTGCTTCCTTGGAAATTTAATGTATATGTAGTTGTGTTTCCTTGAATTTTCTTCGTGCTATTTTACCGACAACATTGAATACTTTCCTTTGTAGATTTCGTGATAAAAATATAGAATTTGAATAGGTAATACAGAATTCTTGGAACATAAAAATTGCGAATTTTGTAGCTTCTGTTTCAAATGTTTCATATTTTCTTTAAAACTATCATGCATGAAATTTCTAAAGCAGAAAGAAATCTATTGCATGAAATTTCTAAAGCAGAAAGAAATCTATTGCATGAAATTTTTAAAGCAGAAAGGGATCTATTAGCTGAAATTTCACCTATGCCAACGTATTTGTAATGGCTTTGTTCTGAAGCTCCAAGTAAATAGAAATGGATATTATGCATTTTGAAACCCAAAGCTCTATACAATTTTTAGAATATTAAGCAAGTCTTAAAATAGAAAATATTATAGTAGTATACTATACGATCTTGATAGCATACAATAGACATTATATCCGAATTAAAGTTGGAGAGAACTATACTATTTTTTGCTAAACGAAAGAAACTGAAATTATCATATACAAATCATTTTATAACGAAAAAGTCCGTAGCAAGAGTGTAAGCAGAAAATGTAAGAACGTAATAAATTTGTTTGATAAATCTGCATCGATTATCATGTACCTACGCGTGATAACAATGACGAGTATACTGTTTTACACCGTTTGTATTAACTGCCACGATTATTAAAGTAAAAAGATTGTCAAAAGAAGCGATACGAAAAATCATAGAAAAGTACGAATCAAAGCTTTCGTTTGACATTGTAAGGCAATTCGAAGAATCATTCGGAGCAGATTTTCTCCGTAATTGATCGCAAAAAGTACAGTCGATTCTCTTCTGCTTCTTAAAAGGCAGGAAGGCGTGATCACGATGCAACAACACGCGATGCTTCGTGCACCAAACGATACAGCCTTTGATTTCAGCTATGCCATTCTTATCGATGCTTGATACATGTTCCTGACATGTCTCGCACGAAACAAACTTTCGCGATTCTTGTCCACGATTTTTCAAACATCGCGGTCTAATTGAAAGTTGAAATTGTCGCATTCTCCATTAATTTAACTCGTAATTTTATTTTTATCTCATCATTCTGTTCTCTTTTTAAAATGCGATAATTATTTGGTTAAAATAAATCGTCATATTGTTAGAACTCTTGTGTACGTTAATAACTTTCATTTTTTAACCTCTTGTCTTACGATCTTTTCAGCATTAAAGCATTTCAACGTTCGTTGCTATAGTATATCGAATGAAAAATATTGAAATTAATTTTTGTTTATAAATGTGTTATCTAACAAATGAAAACAAAATGTAGGGTTCAGGCCTATCTCTGTTATAAAAAAAAAAATGACCTTTTATTGAATCAGAACAGTTGGCGGAATAAATGGTGTTATAATTTGGCAAGTAGAGTAACCTTAAAAGAGTCAGCCGTCATCAGATTCTATTCTTATATAAACACGTAGAAAGCTTCCAGTGAAATATCATTGACTATATCAATCATGCAAACTATAATCTACTTGAAACATTAAAAAACGAAATTAATTAATTTTTTTATTAATTATTTTTTAATCAATTATTTTTAACAGTATTAATACGAAACAATTATTCACTATATCATGATAATACGAAAATATTTTAGGAACAGAGAAGTAAATTAATTTCAATTTTAATTTTTTCCAGTAAATCAGCACAAAAATTATCTGAGCATATTAAAACACTCCTCATAATGCTCGTAAGATGAAAGCTTTTGAATCCTTAGAACTTCTACACATTCTTCAATACAAACATTCATTCTGCTACTCATTCGATTTGAATCTCATTTAAATTCCTTTATTCGTTCTTCTATTTACTCATCAATCCTACCACTTATTCTTCTTTTCAAATTAGTTTTACTCAAAAGGCAATATTATTCAAATTCCTACTTTATTTATTCCTTCGAAATACTCTTTAATCACAGTCTTTATATTTTCTTCCGATAACTGGATTTTCTTTATTTTTTAACTTTTTATATAATCCACGATAATCAATAGATAGAACGAGGAATTGTACTATTAATGATATGAACAATAAGTATCTTAATTTACAAAATCCTATAGACATTAAAGTGTACCAGTAAGCTGAATGAACTTGGCACCCCCAAATGCGAATTTTTACCAAAACGAACAACATTCGCTTGTCCATATTTATTCAAGCAACATTTTCGTTTGTCTTCTCTTCAAAACGATGTTATTGCTAAATTTTTAAAAAGGGGATATGGATTTGACACCCCTAAATGCGAGTTTTTACAAAAACCAAGCTGCATTCGGTTGTTCACGAATTTTTTACGTTTGTCCATCCAGAATTTTTGTCCACCCTGGAAAAAGAAGTTATCACCAAATGAAAATTTCAAACAATTTGTAATCAGTGCCCCGTGAACTTTTTCGTTGACTTTCAAGTGAGATATGTTTGTTCACCCAGAATTTTTGTTTGTCCGCCATTACAAAAAAAAGTTATTGCTAAATGAAAATGTAAAAGGACTGGTACATTTTTTGGGACGGAAAGACAAACGAAAATTTTGGTTGGGCGAATGTGGACATATCGTGAACAAACGAATGTCGTTTGATTTTTGTAAAAATTCGCATTTGGAAATGCTAACTGCACCCAGCTACAGTAATATATATACCGTGTCTTAACAACTGCTAAAAACAGTCGAGGCTATCGAAAATTTCAGACTTTACCTCTTCTTTGATCACTTATCATCTCACAAAACTCCGTTTTCATCTTAAAGCGAATATCTAGAAAACAGAAATTCGCATTGCAACTTGATATCTCAAGATACATATGCCTCTGATCGACTATAACTTTCAATTTTATATAACGTGCATTCTTGGTTTTATATCTATAATTTCTCGCAATGCATTATTCTATCTAGTTGTCATTGTAATTTTATTTGCGGCTGGTACAATGAATTCGATTTTTACGACATACAACTCTCTCGTCTTTCAGACTTTACCTCTCCGTTTGGTTTTTGTAAAAATGCCCATTTGGGGATGCTAACTGCACCCAGCTGTAGTAGTATATGCCGTGTCTTAATAATTGCCAAAAACAGTCGAGGCTATCGAAAATTTCACACTTATCATCTCACAAGAGTCCGTTTTCATCTGAAAGCGAATATCTAGAAAACAGAAATTCGCGTTGCAACTTGATATCTCAAGATACATATGCCTCTGATCGACTATAACTTTCAATTTTATATAACGTGTCTTCCTGGTTTTATATCTATAATTTCTCGCAATGTATTATTCTAGCTAGTTGTTTAATTGTCATAGCAATTTTATTTCCGGCTGGTACAATGAATTCGATTTTTACGACATACAACTCTCTCGTGTAAGTGGTGTTTCCTACGAGCGTGAGCGTTAATGAGTTAACATAACTATAGCCGTTCGTTATCGATTTGAAGTATAACAAAATGTTGTAGTTTGGAAAGTTGTAACGAGTTATAATCGTTACAGTACAACAATCTCGTGTGAACACGCGATAGTGACACATAACATGTAACGTCTCGAACGTTGTACATAATCTTCATTGTGTTATCGATAACCATCGATGCATAAACTGTCACGAGAACAAGACAACTTCATTTCTTTCCTCCCTTACAATAACCTATAGAAAACTTCGTTTGGTATTCAAAAATCGAATGTTTCGAGAAACGAAAATCTTTATAAACGAGAACGTATGTATCTGTTGGTGAGTGAAGGGAGAGTGAGGGTTGGTCGAACGACGAGAAGGATCGCCATCGCACATAGAGTAGCAGCGAAGCCACGAAACGGAACGGAGGAACCAATTTCAGAGAAGTGGCTACCGGCTAATGGCAATTAGGGGTTGTACGAGTGGCTGGTTGCGGCAGCGCATAAGCGTGCGCTGGAATTTACGAGGCAGACCGCGCGATGGGCAACGTGGTATTATAGATCGTGCTAGATACAACTGGCCTTTTGTTTTCAGTCTCGATCGTTATTAAATTTCTACCGATGAACGGCCAGTAAAATGTAACCAGTCGGTGGTATAGGCTTTGTGGAATATAAGACGAGAAAGAATACGCCAACGGACATGCAACCTTATTCTGTCCTTTCTTTAATTTTGTAAATTCAATAAGTACTTTAATACAGAAAAAGTTATATAAAAGTTTGAACAACTCGGATTGTTGGTTCCTTGTAAAATTTTGACGAGTTGTTTCATAATATCAAGACACTGTCATATACATCTACGTCGGATCATCTTTGGAAAACGGGGCGCGTGATGAGTCTTGCTGCGAGTTGTCCATAGTTGTCTTATACCAGATGACGTTTGTTTATGGGAATGTATTACAAGAAGTTAACAAGCGATATCGATGATCGAGTCATCGAGATGTCTGTGAATTTAGGTTCGATAACGAATACACGGTCAACGGGATGACGATCGCAATTAGGTACTCGATGTACGTGTGCACTGGGCTAGTCGAACTTATCGGATTGCGCCTCGGTTCAAGTGAAACTGCCCTTATATACTCCTCTCCGTATTCCTCAGGTTCATCCCTGTTTTTAAGGAGAGTTATTTAATCACTTTATGTTAAGGTTATTCGGTGTATGTGGAATTAAAGAAACGCGTGGGTAAATTGTAAGGTATTGTAAGTATATATATTGTGAATATTAAAGTACAAAATGTGGAATACAATGTAAGCTAATCCAGATCCTCTCGCTAGCAATGTTACCCTGAGACTAAAAGAACCGCCGAAACCAACGTCGCACGTGTACCGCTTATGATCTGTCATCGACGCATTCTTTTGTCTATGCGCTATCGATGACCTTCGCGCTTGAGAAACCGAAGTGTTTTCTCAAAAGTGGCGATCACTTCAACACTTTATACCGCTGGTAGGTACACGTCCCTCCCGTGACCGCGGCTACGTTCAGTGACCCGTTACGTCACTTCGAGCCCAAGCCCACGGTCACAAATCTCGGACAATCGTAATTGACTCGACTCATAAACAGCTATTTCTCAGTTTTATCGTTCAAGTACGACTATAATAAAAAGTCTGGACGAAAATATCGGGGACCTTCCCAAATATTCCGAAAGAAAGGCTCCGGCGTCCCTTCATCTCCGACATATATATATCTGGATGTGAAATTGTAGTTAATTCGCTAGAACAGATGTATCACATTTTCGTTGTTAACCGTATTCGTAGATCACATTCGATAACACGTTAAAGTGGTGAAACAATAATCGTAAACAGAATGTTGCAGCGACTCGTTGGCGTTACACATGCCTTATTCTGCGTGATTAAGGCGATCCAATATTGCATGCAATAATTGCAATCAATAGACGTTCCAAGATTTATCGCTGATGGAAATGGACAGGCGGTACATATATGCATTTACCGTGACAGATGTATACGTTCCAACCTATGAATTTCCGTAGTCAACGCACAAGCGACGACGTTAATAGGAAATTCAATATTCTCTATCGTTCATCCTGCAAAATTGCTCGATATAAGTAGCCGCTGATAATTGCAATGAAACGTTTACATATGTTATACAACCAATACGTAACAGCGTGCTGTATATTTAACGAAGGATAAACACGTCTAGCATTATACGTGTTTTAAAGTATGTTAATGCGTTGTATAACATTGAAATTAAATTTCCAATTATAAAGTTGTTAATAAATTTTGCCTAAAGGCAGTATGATCGGGTATATGTAAATACAAATAATCGAATAGCATGAATTACAGAATTTCATTATTTATCTTAAATTTGTTAAATATTTGATTCTCATCTACGATAAATATTGACTGTAAAGATGAGTAGCTGTATTGCTAAAAACCCGGTGTACGAAAATTGCTATCACTTTTCAAAGTGAGTTATGAAATTTAATATTCCAGACGTAAAACTTGTTACGGAGATTAAAACTCAGAAAGTTTTCAACCCTCTAGACGAACTACTTTAATAATTAAACTTAAGTGATTGAATAGGTTTAAGAGTACGATACGAACGGATGATACTCTTAATTCTAAGTAAGAATATCGTAATTTACGTACTTGAGACGTATGATTAACTCTCTGTAACTGAAACTTTATTTCCTTGAATACTTTCGCGGTAATTCGTTTCAGTTCGTTTTAATTTAAAGCTCGGAAATTGACAAGAAAATCGTTTAATTTCAATAGACCGCAAAACACAGGCGTTGTTGACATAACCAAGAAATTAAATAATTGAGATTTACCGCAGTACCGTGCCGTCGGCATTTTAAGAGGTTCTTTCGGCATGTAAGACGCCCTTCTTCGAGCCTCTCTCGCTCGTTTACGCGGCAATAAACGCCTTCAAAGATTCTCCTTAACCCTAAGCAACGTAATACTTCCGCGAAACACGTGCGGTTTATACGTTTCTATTCCGTTTCTGTAATTTCGAAGACGCTACTTCTGAACTTGCCTTGTTCCAACTACTTGGTATAATTTATCAGTAAGATAACAATGTAACTTATCAGTAAGAGTACGATGCTCCGACACTTCTCTGACATATATATGTCGGACATAAAAGATATAACTTAGAAAAAACGAAGCTGGCACCCCGCTGGGGGTAGCCACCCACATGCTATATTTATTTTTATTTTATTTTATTTTCTTCACCAATAAGATATAACACTTTACCAAATGTCCATAAGGACAAATTGTAAAAAACCAAAATAAAAAAAAAAAAATATATGTCGGAGATGAAAGAACATCGGGGCCTTTCTTTTGAAATGTTTGGGAAGGTCCCCGATACTTTAGTCCAGACTTTTTATTAAATATACTTAAATAATAAAACTGAGAAATAGTTGTTTATGATTTAATCCAATTACGTTTGCTCGAGATTTATGACAGTAGGCTTGGGCTCGAAGTGACATAACTGGTCGCTGAACGCAGCCACGGTCACGGGAGGGGCGTGTACCTAACAGAGGTATGGAGTAATTAAATAGCTTTCCTTAAAAACAAAGATTGATCCGAGGGATACAGAGAGGTACGGAAAGGAGTATACAAGGGCAGTTCCACTTGGACTGAGATTCAGTCAGATAAGTTCGACTTGCACCGTGGACAAGTACGTTGAGTCACCCCCGAATCGTGGATCAGTAAGTTGAGTTCGACTAAGACCGTGGAAGAAATCGCATTCGTCGTCCCGTTGACAGTGGAGTTAACATTGTCATCAACAGCCCGATTATTTAATCGCCGCTATTACTTGTTAACCTCTGTAATAATCACATTTGTATCAATAAGTATCATCGATAGTACATAATAACTATGGCCAATTCGCGTGAAGATTCGTTATACATAGTGAATTATAAAAATATTGAAACGCTTATTGTAGAGACTTTAATAGTAATTCGTAAACTTGTGGCAAATTCAAACATTTTCACTAATAGTCGACCAAAACCTTCAAAATATATTTACGTACAGCAATGTACAGTGAGTCGTTAGCGCAACGATATAAAACGCTTCTGACGATCGAACTTGTTACACGGAGTTTAAGAAAGGCCTGTCTCTATTTGCTAAACACGTTCTAGCAACGCCTCTGAGAATTAGACATTCTTGTCTTATCGTCCCCTTGGATTCGTTCACATTATCTCGACGCGTGGAGCACTATGAAAATGGGGCGACACGACAGGACGCTTCGTCGGAATAATTTGCAGTTTTCACGAACGACAGAGCCAAGAGGATAAGTTCGGAAAGTGGCAGCGCTCGCATAAGTTTGTTAAAGTTAAGTTGTTCAGGGAGAAAATTTGTTTTTGCAACTAGGTGAGAGTCGGTTATATAACGTGCTTTAGAACAAACTATGTCTAGTTAAGAATCTTCTCCCGAAATTTTAATTCCTTCGTACTTATTTCGTTGCATGTTTATCGTGTCGTTATTCGCGTTAAATTATGCTGATATCGTATCCAATGCTATCTTGTTTTTGCGAATTTTAATAGTTGGAAGATTTGAATTGTTTTAATATGTTCTTTATGTAGTTACACTCACATACAACGCAAATGCAAATTGACTTGTAGTTTTATAATATACGTACAAAGATAAATATTTTTAGGAAAATTATTTAAAAATATCTTTGGAAAACTTAGCACGAAATTAAAAAAAAATCAGAAAATTTAGAGACAGGATACAGAAAATGATTGGAATATACTGGAAAATTAGTATCTAGAACGATACAACTGTTCTAGAGAGGATGTTACGTCGTGCGTATCTTAGTTACATATTTTAGGCAGATTTGTGTTAGTTGCGAATTCTAACTATGTAAAATTATTAAATGAAGAAAGGAGTAGCGTATTGCAAATATTATATTTGTATAACAGCGCAAATCGAGCACTCGGTGTTTGAAGTTTCTTGTAAAGAAGCGAAAACAGAGTAGAAACAGAAATTACTCGCTATCAGTTTCGATCCTTTCTACAACTTAACAAAGTTACAGGAAAATTTCAGTTTTAGAGGAACGAAAGTTTTCCTGTTAGCTTGGAAGAAATTCAACGATGCATCGAAATTCATATTCAACGTTTTTAGAACGACGACTATTTCTCAAACAGAAACTAACGAATGCAAAGTTGCACCGTGTTTAGAAAAAGTTATTGAAAATATTAACATTGAAATTAATGTACTACAGCTGTATATACACTTAAAAAATTGGTGTAGTAAGTCTGGCCAAGTATTTTCGCGAACCACTGTATTTGAAATCAAATGAAAAAGATGTTTTTGTGGTACAATCGGCTTACATCGAATTTTAAAACTACTTTGTTATAAAAGATAGAAAATACGACTTATCACGACTTTTTCATCTATGAGCTTCGATTTAAAACTGTATAGAAGAACTTATTATTACATCGTATTCGACGATGTCGAAGCTTTACGCGATGCGTCGTTCCTCGATGAATTTTATATAACATTTTCCTGTATTTAATAAACCGGGCTTTACTTTTTTGGAATTTCCTTTTTATCGATCTTATGCAAAAACCGACATTTTGTATCTTTTATTTCAGTAAAGCCACTGGTCGTGCAGATTTTGACGAAGGAGCCTCGAGTTTCCGCTGACAAGAACTACGATGTGGAGTGCAGGACAAGTGGTTCTAGACCAGAAGCAGTAATTACTTGGTGGAAGGCGGAAAAGCAGATTAAGAAAATGGCGCAAAATGTAAGCTTTGTCGAGGATAAATACCTAACAATTTCCACAAACGCCAATGTGAAAGCGTACATTTATTTCGTAACGGATTTATTATGAAAATACTGTTCGCGTTACAATGGAAATTGCCTCGTTCTCTATTCACGATGTAATTTTATCGTTCGAACGACTGGATTACAATGCCTAAAGAGAAAGCATGCATCGATGTTGGAAACAATGTGTAATATAATTCGTGATAATTAAAAACGTTCCGCTACCGATAATTGGAATTTTACAAAATCCAATAGTCCGCTCCGTTCTGTTTTCAATATAATTTCTCTCGCTCGATATTCCGTTTTGAATCTTACTATTCCCTCAACGAATGTTGTAACATTTCTTACCTCCTTTTCTAAAACTGTTCCAGTTTTGTACGATAAACAACGAAAATGAAATTCTTCCATAGATACGAATTCAAATATTTCTTACTGTAATTATATAATACAAATATGTCGCTTTGTCTACATTTACATCAGACATTTAACATATTACTTGTCACATGGTATAGTTTCATTTAAGTATCACTCCGTCATTTTCTAGGTACACGCTTCTATAAACTCTCGTGTCAATTGTAACTGTTCGAGGGATATCTAAGCGATTTTCGTTGCCTTCTGTTAGATTTTATGCTTCTATAACCACTTGATACGCGAAAAATCCTCAATTTCACGTATTCGCTACAACTTCTCTGGTGCTGCATAAAACGTTTTCACTGATTTTAGACGGTATTGCCGTCGTTTTAGAAACAAGCTTCGAGCTTCGACAGCATCTACGATGCAAATTGAAGAGAAAAGTAAGGAACACGGAAGGAAAACCGCGAGCTTTACAGAATCAGCAAATCGCAAAAGTCGCCAATCGAATCGACCACGTTAGCGTTTCGAGTTGTGGAAGTTACGCATGTGTCAGCGAGGTTCGTGACGCGTTTTTAAGGAGAATTCTGGAAATCGATGCGCCACGAGTTTCTCCAGTTCGCAACGACTCATCGGGAAGTTGGTGCAATGAAGTTATTCCGTTTTTCCAACAAGCGGTCTGCTTCTTTTTTCGTTTCGATCCTGAGTCGACTCGACACCTTCCCCGGTACTGACGAGATAGAACTTCAAATCCACTGGATACTCCCTTTCCATTCCCTTCTTTTTCTACGGCTCCTTCCACGCCCCTCGATAAATTACGGAAGACTTTACTTTCATTTCTTATTTGCAACGGGGCTGTTCCTCCTTCGTAATCCTACAATCTGAAAACCGAATTTACTTTTCCTGTGTTTCGAAATGGAAATTCTTTTCGAAACTTTTCGATAGTTCGGATTATGCTACATTATCGCGGAGAAAATATGAGTAGAAAAAGAAGCGAGAAGAGGCAAATCTTTGCTTAGGTTTTATTTTTCTAATTATAATGTTCATAAAGATATAGACTAAATTACAATTTAGTAGTTATAATCGATAATAGTGTAATTCGAAGATATTTACAGAGAATAGTTTTTTTAGTTTATTTGAAGCGATATAGTAGAGTAAAAAATAGGAGAGCTCTGTTCGTCTTGCATGGTGTAGGTATCACAAATTTCTACTGCTTTTAATATGATACCTAATTATCTTTGATGTTTTAAAATGCTATGGCTTATCTGATATTCTCTCGCATTAAATTATGCTAGCCGCTCCTTATTTTATTTATAACCACGTTATGTCATGTCCATAGGGTATACACATTTGCATTTATGTTCATTGCAACCATGCGTTTTAGCCTTATTACACACAGACGCATGCAACGTTTAAGAAAATAGTCTTCTTAAAAAGATGTCTGAGAAATCGCATCTATAAGGTACAATATTGAGCTTAATCAATAACGCTTATTCAAAGCTAAGAACAAATAACACTAAATTCGCGTCATCGTTGAATCTTTGCTCAAAAAAATGACTGTTCGTTGTCGATGATTCTTGCAAAATTCTTAGTCGATTACTCAAGCGTTGACTTATGCCTAGTTACACTGACAAAATAGAGTATTTCATTTCTTCCTTGCTTCGATCATGTACAAAAGAACGGAATAGATAAATCGCGTAGTTCCATAACGCGATCGAAGCGTCAGCTGTTGACGACTGAAAGCGTTATGAAGCGAAGGAAAGCCGCGAAAGATCTGATTTATTTTGCATCATTCACGGAAGAGATAGCCTCAATTTCTGCGCGGATAAGTTTCACGTTCGCGCGTATCCGGCATAGCGGTCGCACCATCGTAGGCTGCGCACACTATCCTCCCTGCAAGATATATCGACGTTGGTGCTCGACTATCCGCAGAATTTTATCGAGAAATTCGATCGCTCCGCAACGAGGCGAAGCGAACCGAGTCTGTGCGGTTCGTAGCTTACGCTGGAAAAATGAGAGACGAACCGTCAACGTTGAGCGAGCGAGACGAAAAATCAGTGAAATAAACGGATAATGGCGTTGCTGGTCAGAAAGGGTTGGAAAAAGAAAAACAGCAAAAGAGAAAGAGAGAGAGAGAGAGAGAGAGAAGAAGCGTGGTGGTAGCTCGCGAAGCGACATTCATCCTGACGAACTGTTAGTTCCATTCATCGTGCTCGCGATACTCATGCGGAATACGCGGCTTTTCTCGATACGTATGCCTCGTGGCGCTATCATTAAAATGACATCGCGGAAACGGAAGGTTACGCGGCGCGCTATAAGAGAAACAGAAAGATGAAATCCAGCCAGGAGACAGTCATCGACCTGCCAGCCATTTGCTATACTAGCCCGTCTGGTCGGGCTACAGTTTCCTCAATTCCACGCGACTGCATCGTAAATTCTGAAAAATCGTTAATCTATTTTTCAGCCCCTCCCCCACGCCCTCCGCCTCTTGTCGCCGTGCCCCTTTATTTTCTCATTTCTCTTGCGCGGCAATGCAAGCCACTGTCGAATGGATTTTCATATTAAACCAGTGACAAATCGCTCGGATGCTTTCGTTTACGCAACCGGGCCATTACAGCCTGCGAAATCTGTTTAGCGTTTGATTGTGTAAAATCGGAAACGTTAATCTTTGTTAGATCGAGGGATTAGGGTAAGTGATGGACAGAGGGTAACGAAAAGCATGGAGGGCACGTTGTTTGATAGAAACGATATACGCTTTCGTTACTACGATACTTCTTCGTAACGAATAGCAATCTTCTGAAATTGCTTATTGATGTGAAACAAATATCAAGTGATTCTTACTCTTTTAAAGTAACTTTTTTTTAGAAGAAAATATAACGAAGATTTAATTTCATACAAATAAGAATAGTTTTCTATATAAGAAATACCTCTTTTAAAGATATTGATAGCAACACCGATATTTATTCACGGTAACTTTGTCAATTCCATGTAAACTTTCAATCATCCGTTTGACCTTTATCTCATATTATCGGTAGCTTTTTCTCTCTCGAAATTCCTCGCTATAAATATCGATCTGAATTACAAAAATAAAAAAAACTGATATTTCGCTTTTTAAATAAAATCTAAAACGTATAATTTGCGTTACCTCCTCCGACAAACGTGATCAAACGTTCAATTTACATATGAAAATATTGCTTTCAATTCTAATATTTAATTCATCTCACTCTGTATCCTACAAAAATGATTCATTTTTCGTAATTTATACATCCACCTTTCACTCTATATCAAAACGTTCAATCGTTCTCGCAATTATAACTAGACGTTGGAATATTTTCATTGGCAGTATCCGTTGGAAAATAACGAGAGCCTCAGTGTCCTGAGTTTCGTGCCAAGCATCGACGACGATGGCAAATACTTAACTTGTCGAGCGGAGAATCCCGTTATTTCTGGCAGCGCTTTGGAGGACAAGTGGAGACTGGACGTGCAGTATCAGCCGGTAGTCACTCTGAAAATGGGCAAGACCTTGAATCCCGATGATATCAAAGAGGGTGACGATGTCTACTTCGAGTGCTCAGTCAGGGCTAATCCAAAAGTGTACAAGCTTGCCTGGTTCAAAGACGTAAGTTTCGACATAGTGTGTTCTTAAATAATACATTTTAAGGGTTTTACGATAAGATGAGCAGCTAGTTGCCTTTCTTTTGATTCTTTTGATTATGACGTATACAACAGTTAGAAAATTATTGGATATTTCTCTTAGAAATTTAATTTTCCTTTATTCCACTTTCTGTGTTCCACGTATTATCATATTTTGTATATTAGAATTAACGAAGAAAATAAACGCTGATAATTTTGATGAGAAATAGCATTAAGTAGATTTATATTTAACAAGATATTTAACAGAAATGGATAATTTTTATTAAAAACTTTTACACGCAAAGGTTGTATTTGATCTACGTTTCAAAGATTAATCATTATTTTAAAATAAGTTTCATACCTCTTGCTGTAAAATAATTTACAAATAATAAGATTTTGTAATGTACAATATAAAATGTCGCAACTGCCATTACACGGAATAGAGTTATTTGTTGCAGGGCAAAGAGCTAAAGAACAATGCCACGGCAGGTATCGTCCTCAGCGATCATTCTCTGGTACTTCAGCGTATAACCCGATACTCGGCAGGTGATTATACTTGTCTTGTTGCCAATAGCGAAGGGAAAACTGCCAGTAACCCGGTGACTCTTCAAATAATGTGTGAGTTTACGTATCTCTCACTTTTGTTTTCTCGATTCTTCAAATAAATTTGCTCTTCGATATATTCGTCGTTAACTCGATCGATTAATTTCTTAATGTTACCTACAAAATTTAATACTTTATGATACGTATATTAGACAATTTTCGAATGCTGTACTATTGACAAAATGTATATATAGTTATATAGTTATTCAATTATTCGAATTATATTACTTCCTGTTAGTAATATAAATGAGAATAAATTACAGCGAAATTAAGGCAAAGGACAAGAAATTTTTATTTTGTACTTAGAAGGAGTTTTTTTATTTTACTTGCTAGAATACGAACAAAATTCTATATATATATTTTTTTTTTCAAATTCTATTTCTTCACTGAATACATCTTCTTGCTTTAAATGACTTTCTCAGATTACCAGGCTTTTTTACACACTTTAAATAATTTTCTTCCTTAATCTTCGAGTAATCGATCCACGATTGTTTTCGCGAATAAACAAACGCTCCTGTCGCTAACACAATCGGCCAACGAAACTTCGTTGAAACAACGATTCGAAAATTTTAGCCAAACAACGGGCAACACCGTTCTCCTCCCGCGTGAGCACAAAGGCGTTCCATTGGCCTGATCTCAAGCCCTGCTTCCACTCGTTAATCACAAGAACAACGGAAGAGGTCGCGAATAGAATTGCGGCTTGGGCTTGATATTCTCTCGCCAATTGTCTAATTTGCCAGCTTTCGCCTCGGCTGTTCGATAATTACTTAATCGATGGCAAGTAGCGGTCGAATACTGGAATCAGAGACTCGAAAGGACCTTTCCTAGCCTCCGTTAGAGAAAATTGGTGTGAAAGGAAGCGGCAAGAGGAACGTAGGAGGCAATAAGGACAGAGGATAAAGATAGGATGAGGATAGGGCGGATAGTTTTCTGTAAAACACACAGCACGAGTTATTCTATTAGAATGGTCGGTACCGGCGTTGGTAGCCCGGCATATCTGCATCTTGTAAATGACCTAAGAGGGAAGGAAGGACTCCGATGCATATTCAATGTATGTAAAGCATAACTGAATATTCATGTGTGGGTGAACGCAGCCTGGCAATGTGCTAAGCCAGGCCGACGCGACGCGAGACAACAGTGGGAGCGCGCCGAGTTAAAGGAAACCGCGAATTCGCCCAAATGTTTTAGGATTTCTCCGTCACTCGTTGCTGTTTCGACCGTTGGCATTGATCCTTGAATCGAGTCGCTCAAGAATTTCCAACATCGAGTTATTTCCGCTGACGAATTTAACTAGCGGTACGCGTTTTATTCCATCTTTACTTCATCTTTACTCGATAGTGAAATTACTTAAAGAAATAAAATTGTATATGTAAATCGATAGAAATAATGACACACAGAATGACGTGATTCAGAAAGCGTTGGGTGAGAGATAATTTACCACTCGCTACCATCTGTTGTTCGCCATCCGAGGATTAATGTTCTCAAGAAACAGGAAATTCAATTATGAAACACGCGAAAACTATTATCCAGCGGTTTCATCGCTCAATTTAGAATAAATAGCCTGTGGATGTTTATGGATTGAAAATTTAAACACACAGTGCGTAAAGGTGTATAAAATATCCAAGGTAAAGTACCCGTAATAATATTTCTCCTTTCGTTATATTCTCTTCTTTCATTCCTATTCATAAAATTTGAATTGCCTTAATAATCCACAGTTTAATAATATCTAACATTTTCGTTATATTCGTAATCAAATCGTAATATATCACTTGCAATCTGAGCTGTCAAGCCATCCGTTTAAATGAAATTGATTTACCTAATGATTCGAGAAGTACATTTCAAATAATATACGGCTCTGCTATACAAAGAACCTACAGTACATCCGTAAGACAACATTATACGCATCTCGATTAACATCAGGCGACTGGTAATGCGTACTAATCAGGAACCGTGTACTGTGCGTTTCACTCGACAAATGCAGTGCCGGTGATACGTCGAGCATCCAGTATCGTCGACTTCTCGTATTAGTAATTAATTCGGCAGTGCATCAAACGCATCAGATTGAAACCAAGCCGTCTGGTGATCCCGTACTTCCGCCGTAAATCATCTCTCGTGCCATTTGGAATTTCCGTATGCCATGGCCTATTGCAAATACCGATGTCAAGGGAATTTCCTATTAGGCGATCGATCGAACCAGTCGCTAGTTCAGTGGTGTCGAGCTTCTTCTTCCGTTTCACGCGCCAACATCTCTCACATTTGGATATTAAACGCTCCCTCGAGCATCGTCTTCTCTAGACGCTTTCCATATCGGTAGTAATTTCTTCTGCTTGAAAGAACAAATTAAGGAAAGGTTGGATCAGATCCTTTAAAAGATTGTAGGTAATTCCGAGGGAATGACAGTTCTGGATAATTGTTTGTTGCGAATAATCGTGATTTGAGTGGTAGAGGTACACCCATATTCGTGAACATCAGGGACCGAAAGTATTAATTATCATCTGGATGGAAGATTTATTAAAACTATTAATTGTTATCTGCTTCGAAACTTATACAAAGACTATAGAGATTTAATGCAAATAAAGAATTCGTACATTCAACGCTATAATAAAGATCTCATCTTGATGTGCGATAATTTCCAACTTCTTCTTTATTTATATTAAGTCGTTGCTTCAGTTGCTCTAGACATTCAATTCTGGCAGCCGTCGTATTAATTTCTCTATTGTATTTGACGTTTCTTTGAAGGATCCATGGGAAAAAGGAAGAATATCAAGTTTCAACATCTCTCAGAAAACGGAGATTTATTTTTCAATATTCTGCATCAGTTTCAACTTTTAATTGTCATTTTACGTAACGTATAGCACGTTAAATTCTAAAAAATGAAACGTATTTATTTTTCGTTGTGCGTCTCAATTGCTACGTAATTGCTATAAAACTCGGAAAATATTAATTTCCAATGCGGCATAGCCAGCAATGGAGAGCACGCAAGGAGCATGCGAAAAAAATATTATACCTTCTTGCCATGGACCCTTCGTTTGGTTCCAAGTTTCGATTCAGAATTGGACAAACTTCTGCGAGTTTTACATCCGATATGAAACTTTCCCAATCAGATTTGGGTTAAGAGAAATGATTACTTGATTAAGGAACAAATATTTGAAGGTGAAGTAGTAGTACAGCTCAAGCATTCTGAAGACTTTTGCAAGCAAGTTAAACCCATCGGAGAAGTAACAATTCGCTCGAAAACAATTCATTTACAGCGCGGATACGAGCTCAAGCATCAAGCGTCAAGTTAAAAGTTTGTTAAATTTTAACGATATCTTATGTGCATAAACGTTCGAAACAATAAAACGTATGTTTAATTTACCACTTTTAATACGCTGTCCGACTTATCCGTGTATTAGGTCAATTGGATCCGCATGACTGTTTCAGTTTGTTACGATATACGGCTTCGGATTTGTAATAAGCGTTCGATCACATTAAAGCTCAATTCACATTGAAGTACGAGACATTGTTGTGATTCGATGATCGAATTCGATAAATTATAATACACTCCCCTTTATACGAATGGATCAGGCAGCCTTGGATATTATTCGAACAAATGTCACCAAGAATACGTATTTAATCCTAGAATGGAACGCAAAGGAATCGTGATAACATAGGATAGCGTGTCAAATTTAAAAATTGCTCTCTTTTAAAAAACGATCTGGTCTTCGTTTCTATTTCTGTTTCGTTTATACATCATCCCTCTCTTTATTTCTAATAACCAAGACCTTCTTCGCCAAAATTGATTCGCGTTAAGCGATCTTTAATTCCGCGACTGAAACGTTATAATAAAAACGAACGTGACATTCTTTCACAGACACGCCAGTTTGCAAGGAGGGCAGAAGCGAAGTGGTGGTTGGCGCGCTGAAGCAAGAAACTGTATCGTTGGTTTGTTCCGTGGAGAGTCACCCAGCACCGTTGATTTTCCACTGGACATTCAATAATTCCGGAGAGTTGGTGGAGGTTCCTCATTCTCGTTACTCTCACGTGGCAGCGGTCGGGACGCCGTCCGTTGCCGAAAACCTGAAGGAGTATCCACAATTTCATGGGTCCAGGCTGAACTACACGCCCGCAACGGAAATGGACTATGGTACGGTAGCGTGCTGGGCGAGCAACCAGGTTGGCAAGCAACGGACGCCATGCCTCTTTCAGGTAAATGCATTTCTCTCGTTTATCTTACGTTGCACCGGCATCTTGCAATTTTCCGAATTGTTCACTACGCGATATTATTTAGAATGGACGATATTAGGGATGTTGGGCATAGAAAATGATTTAAATAAGTCTATGGTTGTTGGGTTTACACAGAATGCGCGAGATATACTACACGAAAGCTAGATCATCTTTTTTTACGAATAAATGGATTTCCAATGATTTTATTTTTTATGATAGTTACAAATATGTATAGTAAAATATTATGAAACAATAAGATTCAAATACTTTCATCAGTCACTGTATGCGCATTTTCTGTGATTGTTAATATCAACGATTATTATTGATTATACCTAAACAATGAAAAATTAAATACCTATTTAATAATTAGATCGGTACATTTCATTTTAATTATTGGTTAATATCGAATTTTCCGTAAAGTATGCGATTAGTTTACACGAACAAGAGAACAAGAGAAAAGAATCAAGTTTGACGTGCGAATGAATTTTCTAAGGCAGGATCTATCTATTGTATAATTGAAAAATCTACAAGAATTGAGTCTGTTAGAGAGAAATGTTCGAATACGTTTTTGTATGCGACGAGCGTATTGCAGATCGAGCATGCAAACATAGAATTGCTTTTAATGGCCCGGAATCGAGTTTCTTCCAAAATGGAAAATACTCCATCCAGATAAATGTTTGATAGTTGTGCACTTTTGTACATTCATGGACCAACACGGTATATCAACAATGTAATAGGCCGATGAATGAAAATGGTATATCTTTGCCAAGAATTCTAATTCGTTATTTAACATATTTGTTAACAGACTACGAATATTTGAACAGTGAAATGAAAATAAAATAAGTTATAATACAGCACGTTTTTTCTTCGAAGGTTGGAGAAAAATATTTGCACCGGTTGATACTTTGAATAGGACTAATTAAATTAAGCTCATTTCAATCAGTAAGTTATCATTGGTCGAATTAATACACTTGCTGTCGTCAATGTACATCTATGCCTAACAAGATTGTTCGTAAAAGCTCTTCTCTTCGTGTTTCATCTATGTACGTGAAGGTTTTTGTAGCGATGAATAGCAACCCTACATGACATTATGTATCGGTTTCAATCAACCCTATCAATCAAGTTCTATCAATTAATTAAGTCAACACTATACCACACGATTGCTACGTTGATCTGTTCAATCTAAGCATAGTTATATCGATTACGTAATATCCTCCATACACACGTACACGTAAACTATTGCAGCAACAGCAAGATTTGCTTTAAATTTGTGTCACTTGGAAATTTGTTCGATAAATTTCGTTATTCTGTGCCGGTGAATTACGTACGCCATAGATTTTCATCGTAATTTATTAAAATCACATTTTCATAGAATTCTCAGTTTTAGCAGCAATCATTAATATATTACAATCCTCGACGGGAAGGATGTTAAGCGAACCCTTGGAATTTTCTCGTAATCGTAACGTTAAAAAGCAAAATTCGATGAACTGTAATTAACAAAACCCGCGAATGAAATGTTGCGTTAACGCAACAACGGCCTTTAATGAATTAAAACACGTGGCATGTCTCCTTCACATCGGAGGTTCCATAATCGAATCGAACCGTCTAAATCAAAATCTAATACAAACTTTTTCGAACTGGATTAAATTCAAAAGCGCAAACATCCGATGTTGAGAGCCGAATGATCACATTTTCCAGGTAATAGCCGCAGGACGTCCGTACGCTCTGCACAACTGCAGCACGACGGAAATGTCCGCGCCTTTAGACGCGGAGGAACTGAACGCCAAGTCCGGAACCGGACTGATAGTTCGCTGCTTGGAGGGTTATGACGGCGGTCTTCCTATCTATAGCTATCAATTGGAAGTGGTCGCGGATGAAGACGGCGGGCCAATTCTGTTGAACAAAACTATGCCCGCCAGCCCGAACGGACCAACTTTCGAGGTGGCAGGCCTAACGACAGGAAGGAGTTATCGACTTTTTCTGTACGCGATTAATGCAAAGGGGAGGAGCGAACCTGCCATTCTCGAGCCAGTGACCCTGAAGGGTGTCGCCATGTACACGACCGGTGAGTACATTGACTTTCTAATGCGTATCGCATTTAGCGGAACCGTTTGACACATGTCAAATCACTTCTCTAATGAGAAACGATTCTTCGCGTTAAACGACGCGTTAAACGACGACCAGTCTCGTTTAACGTTTTCTGCTCGTCGAATCTATTTTATATATGTTGGGATAGAATACCTGTGGGATGGAGCATGTGTAGAAGCGATCTGAATGTTCCAGAAGGTGCGTTGTACGACATTTCGTAGATCCTCTTTCTGCTTGGAAAGAGTTTTAAGTTTTATGAAAGAAACGAGTACTATTGAGACGAGTACTACATGAGAATTATCTTACAAACAGAAAAATTTATGAAGCTCCCATTATATGATAAATAACGAATTTGCGGAATCTCGTCTTTGGTTTATTATATTAGTTGCAATATTTTTTTTTTATTTTGGTTATTTTACAATTTGTCCTTATGGACATTTGCTAAAGTGTTATATCTTGTTGGTAAAGAAAAAAAAAATAAAAATAAAAAATAAATATAGCATGTGGGCGGCTACCCTCAGCGGGGTGCCAGCTTCGTTTTTTCTAAGTTATATCTTTTATGATAGTTGCTATATGATTAGAATTTATGTATCGCCACATTGTCGTGGAATGTCACGTGGCAAATCAGATTATTGAACATCTCTAGCTCGACCAGCGAAAGCAGGCCAGTTTGTATATCCATACGAGATGGTAGTCTGAAATATCAACCTGCATTTCTGCTTATATAACAACACGAATCATTACATATACTATTTGTTATATAAATGTTTGTAACGTAATTACATTTTTTTAAACGAAGAATACTTTTAGTATTCTCGTATGATGATCGAGGTTTCCATTCAATGTATTTTCAATTTGGAATATAAAACGAAATAGGAAATAAAGCTTCGTATGAATGGAACAACGAAGAAAGGGCGAAACTTATGAAACGACTCGATACATTGCAGGTGGGCAATTATTACACGAAGAAATTCGTCATAAAACGACACCTTAGCACGAACTTATTGAACGATCTAATAGAATTACCACAATCGAAAATGGTAATGTTACGCGGAAGCATGCAATTACAAAGGTAATAAATATCGAGTGGTGGTAATAAATATCGCCAAGCCCTTTTTCAGTCGCATACGAAATAACCACGTTTTAAAGATCTCGATTTAAATCTTTGCACCGGCCGATCGATCGTGCACTGATTTTCGTTCGTTTCGAGTATTAGTCACAACAACTGGCAATCACGCAATCGTTCGAAGCAGAAACAATTAAACGAAAATTGCTTCTCAACGATAAGCGATCAAGGATGTAATTACTACTTATTCGACTGTTATTTCGATAGCGACGATACAGAGAGAGTAACACTACGATGATTGTGCTCGGTAATTATAGGTGTGTAAGAAATATCAGTGAATACAAACTTGCAAATTAATTATTTTTTCCGACATCGAAATACTTTCGCACAAAGGATTTTAGTCGCGAACGATATTCAAAGCGAATCGGTTAAATGTGTCACATCCAACTGAATTTTATCAGCGATCTGTTTCCTTTCTTTCCTTCGATTTCAGTAAGAAAGATGATTTTGGAAAATTGGCAAAACTTTGTACGGACAGAGTATTTTTCTCTATGATGACAATTTCAGTTGTGTCAGTTGTGTTTCAAATACATTGCAATACTCGCTTACGATTACGACTGTAAGTTGTATAAATTATTAATCGTATCATAGCCAAGCGATCTTAGTGTAAATTATTTGGTGGAAAATTGCCAAAATTTGTTGACTTTTAAAAGAGTTCGATAAAAGCATCAAGTATTAATTAGTTATTAAGTTATTGCGCAAGAAGACCTTGACAAGTGTGAAAAGTTGCACTTGTGGAACTGCTATCTGTTTTATTAATTTTCTTCCCACCGTATAAGAGAATCGAACAGTGTTGGCAATGTGCAGTTTGCAGCTTATGAAATTTCGCTAATAACATTAATTTAACCGCGCGACAGATACCTGATCGAATCAACTTCTGCGTATGAGCGATATGTAATCTAACGCTTGTCGAGTTGTCGTAAAAATAGGAGAAAAATACAAAGGAAGCTGGGCATTCATATTCTCTGCGATTCTCTAATTCGACTGAGATAGCAGGAGGGTGTATTTACATTATCGAGTTCAGTAAAGCGCAAGAAGCGTCGAGAAGTTTTCTCGTTACCGATGATGATTATTTTCGCATTATCTGTAAGGAGGAGAACGGAAGCTAAGGAAAACTGGGACGGTTCTCGCGAACGAACTTCTTGCCATTGAGAAAACGAGAAGTTAAAAGAAAACGGAACGTCCGGTAAATTTTAAGCCTCGGTCACGAGGCTATTCTCGAATCGTGGCACGGCACGATTAACGGCCAGGAAAATGATCGAAACAGATTATAAATTGGAAGAGATATAATTGAAGGAGGTATTCAGATCTCCTTCATCGAATATCGAATTTAAATACACCTTCCGAGAACCTACTTTAATCTGAAAGTAATATTCAATGATCGTTATCGTCGTTCTTTGTTTTCGTGGAAAATATGTCGCGATACTCGTTAAGCAATGATTTCATATTGATTGTATCAAGACCCGTTGAAACTCCTGTCGCTTTGTTTTATACCAAACCTTTTGAAATTTTTACGAGCCTAGATTCATTTTCGAAAATGATAATTTTACGATAATTAAAAAATTCATCGATAAACGATTCAAAATTGATTTGATATATTGTACGTATGTAACGTACGTATTTGCTAAGAAAAATTTATCATCGATTAAAGTGTAATTTTTTTTTAAACGAATAAATTAAATACTTAGATTAAATAATTAGATTAAATAAATAATTTTAGGAATAAAAGATCGCACGACGATTACGCTACGTTTAATAGAAGTTTGCTAAGATGCGGTAAATTTCATTACAGTTACAAAGTATCAATTGTATTACGGTATTATTTTATTCGACGACTATGTCTACTTCGAAGCTGAAATATTCTTCGACATATAAATTATTATGGACAGGATTTTATAAAAATTTTAATTTAAGGGAAAATGCATAAAATCGCGGAAAATAGGAGAAGGCGCGAATCCGGCGTGATTTTCGTTTGACAAAAAATGTAAAATCGTATGACATTGGAAACGTACGTAATCGGCATTAATTAAATCGTTGACGTCCACAACCGTCAAATCTCGCTGCAACGCAAACTTTAATCGTAATTGTTGTTTTTAATACGCTGCGCGAGTGCACGAATACTATCAAGCATTTATGAATCTCGCTATAATTCACGAACGTTGATGTTGCTTGCGTTTGAAAAAACGACTGACGCGATATTAAAAATTCCTAGTCGACCGTACCGTCGATATGGGAAGAACTTTGCAAACGCTTTATCTTCGTTACGCGCTATGAAACTATTGTTAACGCGATGCAACCAACGTAACCAAAGATACTTTATGTCATCGTTATTCGTAATGCTGTGTGCAGTGTCTTATTTACAAAGAGGAAAAAGAAGTCGATCGATAATATTCGTTATTTTAGGTTTCATTCCAAGTAGTTCAAATTTTTTCCCTTCCACAGTTTCTTTCCTTTGAAACATACAACTTTCGCAAACTCTTTGTAACATTTTATTATTAACTCCAAAGTACTTCAGGTTTCTCGAATAAAAAGCGGCCTTCAACGTGCTTTACGTTCAAAGACGAACTTTTGCCTTGTAGGAAACTAATTAGATTTATATTTATTAAGCATTCGGTATTAGCCGAGTAAATAAGTTTATATCTTTTGTAAATTATTAGTTAAATGACTCGATTCTTGGAAATTTCTTTAATTTGTACAAATTTAGAAGATACCAGAGCTAAAAGACCGATGCTTCTTCCATATTTGCTATATTCTATAATATTATATTTATAATTCTGTATTCTGAACTTATTTGCATGATCCAACTAATATTGTTAACGAGTTATCACAGAAGCGAGGTTTTACGATTTACAAAGAGTAAAAATAAATAAAAAGATGATTTCTAAAACAGCTTCTAACGTTTTATTTATTAATACTAACTCGCTCTTTGTCTCGTCAGAAATATAACCATTACTTTGACAGTGAAGGAAACTTTGCAATAATGTCCCAAACTGTTTCGCAAAGCCACACCAGGTTTCAGAGTGTCAATACCATTAAACGCGTTAAACCACCCAGAAATTAAGTGCCCTCGTCGTTCCTTTACAATCACAGAAACTTCAGCCGTCGATATTTTTCAGCCGTAATTGGCTAAGAGTCGAACAAAACCCACAGATCGTTCGTCGAAGTCGCCCGAAGGTCTCGGGGAACAAAACGGCGTACAAAGCTGCACATAAATCCTGCGCGGTCGTTTTTCACGCGGCTTGCCGAAACTGACTCACGATGGTAGAGGACAATGAGACGAGGGGAACGAACGAAATAAATAAAAGAAGAAAGAAAAAAAAAAGAAAAACGCTAGCTTCGCAATGGTAACAGCCGCTGTCGCGACGGCGAATCGCTGCTGCCGATTCCGGCGTAGGATGGCTTTTGAAAAATGACTGGCGGAAAAACGCTGAACTCCGCTTTTGACGGTCCATCGGCGCTTGCACGTGGCCTCTGTGTCTATTATAGTCGCGATAGTCGACACAACGACGACGGATATGATTGCAATTGCGCAAATAGTCGGAGCGCACGCGTCGGTATTGCAATTAGTTGGTTAACCGCCCCTCAAACTCGGCCCATCGCCGACGCTACGCTCGACATGGGCCCCATAAGGGAGCCTGACTGTGGTCTGGCTCGTTGTTGGCCTTTACAGGTACACACAATGCTCGAAGTAGAAACGAGGGACCGAACAGAGACCCGGCCGGTTTGTTGGCGCTGAACATAGCAGAACGCAACCGCAGGTATCGGACTCTGCGGACCTTGCAATTAACAAAACAGATTATACAATCAACGAGCACCTATATCTCTTCCGGTGTCCGTGTGTCAGAATCGTTACACTGGCTTTCACGGGCCTTCCGCGATGCCTTCTGCGAGCGCCGACTCTCTATGATAAATACCGGAATCCCCCCGTCGGCTAGTGCCTCTTCCTCTGGTCGATACGGCGCATCCGTTTCCACCATAGCCACGATCGTTTGCCGAATTAGTTTCAGGTGGTAGGGTTTCCGTGTTGGCATGGATCTGACGAGAAAGGATTGTGCGAAGTGAGTGTGCGATATCGAAGTTTCAATGGCTACCGATTGTAGCAAGCGGACGCTTGTCATGGTAGCAGGCTGATGAAGCGATTGATGCGATGGGGTAAGTGATAGGGAAAGAAGGACGAATTGGATTCGATAAGACTCGATAGAATCGATAGAGCGAGAATATTTTGCGGCGGAATACATTTGGTCGTTTAATGTAACTTTCAAAGTATTTGACGCTGTTCTATTTAAAATTATAATCGCGATGAAGATGTAGCAGCAGGAAATTAGCGATAAATTAATCGAACGTATCAAGATCGTTTTAATTTTCGAGAAAATTATCTCGCTAAAATAAATAAAACAATTTTAATCAAGCACAATGTCCTTCGCTATAACACCGACGACCCAATGCACATTCCAAGTAAAAGTCTGGGGCACGATCGAGCTAACTTCTTCTATCTGCAGTCGGTCTCGCGATGTTATCAAAGCGGATTGTTCCGAGAGGGTTCAGAATAAAATTCGTCGAACTTTGATAATTATTTACACATATGTATATCGTATCTGGTTGTATTTACCATGCATTTTCATTACACGTCATGTTTCTCCAACGATCAAATTTATCGTGTATCCGTTCCCAAGGAAATTGGCCGGAGCAAACGCGAATTCGTAGCGCGGTTTCGACTCCCGCGGGAATCACGGACAAAGACGTCACTGGTCCAGAGTATCGGCCTGTATGTTTGCGAAATTGCTCGTGGCGGATTCCTGGCGCGCCAGAGGCGTCTCGGTTATAATCGACTTTACCCTGGCAGCCCGTGGGACATAACAGAAAGTCGTTGGTAACATACGGTCACGGGGTTAACATTGGGTTAATTCAGTTTGCCGGCGATCTTCGGTGCGACCAACCGCACAGAGTAGGTGCCGACTATCATCCAATTCGCCTCTTCTCCTTCTTCGGCCTTACCGCTCTTGGCAACCCTGTCTGTCCCTCCTTCTCCTAATTCCAACACGCCTGACTTTGCACCCTAGTCTGTCCGTGTGTAAGGGTGGCGAGCTGCAAATATTGATTTGACGACCGTAAGCCCGCGGCGTTGATTTGTCCGAACGACACGGCGGCTGCGGAGCCGTCGCAGCCAATTTTCGGCCTCTTTGCTTTGTCCTCGTTTGTTGGAACGCCATTGGGGTCAATTCTTCGAGAAAGTCGTCGCAGCACCGCCCTTTGTGCCGCTCTCTCCGCGCATTCAGCGCTTCTATTCCGTGTGCCGCTCGTATCTTCTCCGAAGCATTCGTTCGAAACACACTGGCTAACTTGGAACTGACTACGTTGCCTTTGTAGGTGGTAGGATTTTTTCACAATCTGAACAGAGTGTATTATATTTGAATGGAAATTGATATTAGAGTTGTGATCAAAAGTATCGTGATTCGACATAGATCAGTTTTGCGTTACTAGAGTATGAAGATTGTCAAAGGGAGAAAATTGTAAAGATAATACTTGATCATTGTTTCTTAGAGTATATTCTTCTTGCTGGCTGTCAATTAGTACTATAATTCTTTTGCCAGAAATTAGTATTGCAATCGGTATTAATAGCACTGTCAAATAAAGAACAATTCAGGAAGATTTCGTTTTGAAGATCCACAATTGTCTGCTGCTTGTCTACCAGAGGCAACTAATTAGCAGAATGTATAACAAGATAGTCGAATTCTCTACGTATTATAGAATACGAGTCTATAATCTGCACGGATGCTACATTATCGTTGTTCTCTTATCAAAACCTCGTTTGCGTGGTAATTGGGTCACCGCATAACATAGAGACAATAACTGTAATCGTTACAGATACTACGTCATATTATCTATCATTATTGCCATTTCTAACACCTCATTTACCTATATTTTTCAATTTCTGCATTTAACCGATATGACTTCGTATCGTCTCAATTAGTGCGTCAACTCAATTCATCGATTCCAAGAGACAGCGAACATCTAATATCTCAACATTGAATTTGGCATTAAAATTCATTCAACGTGGGTTGAAATTCTTCCATGCTGAGGCTCCATCTGGGAACCGAAAGACATCAAGCGTAATTCCCAAGGTGGAAAAACAAATGGCAGCCGAAACCTTGTCCCCATCTCCCTTATTCTCTCTCTCTCTCTTTCGACTTGAGGTAACAGTACAAAACGAGTCGCGTTATGAAATGCGAAGGGATTCGAGGAGATTCTTTGTCAGCGGACAAGGACAATGCTGGGTAGACGAGCGGTTTCTCAGGTATCGAGGAAAAGGAACCCGGTTGGCCGTTAGGAAAAACGAAAGAAAAACGACGAATCGAGCGGTGGTGACGATGATGACGCGACGGAGCAAGGAAACGAGCGCGGAGAATGAAAACGCGAACGACGCGCGAACAGAATCGCTTCTCTCCATTTCATGGTGGTGGCTGTTGAACTAGCTCCGGCTAATCCATTAGGAAAATTAAGCGTGGGATAGGGCTTTCCTTATTCCTGACGGAGTAATGTATCCTCTGGTTCTTCTTTGTTAACCCCGCCCGACCTGTCGCGGATCGTGGAATAAGAAATAAGGCCGTCCCTTCTTTAAGCACACACCATGCTCCGTCAGCCAAGAAAAAGATAGAGGGAGGAACCATAGCCCCGGAGAGTGAAAAAACGAATAAGATATCGGAGATGAGGAAACGAAAGCAAGGTGATAAATAGTCATTCTCCCACGTCTTTTTCCGACCACCATTCTCCCTTTCATATCCAGTCGAGAACTATTCGAAGAACGCTTCTGTTTTGGTTCCGCAGACAAGCAATTTATGCAATTGCTTTTCTCTGAATATCGATAAATTTTATACTCCCAGAGCTACTGAAATTTCCACCGTAATTATTTCACGATTTCCGTGTTATTTTTCTTTTCGCTGGAAATTAAATATTTTAATTGCTTGCTTTCGATTTGAATGTTTGGTTTACTTTAATAAAGGGAAATTTAATATTGACAAATGCTTTTTAAAACGAATATTTTTCTAGTAAACCTATTTATGTTTACGTTAAAAACCTATTTGAAATTTAAAATTCGATGAACTTTCCGATAACATATCAATTTATTTATGTATTTTCATACACGAAAAGAATTCTAAAACACTTCGAAAAATGTAAGACGCACTGCTCGAATCTTTATCAAGGTATTTGAAATTTAGATTTTATAGCAATTTCCCAAGTTTTAAGTGACTATTATTTTTAATACGTGAAACATGCAAAATTTTATATTTGCATAGCTCTTTATAACTCTTTAAATACCACTTATTTAATTTTCCTTAAATTTCACTTTGTATGAGAGCAAAATAATATTTGGAATTCAGATCGAAATTACAATGAAAAAATTAAACGGAATATCGAGATGATAATTGAATTTTTACAATTGCGATACCGAAGTTATAAAAGCTATGATAATAATAACATTGAAATAATTTGCGATAATAATTACATTTCATAAATTTTATCGCTTTTTACGAAAAATTGATAAAATAATATTACCTACGAAGTTTAATTTAAAATATGACAGATTTAATGCGTTCGCGTCATAATGGTACATCTGAAATTAAAATCTATTCCGCAGCTGCTAACTTCTTCATAGAATACTAGTCACGGGATATTGTTCCGTCGAAGCTGAACATCATAGTTCGCCAGCGAAGACCCTTAGGGCACCATACACAAGTAGATTCTATCTCATTACTCATCCAAGCTCCAAAAAATTTCGAAAGTACTTCCACGTCCGTGCTAAAAACTACATCGAGAAAGAATTCCCCACAACCATAAAAATTCAATTCAAAGTGAAAGCTCCGTCCTCGACGTTGTAACAAAAATGCCAATGTGGTGAAAATGTGATATGATTTTCTATACGGATATAGAATTATAAAATCATAAAATCATAAACATTGATTCTTTTTATTATACGTATATTTCCATTGAAATATAACAAAATTATGTAATTTCACGCTTTGACAATTTTATTTTATCGCCAATTTATGAAAAAAAGCGACTCATCTGTGTGAAAATCAAATTGTCGAGGTATGAAATTATAGAACTTTATTCCCAGTTCTTTCTAATATCTCCCATCGCATAACTCTTCCATTATAATTTTTATGTCATTGAGTATTCTGATTTAAAAATTTCGGACAGAAATATTCAGGAAAAGTTGCCATAGTTTTGAAAAATTGTAGCACGAGGTACCTACCACTGACGAAGGAAGGAAAGTTTCGGCACGATGAGGTTTCTAAATTTCAAAGGAAAAGGTCCACTCTATTTTCTAAAACTCATTTACCACTCCTCGCAACTTTTAATCATTTAAAAATTAAAAGAAAATTACTTGCCAGGATCTCGCATCCTTCGAGATCCGGCATCCAATTCAATTTTCTAAGTGTCTTAAAATTCGCTTCGCGGAAACTTCCAAAAGTTAGAACGACCGAATGCGATGTACTAAAGAAAAACTTTATCAAAAGTTTATCCTAGATATTATAACATACAAATTTAATGTAATTGATTTTCACTAAAATATAACAATAATTTACATCTAATAATACTTTTATCTTTTTCATTCCTCAAATTACTATCTTTAGTTACATTTCTTTTAGCAAATTTTTACCCAACAAAATACTGAGAATGAACATGACACAAAATATACTAATCTTAGTTTACTCTACGAAGAACATTATCCATTGCATTAAGTCTCGATCTTCGCTGAGATTATGTTTGACACTTATTACAGGTTGAAAATAATTATTCATGCCCTATAGAAATTTTATACTAATTACACGTGTTTGTACTTCGTATCTTGTAACTTCTATGTATGTATACTTTCACATTTTTTTCAAATTTTACCAATATAATCATGACGGTCGCGTCTCGTTACAATGCTAATTAAGTTTCGAAAACTTTCATATAACGTACATAATATATCGATCAAGTTTTCTATGGTAACTATTTGAATACTTCCGTGAATTATCGTACACCGTCTACGTAGTCTATTCGGTAAAACGTCAGAGGAAAAAGGAGATGGACGAGTTGAAGGCAACGCAACAGAAAGAAACCGTGCACGAAATCAGGAGCATCGAGTCGCTGGTTGATAGAATAAGAAAAAAAAAAAAAAAAAGAAAAAGAGAATCGAGTACCTTCAGGGTCGTTTGCCTGTTCTTGACTTAGCAAGATATCGATTTCGACCACGAACTCCTCGACAAGTTCCTGCATTCGCTCGGATAGACATTTCGATCGTATGCGCGCGGTGGTCGATTGTTTGGCCGGAAGCTAGCACGTGGATGGTTTTAGAATGCAATTCTTTCGAAATTGGTTTCGGGTTTCCGCGAGATTGCTTCGATTTAGGATGAATTGTCTTGACTGCCTTAAAGTCGCACGCTCGCAAGCCCAACACTTCCGGCCAGCTTAGAACGCGAAGAAGTTTCGGCCAACTCGACGTCTGCGAAACTTTCTTGCAATAGTCTCGAGTATTCCGCGGAAGAGACATCTTGTTCTTTTCCCTTCTCTTCGTTATGTTTACTTTATGAAGAGCAAACGCGAAACAAGATACAGGAAAGAAGCTTAAATCGATCTTATCGCGACAAAATTACGGTTTGAGTTCTAAGATCTTATTTCTAAGAAGCATTAAACTTTATTCTTGAACGGATAGATATTACAAAGATTTAAGCTGCGCTTTTGGATATTTTGTATAACTCGGAAAAGAAACGAAAAGTCTAAGAAGTAAATTTCCAGAGAATATGAGAAATGTCCCTAGTACGCTTTAAAGATAAATAATCTTCATTTGCCACATTGTTAATTTTTATTTTTGTATTTATGGAATTATGCACTGAGTTTCTTACGTATCTTCATATTCTTTAGTGAGATAAGTATTTGGTTAAATAAATTATCGATTAAAATAATGATCATATCAAGAGATAAGATAGATAAGATCTATGTATGTAAATAAATCTTTAGAAAACGTTTATAAAATTTAAAAGAACGCAGTAACGATTCCTTTTCTTTGTTAAAACGTACCATTGAAAGGACGTAACTCTCCTTGCATGACACATTTAGAAAATTAGAAGATTAGAAAATTCTTAAAATCTTCAAGAGTGTTATTATCTGCTTGAAGATTATTCGTATTCGAATACTTGCTAACAAATAGAAATAAATAATCTTATCCTTATATTCCAAATCTATTCTGACACTATAATAGTTGTTACTACAATAGTTTTTCTTTATCGTATATCGCTATTTCGTTTCAAATTTCAATGCAGACTTTTGTTAAATTGCTTGATATTGCGGTACATAGGAATACGATAGATTTAAAAATCAAGCTACAAATTAAAATTTAAGTCATCGATAATTACGAGAAGCATGCGTATAACGAAGTTCGGCTGTCAGACGCGTAAGTCACTTTTCGACGCGCGAATGTTCACTTCGTCTTCTGAAATACGAATTACCATTGTCGGTTAAATGTATACACGGTGACGAGAGAAGCAGGCTGCGCGTCGAGCTCCCATTTTTCTTCGTGTCTTTTGACTGTCAGGGCGTGCAGCATTCCAAAACCATGCAGCAGAAAAATTCTCTTTCTGGAGGAGTGTTGACAGATAGCTTAGATGACAGTTGGCATCTGTCAACTGGCGAGAAGGGTTGCATAATGATTTCAAGTGCATACACTTGCATCGTAGTTTCCAACGCACGGTTGTCCACGCGTTTCGCTTTACTAGCGTGCCGTGACTGCATTGTTTATGCAGGCGGAACAAAGTGCATGGTCAACACGAAGTTACGACAAGGTGAGTGTCTTAAGTGTATTCAAATTCCATCCTGAAGAAGTTGCACTCATAAAGGAACGAGGAGCTGTCCTCTTAAAATTCCTAGACATTTTCAACTTTATTTACTGTTGCTCTCTGTTTACCGTTTTAAACTTTCCAACCGGTAAAAAAGAAAAGAAAGAATCAACCGATTAAGACTGACACACGGTATCCTTCTGCAATTAAATTCGTTGGAACTTTATTGCCTTTTAACTCGTTTACTCGCGTGCCTTGATGTATTACTCGAAGAATTTTTAAAGACAAGATTAATTAGATCGAGGGCTTTGAAGAATTTTGGTGATTATACAAAAGTAATGTGAAATGAGATTTATTAATTAAATTACTTAAATTACTTTAAATACTTCTTTCATCTTTATGAAATGTATATTTGCACAAAATATCTTTTATTGTTCCCCTTTTCTAAATGAAGAGAGAAAATTTTGAAATTTGTTGTTTTTTTTCATGTTACTTGAATCGAACTGTAGTAAGTTTTCTACGTAGATTTTCGTATCTTGTTTCAAACTTTATCAAACATCAAGAAGATGGTCGAAACGTGTTTCATATAGGACACTTAACGTATTTATAAAAGTATTTATAAATATTTCTTATAAGTATCGAAATAACTGAAATAGCCATAGTTTATCTCTTAATAAAAAGAATAGAAAAGAAGGAATGAAAAGTTCTGTTTAAATACGATGGTTGTTTCTCCGTGAAATATACGAAAACTGAAACACGAATTGCCAGAGGAGCCAGTTGTTGGAAATGTGTTCCCATAATCTTCCGCTTTTTTCGCCCGTTGACTCCTATCCCGAAATAAATGCTGCGGGATCGTAAAGCTCTTTGCGAATATGTCCGTTTAAAATTGCCAGCTCCTACGTGCAGCGTATCATCCAGAAAAATATATAGAGCCCGAAGATTCGTGCAATGAGATATTTCGTTCTGGATGATAATAAGTGTCAGTTGGCGAAATTATTACCGCGAACGTCATGGGAGATTTTCGACGATAGTCGGCAAACTATTCGAGAGAGCGAGATGGGAAGAAAATGTCAAAAGGGGCGGTGCCGCGGTGCATCGAAACGACAGCTGGATTTTGTTGAGACGAAACAGACAAATTAAGATATGAAATAAAGATCGATGGCCTCGGGTATAATCACGCAATACACGGTGTTGCACGCAATTGGATCAAGATATACACTATCGTTCATAAGTATTTGGCCACCTGTACGGTAGATCCCTGACACGACGAAGAAATTACGGCCTGGAACATTTACAACGCGATAAACACTCTGTATAATGCTTTAAATAAATTTTGACACATTTGTCGACTTTTTGGTTAGAAAGATATGCGCCCATATAACGAGGAACGCATTCCATTGTATTTTTTTGAACCATAAGATTCTCGTAAAACAGGTACCTACTACAGTTCGATTCAAGTAACACGAAAAAAAAAAAAACACAAATTTCGAAATTTTGAACCTTTCTTCATTTAGAAAAAGGGAACAATAAGCCACATAAAAAAGAACACGAATCACTAAATATATTGAGGTTGACTGATAGAAGAACGAGTGGATGAATTTGTAATAGAAAAATATATTGAAATAAATAAGGGTATAAGTATAAGTATAATGTATGCTGATCCAGATCCTCGTTCTTATAGCGTTACAATACGATAGAAGCGACAGGGAGCACGTATATTTATAGCAAAGAACATTACCAAAAAAGTTAATATCGTAGCTCTAGCTAAAGACTACAAGAAACAGCAATAGAAATCTTATAGGTGCTTTGTTTATAGACCTTGCAACCCAAAACATAATTTGGAGCTTTCCTTATTTAGAATATTTTTTGTTTCAGTAAATTCTATTCTCTTCGTAACAGCGGTTTCCAGGTGACGAGTATACAAAATAAAATATATAGAAAATTATAGTAATTACTTCAACAAAATATAAGACTATTACAATATTTTCTCGATACCTTATTCTCCTTTTCTGTAAAAATCCTTAATACCGATACCTTTCGATGTTTCATTGAAACTGTCATTCGTGCTATCTACCTACGATATTACAAAAAATTATAAAAATCCAGAAACATTGCGACATGTGCATTCCACGAGATATTGGTTCTTCTATCTGCAACTGGTTTTCCCTTTGGCTGTACGCGATAAGGTAGTTGGTTCATTATTAAGGAATACTTTCATTATTTAAAGTTGCTCCCTAAATATTCAAAGGAGGCGATACGGAAAGGCGGTAGAAACGTAGTAGCACGCAACGCAAACTACGTTGCCGCTGGATATATAAACGTCTATCCTAAGTATTTCGTGCGTGTTCAGCCGGTTATTTCTCCTATAAAAGGCAGTCCTGGCAGTAACATGCGTTGTTGTTACCGTTGTTGCTATTACCTCGTAGTGGTAGTAATTTCCATCAGTCGTTACTGCAACCTAGTAGCAGGTATATCAATATTTGGCAACAGTTGACGTGGTGGTACCTATTCCCCGTCGTTGCTTCATTATTTGCTCTTGTTTCTGTCACAATTAGTAATGGGACGGTAGGTTGGCGGAGCTCACGAGTTTCAACGCAAACAGTCCAGGAAACGTATTTAAGCTAGCTGAGTATGTTTGGTTCACCAATGGGAATAGTTGAGACACCAGTCTTACGACTCCTATTCTACGGTTAAACTTGAAGCTCATTTAGACTGTTTCAGCAGATGGGGAACACGGATCGTCGCTGTGATTTCAGATGGGTGATTTCTTGCAGGCGTCGTGCTAGCAAAATAATCGCGGGACGCGTTATGATTTATACCGAATCCTCTGATTCTTTTTTTTCCCGCATGGAACACGGATATTTTAAATTGCGTGGCAAAGATGTCGAATCTTTTGATATTTCTTCCTATTGCAGAAAGGAGCACGTAGTGAAGTAATAAGGCAACTATTGTCGGAGAATAATCGAGGAGTTAGTTAGAGAAGTTTCAGTAATAATCCTTCATTCACACAAATCTAGTCTAATAGCAAAATTAAAATATACAGATATTATCTTCGTTTCCCTATCTGTTAGACACTAGATATAGATATACTAAATTCTGATAAATGAACAAATAAAAGTTACGAACAGATAGAATGTAAAAACGTATGGCATATGGTATAGCGAGTAAACCCGTATCAATCGTGTTGTAAACAATTTATGTAGTGACTTTTACATGGAAAATAGTCTGATGTTATTCACGCAAACGTATATAAAACGCAATTTTTGTACGATCAGATCCAGAAGCGACTGCGCGCGATAGGTTAATGCATCGATAAATTAAGAAATTTATTCGTGTTGTACAAATTACGGGATGAAATCGTCCAACGTCCATAACTCCGGCTAATGGATCAAACGAAAATATTCATGCATCGCTATGAAAAGCAAAATAAAAGAGAAAAATATCGTTGAAAGAGAAACGTTAAAAGTATCAGATAACGATCATCAAAAGTTCGTTCTGTTCTTGGATAACACGATTTGCGTTTTATTAATTGCTTTGTCTGTATTATTTTACAAATATATAATTACGATCAACACGTTGATCGACTATTTTTATCGTTAATACAAATTACGGCTTGTCTTGCGATATATCTGAGAACGTAGTTAAGGTCATGGCTGATCTAGACAAGATTCATTTGGAATCGCGGGCGTTACAACATATTCTTCTTGGCGCGTACGTCTGAGCAATTTCACCGTTGCCATTTTCCACAGCAATCGATTAATCTGCCGTCGAGCGGGTTCCGGTGGAGGGATATCGGGATGGGAGTGGCGAGCAACCAATTTCGCGGCGGAAAAAGTTTAATTACAGCGAACGTTGGTGACATATTCCGGTGTAAACACGTCTGTACAGCGCGCCAGTAGAGAAAGACAGTTCGACGACTCTTCTCGAGGTAGAATTCTTCGTCGATGGTGACGCGACGCTCGCTTGATCACCGGATGTCGTTTCGTTATCGTTCTACCCTTTTGCTCGTCGTTGCTCCTCTTTTTATCTTGTACACACCGACTGCCGTTCGCTAGGTGGAGTTTAAATTGGTCCGCTTTCTGCCGGCAATCAAAGTCTAATCAAACTTTAACGAGTATCACGAATGCTCCCTGGACGATCGTCCAGCTCGGGAATTCAACGCCGGCTCGATCTGCGACAGTATAGTCGGCAAGGGTTACGCTGGATTTACGGCTCTTTTAAAAATTTCAACGATCAGCCGACAACGTTAAATATGGCCAGATGTGTGTCCCGACCGCTGAATTAAATTTTACCGATAGGTTTCGTTCCCCTTTTTTCCACTGACAATGAGACCACGTCCATTCAACCAAAGTATGATTAAACCTTAAAGTATCAAATTCCATCACGTTATAGAAATTTTTACAGTTCGCTATATTCTTCTGTATATAGTTGCTCAACATTGTGGTTTTATTCACAAGTACCTATAATTATTATTAATACGAAATACATTAATAATTAATAATCGTACAATGGTACTTGATAATATTTAAACGATATTATGAAATTTGATTATTTCCAGGGGATGCTCTACGTTCTGAACAATGCACGGCGCTAATTTTATGGGTAGATTTGTCTTGAAATATATATTTAAGTTAAACAATGTCGTTGTGCGAATTCGATTCAATTTATTTCATACGAAGTCCTTTGTAAAATGATATTTAGACGACCGATGAAATTGATCAGATAAAATATTCCTTGTGTATGAAATGTAACTATCCTCCAAGTTCCTGGAGTATGTTATTACAAATTTTTGATCTCCTTCAAGTAGAGAGTATTCTAATGTAAATTTGAAACCTTTTTCCGCAACGCCATATCCAAAAATTTAACTATGTTCGTCGTAAGGTTGTTGAAATACATTTGAAAAGGTATTGGAGTATTTGGAGTAATAGCTGCGGATTCCTCGGATCAGTTATAACTGGATTTCTCTTTTAATTCAGATCATTTTTTGATTTTTACGTTAAGGAAATATCGGGTCGATGTTTAAGTATGATATGTGTAAACGAAGTCAATAACATTTTCATAATCGTGAAATTTAGTGGTCAATTTCCTATATTTACGGCTTTGAAATAATAAAATTGCGCAGAATCATGTGGAATTTACTCGAGTTAAATATAATACCTTAACATAAACATGCATTTAACATGCAGTTCAAGTTTTATTTGCAAAAATGAAATATAATATACACAATATAAAAATTACTTTATTTATCGAATAATTATTTTTTCTCGGATAAAATAACGCCGCTGTTCTCAACCTATCATCGAATAATAAATTCAATTTCATGAACTACGAATTCAAGTTTCTAAAAATTCTTTTCTTTTGGCTAGAATAATATGACGTCAATCACAATTTTTTTCGTGAAATTAAAGTTCGCTCGAATTGCAAAATACGTATTTCTTGATATTTGATTTGACCAGTGCTTGCAACCGATAATTGATATATTGAAAATAAATGATTTTCGTAATTTTCAACGCTGTTTTTGAAATGATTCTTTTCGTACGAAGGCACGACGATTGAAATATAACATTTCACTGAGCTCTTTCGTGTCGTCGCTCGTACTGCGACTCTTTATTTACGGCTATTTTCGTTCGCATTTATTTCGGCCCGCGAGCTATACGCGAATTTATCGATTTCATTTCATGAAGTTTTAAAACGTACTCTCGCCGAACAAAAAGGTGCAATGAATGCGAAATTTCCATGAAAATGAGAGGGATGTGGTTTGAAACCTACATACACCTGGGTAGGGATGCAGCGGAAAAACCAAACTGTTTATAGAATTCAGCGTTTTAGCATTAAATATTTTATAATTATACCAAATAACGTAGTATAATTTTACAATTATCAATCGTATTATTGCCTGAGATTCTTTTATTTATTATTTATGTTCGTATTATTTATGTTTTATGTTCGTAACATAAAATAAAGTTCGCAAAATTATTCGGCTGTATAAATTATTTGGTACGTTTTATGTAAAATTACGCGGCAGTAGAAAAAACACAACTCGAGATCTGTGTACCTAATAGAACAGCTTTCGACGCGAATTAAATTTGGAAAAATTCCCCATAAACATCTGGATATTAACATCCGTCTAACCAAAGCGTTTACCTTAAAGCATACTGATCTTAAAGAGGTCTACGAGATCTCACAAACTTGTATAATGATTTATATATATATATATTTCCAGGAACGGTAATAAAAATTGATCGAATGTTTTCGCTATGAACTGAAAGCAATCAAGTTTTTTTCATCGCGGTATTAGCGCGCGAGCAATGCCTATGAATACTTCCCAATTAATAGCTAACGAATAATCCGTTCGCTTGATAGTGAGCAAACACGGCGCGTAACGAAACCAAACAGCCTTATTAATGCCCGGCCAGCAAACATTTTCGCGCAAACACCAATTAGCAGACACGATAGCATCGAAGGCGCTCGGAAAAATCGGCGCGGAAAAATCGATAAGGGCGAAAGCGAACCGATGCCTCGTGCGAAACGGACACCGGCCGCTTAATAATTTACAACGATTACACGCGCCGCGCCGGAACAAAATTTACAACGCGCGACATCGGCGCGACTAGCTTTAAACGGCTTCTAACGGCTGATTTACGATTCAACCCCCTGCAGTGACGCGAGCACACGCTTCCATGTATCCGCATGCACCAGGCGTACAAAAGCCGGATGCTGAGAATCAGTCGCGTTGCGTGCCGAAAGAAACGCACGTAAGAATTTCTGTCGTCTCGTTCTACGAAGACTTGTTTCAGTCTTTGTAACGTTCTTCCTTTAACGTTTATAACGTAAATAAGTTTAACGCGACGGTTTACTGGGTTTAGTGAAATTGTCAGAATGCGAAACGAATGAAAGCGAACAGGTTTCAAGTAGACAAAGTCGTAACGCGTACTTGAGCGACGCCTGCGTTGAAGCATATTCCAATCGATAATATGATATATACTTTTGTTCTTAGAATTTTCATTGCTTATCTCGTTTTTATTTTTTTTTTTTTTTTTTTTTTTTTTTTTTAGTTGACAAAATTGTATTTCATTGTGGCATTGTGTATTTATAGGGCAGAAGAATTTATTTTGTTGTTCGTGATGTTTCTAAAGTTGAATCGTATTTTGTATTCCGAGAAGTGGGCATAAGGATCATACTGTATTATCTGATTATACATAGACGATGCTGTGCTTCTACGTTGGTAGAAATAAATTATATACGTTATGTTTCAAGAGAAATCGAAACAAGGATTTGCGTCGTGACACCCGGAAGATTCATTTTAATTTTTGTAATATTTCTAAGGATCAAGAGCATTTTGTATTCAGAGAAGTGGACACAAGGATCACTCTTTGTTATGTGGATGGGCGGTGCCCTGTTTCAACGATTTCGCTCTAAATCAACATTCTCGTTTAACAGGAAATCGCGTTGAAATTGTTAGTTTTCCAACGGATGCTTTCACTGTTTTCGATTAAATTCAATCGAATTTTATGTCATTTTTATAGATAACATTAGTTTTGCGATGTTCGAAAATATATTTTATTTTTTATGCTACAAATTTGTGATAGAATACAAGAGAAGCTCGGTTATTATCTTTCATTTTTTAATGATATCTTAGTTTAAATTGAACTTAACATTTTAACGATATAAATATTTCATCGTTTGCGTTCTGAAAACGGTAACAATCGACCTTTGTTTAAATGCTAGCGCTATTTTTAAAACAGCGTACTAACTCATGGAAGATGTTTAAAAAGTTGTAGCCATTCGTCTGGAAGCAGACTAATCTTGAGCGATAACATTTCTTTTAACAGTCACAAGGTTTAGAGATAGTCGCATCGAATAATTAAAGTGGGATACTGTACGTGTACTACGGTTGAACCGTAATAGCAGCGTAATTGACATACCTTCGTTAATTATCGTCCTGCTTATTAAGCTGACCTATCCTAGAAAGAGCACGAGTGGGGATAATGATGCGGTTGAAAATAGAAGATCGTGCTAAGTGTCTGGATAACATAAAAATGCCAATATATTTGCAGATTGTTTAGAAATATTTTATTGCTCCAATGTTAGATATATCTTTGAATTAAACTTAAACATATATATATATATATATATATATATATATATATATATATATATATATATATATATATATATATAGAAATTTTGTATGAATATATAACGCGTGTTACGTGAAACATTTTGAAATTTCATTATATCGTTAATTGAAATATGATTGGAAATACACATGGAAGGTACAAGATATTTTAAGTATACATTTTATAAAAATCACAAAAGTGCGATTATCCATTCGATAGGCCCATTTCTAACATTTATTATATATTTAAGATGGTTGATCATGTCGTGTATTAATTTGTTACTAAATACATATTTGCAACAAATATTTTGCAACCCTTGTACTGCACGCAGGTTGTCAGTCTTGTTTTATATTTTATCAATATAATCATGATCATAATCTCATTACAGTAATAATGAATTTTCAAAATGTTTCGTACAGCGCATGTGTTTAATATATTCGTAAAAGATATATATGCTGGAATTGTTTGGCGAGCCACTGTATTCCAAAAAGATGAGCATTACCGATAGAACGGTAAATTTAGCGATGTCTGCCGGCAAAATCGGATCGTCGGTGGCGAGATCGCAAGGGGTAGAAAAAGGGCGAGTGGGTGGATGTATCACGAGGTAAAAATATACTTGCCGCAATAACCGAGAAGCAGGGACAAAACAGATAGGTAACCCGATGGAAGTTCCGCCTGATCGAGCATTTTACATTGCTGCCATGACAGGGAACACGGACGCATCAATGTTGAACCCGTTGCTGCTGGGCCTGGCAGCAACAGCGACCTTTTTGGCTCTGGCTGTAGCTGGAATCCTGGCGGCGCTCTACCGGAAGCACTCGAACGGTCGGCCCGGAAGTCCAAAGCACGCTCCCATCGTGTGCGAGCCACCTAATGCAGGTGCAACTACTCCGGTACACCCCCAGACCAAGCAGGCGGTCGATGACATCGATCCGGACATCATACCCAACGAGTATGGTGAGTCTACGGCTTTCCGATTGTTCGAAACGTTCGCTAAACTATGGCCTTCGTGTACACAACGCGGTCATACAGACCAATACATATACAGGGTGATTTTGAAGTAACGGTACTTGCAACGGGAGAGAACGTGATTCTTCGGATAAAAATAAATCGGAGATATAAAACGACGTTTTTCCATGTTTGACGTTTCGTTTCCGAGAAAATCGGCTTTGAAAAGCTGTCAGGTAGACTTCGGTTTAATTAATTATCGCCTGTACAGAGCGAACACTTGACAGGAGCTTATCCTACGGCTGAAAATATGTCGAAAACGTGTAATAAGGTTTGTTCATTCGACGCCCTGTTCTTGAGAAAATCAAATTTGAACCATGATCTTGGAATCACCTTGTGGACCAAACCAAAATACACGTGTCTTTTATTACAATTAAAGTCTTAAAAATGATCAAATCGTCAAAATGAAACCAACATTCTTGAAGATTTGTCAAGTATAAGCGAACTCGGTTAATTTAATTTTTCCTAGCTTTTTTTTACATCAGTACCAAAGAGTCTATTTATGACAATCGTTTGTTCCTAGTCTGTGGATCGTAATGAGAAGCTACGATTAATTAGAGTTTCTTGTCAGGTAAACAAAAATTCATTTCAAAAGGGTCGAACGTTGTTAGAAAATCGTGAGTGGAAATATTCGACTATGCTATGCCCAAAAGCTGAAAACCTAAATGCTTGAAAACAAAGGATTCAGTGTTTGTATCGTAAAGCTAGGTACAATGGTCCTATTCACCGCAAACATTTTTCCTGTCCAAAAGAAAGAAAAAATATACACGAAGCACAAAGTTCGCCAAATAAACTAGATTTGGTAAATATACGTGTAAGGTTAGAAACAGAATTCCTGTTGCTAACCTGGTTAAAATACACTTTTATCTGTTTATTTCATTTGTTGCTTAATTGCTCGTCTTCGCCACGATTGATAGCCATGATTCGCGTAACTGGAACAATCGCAGGTCGATTATCGTACCGCTTTCGTGTACCTGTACTTATACCTCCGCGTACCTCCAGATCGTGCAATTTCTTGGATTATCGACGTGGCCCGCTCTATTTTTGTTTCAATCGTTCATTGAGAAGCGTGGCTATTTCCAGTAGAGTTAAAAACAGATTTCATGGAGTCCTTTAATCCTGCTACGCGTACTGGGTCAGGACGTGATAAAAGATGCTTTATGTACCGAAGTTTTATACTATTTAGAAAGACCAATTTTTGCTTTGAACAACGCTATTGCTATAAATTTCTAGTTCTGTATTTTCTTTTTCGCGATTAATATATCACATGGAGTAGAAAAATGTATTATTCAATTGTTAAAATTTACTATTATTTTAAAACTACGATAAGAGAACGATAGCCATTTCCAACTATTTTGTAACTAGATAAATTAAATATATTCGCTTCTGTACGATAATGAATTAAATTGAAGTCTATTTGACAGCTTTTCAAAGTCGATTTTCTCGGAAACGGAACGTCAAACATGAGAAAACGTCATTTTATATCTTCGATTTATTTTTATCCGAAGAATCACTTTTCTTTCCCGTTGCAAGTACCGAATATTACTTCAAAATCACCCTGTATATGTATATACGAGAATATGAATTTAATATTCCCCGAGAAGATAATGCATACACACACACACCCACGTAGAATCTTCATTTTTCAAAGAATTAATTGCGATACGACACTCCACCCCCGTAGGACATATTATGTTTTTGCAGTCCATAATCTTCGGGCGAAACGAAAATTTCAGAAAGATTTTTTCACGCGATGATTGTCCTGGACAGATTATTATCGTTTCATGGAATCGTTATTGGTTTCGAAGTACCGTATCTCTCTTCCTCGTTAAATCGCTTGATTGAAAGTGGAAATTCTGCGGTTTATTCGTTTCGGTTGCAATTTACCAGTTGCAAAACATTTATAGAGTTACATATCGTCTGTCAAATACCGAGCTTTTTCTTATCCCATTCTGCCTCCGATAGATCGTTTAAAATAAAAAAAAGTAAAACACGTAGAAGGTAGAACGAGTAGATAATTATATTTTGTTTTAAATATTTAGAAACTTAATCTAAATTTCACTAAGATAATCGGCACTAAATTTTTCCATTTCAAATAAAATTTGCACAAGTCCGATGTAAATGCACAATTTCGTACTTTTAAACTATATCATCTGATTTGACTTTTAATCATAAAGGCACTTGCTTTCCATTTAAGCTCTGATTCACGGTATGTTAATTTTGGAAAATACGTTGATCGAACGGAAGAAAAGATCGATAAAGGTACGATAGTGTATTGTTATTTCTTTCTATTCAAAATCCCGGGAATGTTAATAGCGAATGCTTTGGCGTTCTTTTCCCATCAAAGATATTTCCGCGTCGCGTAGCAATGAATTTCGAAATGCATTGTCAGGTTAAATTGGTACGCTTCAATACACATTAATAGATCGGAAATGCAATGCCTTTATCCACAGTGAATAGTGATCAATGTGTGCTCATCAAACTTCTACATTATTATCTCAGCATTAACGTGGGCGAACGCAAACGCACTGTCCGCCGCATCGAAGCTTTGACGCGCGATACGTCAAAAGAAAAGTGAACGAAATAATAATTATCGTTTCTCCTTAAAATATAATAGTCTGAAAGTATTCTTTTCTTTCGGTTTCAATTTCTTTGAATTTCTTTCATCTATTTTCTCTCTGTTTAAAGGAACATGCTAGAGAATAATCTGAATTTACATACCTCCGATATTTAAAATACGTTCAATTCCTTTCAGTAAACAAGTTTATAGTAAATAATTATTGTTTTATAATTCCTTAGGTTCTATTGATATTACAACTAAATATAGAATCTGAATATATTCCACACAAATAATTATAATTAAAGCGACGTGTTGAAAATTAATAGCTACATGTATGGTATAATCATGTTTTCATTTCGATCAAAGTCAACGTTAGTTTTAAAAGCAATTGCGTGCATTTGGTAGTTGCGAAAGGAAATAAAATCATAATTGGTAATATCGTTAATACGTTGTACGCATACGTGTAACATTGGTTCTATTCTCCATACTTTAAATATCGATGCATTCAGATTTCAATAATTTTTTACCGTCTTCTCTCCGCTTTATTTCATTAAATTTCCCCGAGTTAACGCCACCAACGTCTCACGGAAATTGTTTTCTTCGCGTCCTTCGAAAAGAAACAATTATGATCGAATCGTATGACCAATAAGCTGTTTATCTCGTGAAATTAACTCAGTACGTTGCTACATAGAGAAATATAATTTTTATTTAAGAAAAGTAGCATATTAAATAAATCTAGCGCTGCTTGCGAACTTCTTTGTCCTGTTGTAACGTATTGTATAGTACGCGGAGACCATTCTCGACTAGATTTAATCGACTAATCTGCTTAGTGGATGCGCGACTTTGCATGGCTTCGTTCGAATCTGTTCACAGAGAGAAGACCTCTAACGTACACTCCGATATATAAGACACCGCCTCAACGAAGAAAGAAAGATCGAGTTATGGACGAGGCGATTTCACCAGAGAAAAGGCCGATCGTGCAACACGGTTTAGATCTACCACCGGATCCAATGTTGACCGACTGTCTGCCAACGCCGACCATAAATTATCCCCAAAACCATGTGTCCCAAGCGAATACTTACAGTAATCCACCCACTATGGCGGACTTCAAGCAGATGGCAATGGACGCTTACAACCAGCGAAACAACCAAAATGTGAGATTTTCAAGAATATTTTCGTAACATATATTTCGAGTCAAACTGAAAATGAGGTTTAAACGGATCGTTGTATAATATCCAAATTTGAAGCATCACATCTATGTACTGATTTCAAAGGATAAGGGAAAAATGTTTCATATTTATCGATCTGACATAATGAATGGAACTTGTGCGATTCTTTGAAAGAATAATTCCGCATAAAGTTAATTTCATTAGAAGTTATATTCATACAGCAGCAGTTTAAAAGAAGTTAAATATTTTATAACGTAAATACATCTCGAGACTAATTACAAGACCGAGAATAAACGTCTAACTTTGGAAACAGCAGCGTCAATATTAACCTTACAATCGGGACAATGGATTCGACTAAGAATATAGATTTCTTTACTCGATTTAGACTAAATTTTCTCGAAATCGTCCGATGGACACTACTTCTCCGATATCATACAGATTTCATTGCTTTCCGGTCTATTGTTTTAATCGCGATTCACTCATATTCCCTGGTGCCGAGAAATGACAAAAATGGCGTAGAAGCAGAATAGCCGATATCCCGGAAGCGGAACTAATCGATGAGTCCCGTGGTCATATAAATCATTCCGACAATTAGCCCCGTAAACTCATTACGGTCTGTAAATTTAATCGGGTGCCTTTTTTAGCGATATCTAATAGAGTGTATTTAGTCGAAGCCGTTTGATTAATGAGAAGCAATTAACGCTTCCCCTAGCTGCCGAAGAGGGTAGAGAGGAAGAAGTGGAAGGTCGTAGGGGAAACTAGCGAATTACCGAACGAACGATCGATAAAACGTGATACAATATTCAACAGGGAGATCGCGTTCCTTTTTTTCGCCGGAGGAAGTAATACGATCGATTCTCTTTCGTCGACGCGATTTCTCTTCTTTATCACGACCCCGTCACCCCTCTCTTTTTCTTCTGTATAATTTCTACTCTGTTTCGCATAGGCAAACCGACAAGGTTGTTTTAAATATTCCAAGTTTCGAAGACGACCACAGGAGACCTAGGTCACGAGCCAAGAAAAGGGATCGCTCGTTTTAATATGCGGCAGTCTTCTACTTTAACTTTTCCGGTTTAGCGAGGCCTTGGGTTATCCGTGCTTTCGCCAGTTTAATTACATCGAAGTTTCCTCGATAATTCGAGAGGTTCCGATGCGCGTATATAACTCGTCTTGAACTCGACTTCAGTTTCCTTTCGACACTGGTCGCGTTCCGTCCAGTGTCTGAATAATTTTAATACCGATTCGAACCAGTTCCCCATCCAACCACCATTTACACCATTACTTGGTCGTCCTTTTCATTAACCGATCCCGATATTCCTCCTGGATGTTTTCGTTTCGCTGTTTTTGTTTTCCTCGGAATTACGTAGCCGGCCGCGGTTTTCGATTATTTTCAACCTCGCTCCGCGCGTTCGTTCCCCGTCAGCTCTTCCATTATTAATTCCAACCCCGAATTTGCAATTTTCACAAGTATCGATACATTTGCATTTACCGTTCTTCTTTTTTCCCCTCTTCCTTCCTCCCTTTGTAGCCTCTCTCTTTCGCTCGTCCACACGCATTTCACGCGGCTCTATCGTAAATCGGAAGTTTTGGTTATTTTCCAAACGAATAGTTTATGCAGCTTCTGGAATACGATATAGATTTTATTGATCTCGAGATCCGATTTAACGTATCTGGTTTTTGCGCTAATAATACGGTTATAAGCGATGCTAAATTATACACTCGCGATATATGTAAATTACATATTTTTAATGTGTGATTTGAATTCGAGGAATTGTGAAGTAAATTTTTGTAGCTTAATTAAAAAAAGAAGAAAAAAGAAATTGGAATCGGTATATTTGGAAACAACAGTTGGTATCGTTTCACTTCGTTCACCTTTTGTATATTTTGTTATAAGTTACACTGAAATGAACGAGCTTTAAATGCGCATTTGTGAAGATATAAAAGCGTGTCTTTTTTCTGTTTTTATAAAATAAAAGCGATGCATTAATAAGTAATCATTCATAAAAATTAAATCTATTTATCGTCAATTTTAAAACTGTTTTGGAATGGCTTTGATATATTAAATGAAAATAGAACGCGTTGATGCAATATGGTAACGTGCAAACTCAATTAACATTGAAAAAACAAGTTAGAAAAAGCACGTTTACCTTTCAGAAAAGTCTCTAAGGACGCGAACTAACCTTCCGTAAAGCATTTAACGTTTTACGTTCTCGACGCAATTAACTGAAACTCAATTTTAAAGAATGTTTACATCCTTCGAAAAGCGTTAAAGAAAATAATTAATCTCTTTCCTCGACATCGTAAACTAGTTAAGCGCTAGTTTCTGCCAAACTGGACAGCCATTAAAATTCGAAATTACGTAATTATTACTCCTACTTAATGCGTGTGGCCTTCTGTTTTTATTACGTTCAATCCTATTAAAACATTTTCCTTGTACTTTTGAAACATGGAAAATCTAAATGATACGAATTGCTTTACGTATTTACCCAATTTTTCATGAAACGTTGAAGATTAATTTCTTCCATAAAATACACGGAGTTTATTTATTTTACCCAATGTCGAATTTATAAAATTCCAAATATTTTTATTACGATAATAACTATCTTTCGCGTCAAAGTCAAATATGACAAAAAATGTGAGAATTTTCAGGATAATCAAACATCAGTAGTCTGACGAAAAACTTTAGCGTTTAGGGGTTAACTCGTTACTCAACTAGCAATCGATGGTTAACGTTTATTTTTCGAAACGAAGAATCCTGTTTGATTGATTGCAGGTATACTACAGTCTCCAGAGGTCAGGCAAAGGGTTATCGTCGATGCCGCAGAGGCCAGTTTCCTCGTCGGTTTCCGCGCAGGGGAAGTTCCATCAACCGGAAGTGGTGACGCGCTCGAATCGAATACAAGAAAGTTGTATATAAAGCTCGCGACGAAAGTCTCACCGAGTCTAGACACTTGAGCTGCTCTGCACAGCGTTCGTACGGAAAGCTAGTTACAAAGTGCGCGAACATCGTTGCCGGGCCTGTGAAACGGAGTCGAAATTCTCGCGAGCCGAGTCGCACGTCGCGTCTTTCTACGATCGACGTGCAAAATTCCAAGCATCTTCGCGAAACACTGCGAACAATTCGCTGTACAAAAGAAGAAACGGAGATAACGAGAAGAAAAGAGAGAAAGAAGTAAAGAAAAAGAAAAAAAAAAGAAAAATAAAAGGGGAAACCGACGGAAAAATTCCGTGTTTGTGACGAGAACGAGGACCTGCACCCGGATGGGCCGACGATTTTAGTCGCGTACACCGTGAGATTGGACAAGTGGATGTCCAGTTGCAGGTTTAACGAAACGTTGACGATGAGACAGGAACTCGATGCTTGACGAAGTGTATCGAATCGTTTGAATTGTACGTTCTTTTTCTACCTGCAGATTTTTATAATAGAGTACGGCCACGTTATACGAATAGAACGGAAATAGAAAAGCAGAGAGAACGGAAACAAAGCTCGATAAGAGCAAAGTCCAATTTGACGAGGCAACGTCCTTGAATTATCGAATATACAGTTTGTAACGCGAAATGGATATCTCGAACGATCTTCGTTCTTGTTCACGTTGCGTACATGAACCTTGGAATCGTGCATTGTACTGTTTATATGAGATTAGTTTTTGTACAAAGATCTATTGTAAATAGGCGAGACAGCCTGGTCCTAGTGGATAGTTACCGATGTCCGAATTTCATTCGCTAAAGTCACGTGTTATGTCGGAGAGAGGATTGTTCGGTCACGTAAGATAAATACTCGATGGCATACGAAATAAAGAGAATACGTTTCATCTGTTTTACAGAAACGAGCCTCGCCCACTTGTCGTCCTGTCCGAACCTTTTCCCGATCTTCTCTATTAAGAGAGCAGAAAACGTACCGAACGAGCAGTCAAAATTTCAGTCGCACGTGAGTCGAATCGCGTTTCGCGTTTCCTCTCACTGACCGCTAACCATTCTCCATCCCGCACGTGAAGAAAATCTTAGCGCATCACGTGCATTTACGGCGGTGAAAGCAGCATGAAAATTTTATTCGTAGCAGAACCACTCAACTATCAAATAACATCTACGACCGTATCGAACGACGATTCGACTTTGGTTTCAATTTTCGACGACGATTAACCTTTCGTTTCGAAATAATCTTTTAACGTTCACCCTGTTAACCGGAAAGACGAATATAATAATTTTTTAATCGACGAATCTCCTATCTCTTTCCTCTGCCGTTTCATCTTCTTTGAAAGTATAATATATCTACATTTGCGGGAGCTAAATCAAGTCTAACGAAAATTAATGTGTCCGTATTAATTTTGAATTCCATGATTACAGAAGTAGGTATCTATTTAAGAGACGACACGGTTAACAGATTAATATCAATGCGTTGTTACCTTATTATCTCGTTTGACATCATTTTAATCTTAAAAATTTATTTTGTCTATTAAGCCATGTAAACCTTCTTTCTCTTATTTGTGTTCGTTTTAAACGAAGCTGGATGTATCGTTTAGGTTCATTTTCGTTGGCATTATCGTCATTCGTAAATGAATGTTAAGTCGATATGTTTTGTGTATTATACTGCTTCAATATAAATTTCATTTCGTCTTTTGTGTTGTTAATTTTACAATTTCTTTTAAGCTTTACCTTTTGTTTTAGTTTCTGTGACACGCGTTGTTAAGGTAAAGGTAAAGGTAAGATGAAGGTATTCCTCGAGAAGCTTGAAATTTCCTTGAATAAGTTCGCCTAATCAAACGCCCATTTGCAATTTATCGTATTATAATTTGTAAGTACCTTTACAACCTTTACAGGTAAGTATAATTTCACATTCGTAAATAACGCGTGAGAAAAACGCACCTTCGTTAATTTTGACACTTGCAACGATTACTGCTCGAACTCTTTGGATTTTCAGCGTTTAGCACTTTTACGAAATATGGAAGACTTCTCAAAAACTACACGTATTTTATACGCAAACTTTAAAAAATAAATCTCATCGTGTCCTGATATCCTACGACTGCTCTGACAAAGGCTCGATCGAATTAAAGATATGAAATCAGACGAAAAAGTTAAATTACCTCAGAGGGATCATTTTGCATCTTCCCAATTGTAACTTTCTAATCAAATTATACTCCCAAAAAATAACAAGTACTTCTAAGCGGTAATGCGTAGCGTACAATGTTTCGACTCTTTGATTTCGAGCAAACCCGAAGAACAAACATTCGAATATCACCTCGACCTACTTTCCAAGATTTTAAGGAAAACGGATGGCCGGCTTGTCACCGTTAGTTTTGAACGCAGAGCGGGCTGACAAGAAGGAGAGGATGCGCCCTATTGGGCAGAGCGCATTAATTAGAGCATTTCCAGGGAATCCCGTGGCGCGACGGTGTTTGCATACATTGTGCACCTTCGGTCTTGCTAACAGGGACTAACCCGGCACACTGACGAACCCTATTATTCTATGTGCCAACCGTGTCTCTGGGGCTGTTAAGACGACCCCGACTCTCTACACCTAACGTTCAAGCAGCGTTCACCCCGCGCCTCCAACTGTCGCCCATTCTACTCGTGAATACACTATGTAATTACGATCCATCCAACCATTGTAATCCGATGATTTTGTAGTGGATACAGATGTGGTGAACACTCATGATCGTCGTTGCTCCATCAGCGAAAGCGTCTACAGTGCTGACGCGTAATTGGTTCTTCGAATTTTGGGTTGACTGTACTTGGTGCAGCTACGCTACGTACTTGAACGACGTAGGGTAGTTGATTTTGCTTCGATGGCTTGTTCGATGGGGGATCTTTGTGTCTGTTCTAATTGCTATTTTGGGGAGTTGGCTCGATTCTATGGGTTTTGGCTCTCCGTTAGTTGCTTCCGGTACGCTGGTGCTGGTTGTTGTTAATTTGAGCAGATGATTTGTTTGTCACTGTAGGTAGGAGGTAAGTGACACGAGCGAAGACGAACGATGCTTATAACGGAGCGTAATACGAACCGAAGAAAGATGACGGCTTCCTAAGATGACGACGAAGCCGAAAATGTTTACGCGATTCGTGTTTCTGGCAGAAATTTGTAGATTATGGGATAAAGACAAATTTCAAAAGCTATCTTCGTTTTATAACAAATTTTAATCCTCGCTATATTTTCATGTTTCACTATCGTTGCTAATATCCACGTACGCGTATTTGATGTAACAACAAATCCTGTTAAAAGTATATACGTATATTATATTACTTGCCAGTTTTGATTTATTTTAGCAGCTTAACGATTTGTAATTTATTCCAGTTTATTCGTAGTTTATTCCAGATTATTCCGGAGGATAAAAATAAAGTGGCCAATAATGTACGTTTATTTTGAGAATATTTAAGAATGCGTATCCTTCTAATCAAGTGGTTCTTCCAATGTTCTGTATCGATTTTTTTTTTAAATTCTTTGAATTATATTTCAATTTCACGATCGTTTTTTTGATAAAAATAACGACGATCATTTTCATAAACGTTCGCTTCTTTATAATGTTAAAATGTTATCGTGAGTTTTATCGCATATTCAGAATTTAGAAAAATGAATTAGACGTGAGAAATTAATAAATGTCCTGAAGTATCTTACAATATCTAAAAACAAAGTGATTCAACGGCGACTTATTCGGGTTAATATTAAATTATCCTGAAATGTCCACAAATCATTGTCAATGATATACATGTATTATTGTTGGAACTCGATTCTATCGCTGTCTCCTTGACCTGGTTTTGTCATAGTCGATATCCAATTAACCAGTTGTGCTCAAAATTAACCAAAACTGGTTGATCGTGACCGCATTAGCGAAATTAATTCGTGGCGACAAGTTTCAGACATCGTATCTTTTCCATTATGACCTAAATTTAATTTGATTTCGATACGAATAGAGCCGCGTTTAATTTTAAAAAGCTCACGTATTAAGATATAAGATATGATACGCCTATATCTATGCTTCTCTGTTTAACCCTTTCACGATGTAATCAGAGGGAGATTCGAACGATCCAACAATTATAGTGGCAGGAATTTCGTATCGATATTTATTCTTTATAAATAATTGTAGGTATGTATATTTTATATCCGATATGAGGAACACAAGAGACGAAAATAAATAATTATTTTCTAAATCGTTAACTTTCGATTCTCCGTCACTTTGTTACGCTGTCAAAGAATTAATATACATCGAAAACCATGACCTATAAGTATTCATACACATTCTTACTCATCGATTTAATCAAAATTTAATCAAAATTTAATCAGAACTTATAATAAAGTGCAATATAGGTAATCAAAACTTATAAATAAGCTGTACTGTGTACGCGTAATTATACAAGTTACAACAAATTCCCGAAACAAAATTGTCAAAGTCAAACTCCGTCGAGAGAGATGAGATATTTCAAATTACGATAGAACTTTTTAACAGTTCATAGAATATTGTTGCTGCGTTCTCACATAATGGAACGTTCGCCGTCGATAACAGTCGCTTTAATACACGAATAAATTTCCATGGGGACTGATCGCGATAACCATTTCATATTTCTGACAAATGGTCGAACGGTATCGTATTATTTGAAAACATGAAAAATATCTTCGGAGATGTCCTCGATATACTGTATTTGAAAACGTCTGGTACATAAATGTACACAACACGCTGTAAAGTATTCGATATCCATGGGCGGTATCGTTCTCTAATAATTAACGAGCTCGCGGTATGGTCATGGAATCGTAGTCTAAATTACTGCACTTACCTACCTAAACCGCCCATTAAATCTACACAGAAACGTGTATTATTTTAAGCACAGCCTGTTGTGATCGATATGAACAACGTACGCCTGGTGCATAAGTATCGGCTTTAGCCTGATTTGTACACTTTGTTTAAACGTTCACCAGATTCCCAATTACACGCTTAGCTTTTTCTTGTAATCGTTGTCGCTGCCCTTGACATATTTTCTGACCATCGTGAACTTTTAACTGAAGATTAAAATAGAAATAATGACAAATGTTTTTGATAGGTAGTTGGTTTGTGATGTGGAACGTTTGCAAAATTTGTAGTAAGATTTGACTCTCTCCCTCGTAGATGGTGTACGTTGTATCCATAGATAGTTAAAAACAGGGTAGGTTCAGTTATTTAATTTTAGAGTTTAGTTTTATAGTACAATGCAATAATTGCAATAATTTATTGTCGACTAGGTAAGAAGCTTAATTTGTATGCTACATGTATTATTATATTATTCTTGTAAGAAAATACATTAGGAAAAGAAACGTTATTAAGAAGATTACAAGAAATAGAAGGTACGTATATTTAAACATACATTATTATGCTATTTATTTATTAATATAGTGATCGATAGTAGATACGTATATGGCTTTATGACAACCTTTTCCGTTTTGTTTTAAAAGAGTTCTGTTTCTGCATTATCGTTATTATTAGCTTGTTATATTATTTACGTATCATTCTTAGATTAAAATTAGAATATATGTACTTCCAGTTTTCTTTTTTTTTCTATTTTTCTCCTAACTAATTTCTAGCATACATCTTAGTCGTTTAATATTTTTTTACGAAAAAGAATGATTTTTCGTTTAAACGTAATTAAGCAAATTAGTATAATTTAATCCGTAGCTTTGGATCATCTCTGGCAATTGCCTACGCGGTAATTCCATTTACTTTGATGCCGTCTATTGTCTCATATTTGTCTTCTAAGCTTAGATCAAATATACCCAGTGGAATAGGCTTGATGTTATCGTACCAGAAAATTAGCCAAAATGTTCTCCGAGTATTGAACCGGAATAAGATCTACGGGTATACACTGATTCAATTAACGATTAGCTTTAGCGAGCTTTCTGCCAACTGTTTCTTAATTCGTCGAATAAATTGAGACGAATGAAATGGGATTACGTGCGAAACTATTTACTTAGAACCGATCAGGATATCATTTACGCTACCTTGTTTTCATTTACATTCCGTTGACGTTCTAAAGTAAATTGTAAAATAGTAATCACATAGAAATTCTAATATTAAGACTGAAATAATGTCAGCCTTAGCGGAAAAAGTCTTAAGAAAGATAATGTTTATTATCCACAATAATATTTATTGTATCTAGCGATGTAAAGGAGAATCAGTTTCATGATTCGCGTTACTGAACTCATTTTTACGACTCGATCGTTAGACATACTTATACATGCACATGCTTCTTTACAACTTTTTGCTTTATCTCCAAGCCTTTAAACAAAGTCGCGAAGGATGTAAAGATAGACAGTGTTGATATCTATGAATAATGTGATATGTCACGTTGACATCAGATAAAGGGCTGAATGGCTCGATAAGAGCCGACAGTTAAAATTGTAATTAGGTATATATAGGAAAGCAGCGGCGCAGGTTTGAATAAAAAATTAACAATGAAATGAAAGATATAGTTCCTATTGAAGCAGAATTTTAAACGTTGCATGCCATTTAAAATGATCTGTTATCATCTTAACCGACCAAGAATTATATTTCTCTAATTATCAAAAACGTCTCAAATATTTATGACGGAAGTATCCGAGCTTTTGCTAGTTGGTATATTGCTTGATAATTAATGTTCTTCCAGTTTTATCCTCGTTACATATTCATGAGGACGTCCACAAGTAGATTTCACGATTAATCTCTTTATGTTAGTAAACTTTTTTCCTATATTAATTATACTAATATAGAATATTTTATTTCAGAGTAAATAACAGACGCGATTAAAATACACTAGCGAAACTATGGAAATTGTATTTCGATGCTTTAGCGACTAATTATTCCTTGTATTTCAGGTTGCAATCATTTGCACTTTCGTAATTGACGCAGAGTCCAGAGAATACGGCAGATTAAGAGTTTAACCCTGAATCGCTTAAAATAAAAGCTTGCACGTTTCGGTTTTCATTTTTTCGAATTTATCAATTTGACTTAGCTCGTGTTACTTGCGTACGATTTGATAATGGTCGAGAAATAAACTAGAAATTCGTCTGTTCGCCTAATATTTCATTAGCTCGAGCCACGTTCCACGACAGGGAAGAAGTAGCTTTTTGGTTCCGAGATGCTGATGAACGTGTAGCGCATACAAAATGTGAACCGCGTGCCGCGTACGATTCAGACAGGCGACCAACTCTAGTCGAGGATAATCGACAGTGTCTGATGTCCGGAATGGCCCGTAAATAATTGCGGATCGATGGCTGCGAAGTGACACGTGGAAGCAGCCAATGGACGCTGCGGATACGCTATGAATGTTGAAAGAGACGTGTATCGAGCGTATCGGGTGTATGTTGGAAGGCGAATGCGCCGATTGCGTGTGTCACTCCGTTTCATCGATCGTTCCGTCGAAGAAGAAGTGAAATCGACGGTCGAATATCTCGTCAAATGTTATAGATCACCCGTTTATGACATCGCGTCGCCCGACTTGACTTCCATAAAAATGTACCACCTTTCTCGCAATACGTGTCGCTCGACATGGGAAGACGAGTTATTTGCTTCTGCCGATATTTCTTCATCACTCCGATTGGATTTCACGATGGAAACACCGTAAAATTAATTTACGCGTACCTACATATGTTTTTCCGAGGTTGTTCGATTTCTGTTGTGATCGATTTATAAACAGCTCGTTGATAAAATCGTCGTATTATTTACAAATGACAAATGATGAAGCACAAAGTTGGAAGATTTAATTAGTGTTAAATGTGATGGTGAATTTAATATAGGAGTTTCTATAGCGCGAAAGCCCTACAAAATTAAACATGACTATTGAAAAGGTAGTTCAGTTCTTAATTAAAAATTGAAGCACGATAGAAGGAATTCATAGGAATATTTGAGAACTTTCTCACAGACAATTTTAAACTTTATTTTATTCTTCAATCTACGCTATTAAAATAATTATTATACCAGTTGCTTCGTTTATAAATTAGAAGTTTATAGCCATAATAACTTGACCGAAATAATAATCGTTTTATGATTATGACAAACGCAGGAAATTAATTGAAATAATCTTTACAGACGAAAGTTAATCTAACTTTAAACCGATAAACTTTCGCATCTGAAATAATCATATAATAAGATTTCCGATAGGTAACGCGTCACGGTTTAGCCATAACGTTAACTTGGTATAGGCATTGCTTTTAAAAATCATACGCCATAAAACAGAATTATAGCTATCGGGATCAACGGTCGATTAATTGAGAGAAGATAGAAATTATCGAAAGTATGACTGTAAGTTTGAGCATAAAGTAACGAATTATCGATTTCAAAAAAATCAAAAGCGCACAAAATCAATTTTAACATTCGACTTTCGGATGTCTGGAAATAAAATAACTTTATATCGAACAATATTTCTCGCCGAACATATTTTGTGTATTTCATTCGCGTATGATCATTTTAATTAAAGCAAACGTTGGAAATTTTTCACTAAATGTTCCAATGTTTCATAATTTTTTATTTCGTCGTACATTTTAAAGTGCGAAATGATTAAAATGCTTTTTACAATGTATACGACTATATATATGTGTGATTTAATATTACACGCTGAAAATTCACATTGTTAAAATTGTTTTCTCTGGAATCCAATTATGTTGTAGGTTTTAACGATTCGATGAGTAATGAAATATCTAAAGTAAAGTCGCTTGAATATTCGGGAATATGCAAACTTCTTAATTTAAAATTGTTTAATGGTCTCGCTAATTGTACCAAACGGTGCTGTTGATAACATATATAACTTACGTCAATGAAGATGCTGTTAGATCCGATTAATATCTCGAAAAATCCTCAATGACAAATTGTAAGTCTTCTTATTCCTTTTTTACGCTAAATATTTGGTCTCTATTTATGTATAAGAATTTATTTGGTAATTCGTCTGCTTACGATATGATTTATTTTAACGAAAAAAATTCGAAGGTATATCTATATATATGTTTGCGATCAAAGAATTCGTATACATATTTGAGGAATAAAAAATACGTAAGAGCAAGACACATCATCGATTCACCGGATTACACGGTTTCATGGTTTTCCATTCCCTTGCCATCGTTGTTATCAGTATCAGTATATCCCTCATCCGCAGTTCCATGGAAAGTCAGCTCCAGGCGTTGTTGGCGAACGCAACGCGAACCGTCTCGACCGCCTCGTTCGCGCTCGTTCTATTTTTACGGGCGGCTACGATCATTTTTTACGAGCCATTCGGTGCCACTCTCGTTGTCCAGAACCCATCCGGTGTGCAGCACAGCCACTCGTCGATGCAGCCCTTGTCGAGGATTCGCAACGAGTAGGCGCTCGAAGTTTCGATCGACGGAAGGGAAGAGGAGCGAGAACGAGCCATCGAAGACGGCTCGTCGCGGGAAATCTTGCCGAAAATGTGCATCTGGACGCTTTCCGTGAACGTTCTAAAGCGGCGTACGAAAGAACGATGGGTTAGGATGAAAAGGGAGAGGAGCGGCGTGGAAAAGTTTGGATTGAAGTTTCCGCGCGTATGAAAAGTTAAGCACTGTCACTCGCATCGTAGCAATCTGCGGTAACAACCGCGGGCCCGCCATCGTTTCCCCAGTAATTTTCCACGGCCACATTGTATGCCGAGAGGATTTTAGCAAAATGTCGACTTGCACGGAAGAATCGCGCAGTAGATTTCGCGATAGTCTCCAGCAGCCATGATTGCAGGAATTGATGGAATATTATCGATGATGAATGGGTGAAATGGTACCGTGATGCACGGCGCGATAAGTTAACCATTTTTGGAAAATGGAACTGCGAGATCAGGAATTTTATTGAACGTAAGAAATAGCGAGTAACCTTACGATCGTTAGATTCGATAAACAGCAACCAAGTATCTTAAGAAAGTTCGATGTTCCTTCTTCAACCATTTTTCGCGTCTAACCACAAGCAGACCTAGTACCTTTCGTTATGCTTTCAAATTTTATATCCTCGTCGTTCCTCGCTTAAGAACTACCTGTATCGATTATTTCACGAAAACGTTACAAGCAATTCTAGTGTCTTAACCGAGGTATCTATCTTTTCTAAATACTCGCAAACTCGCGATCCAACGCGAGTTCATTTGCAAGAAGACTGGTAGGGGGTCATGGGTTCGCTGCAAATTTCGTAACGACGGCCACTTGGAACAAACGTAATTTCTTACGTGGCCAGGTAGTAACGAGGTTTGAAAACGTGACAGCAAGTCAATTAACGCGTAATTAACACTGGGAGAGTACGACGATTGAACCGGTGGAATTACGTTCCTCCGTTCGAATCGTCGCACCCTCGACATCGCCTCGCGCAATTTGCGTCTTCGCGCAGAAGCACAAGCGGCAAGGATTCGTTTCCTTCGGCCTGAGTGTGTTTCCTGTTAGAAATACGACGGCACATGTTAACCAAACGAGCTGTTGAAACGCCGTTGGTACACACGATGTACGTCAGTCGAGGTAAGTGGCGAAGAGTACGGTTGAGTATGGTTTGAATACAAGCCTTCGTCGTAAACGGGACATAGAATAATGGCAACGCCTGATATACGATAAGCCTAAAGCTGGCAACTTGGAAAATTACAAACGTCTAACGTAGCAATGTCAGTTATACAACGCAACGCTCCGAGCTCGATTATGAACGCTTTGAGGCGTCGCATCGACGGAAAAGTTTCGCTCAAAGTGGTAGATCTGATCGAGGAGGATCGTCGCGGGGATAACTTATCGAAAAGTTTTCTCTTTTGACCGTTAAGTGGCGGAAATCGTTCTTCAAACCAATTAGGGGTTATTATGTTTCATAATTGTTCAGTGATTTTGACGGAAATTTGACACAGAACTATTTCCGATAATAAATGCTTTTGTCTAACGTATTTTTAATTTAACGTATTATACAATATGTATAAATAGCGCGTTTTCGATTAACGATTGGCAAGCAAGACAATAAAATGGGAATTTCTACGAATAAAATTAAATAGTTACATGGCAGCTGAACGAAAAAAGTTGTCACGTATGCGATTTTTATTCCAGACATTTCCCGATTGATGCGTGATTCTCTCAGACTTGACGTGAAAAAGTGGTTCGCCTATCAAACGTCGATAAAACTGTTCCGAGCCAATCTTGAAAATTGACATAGAAATAGTCATAGTAAGTATTTCGCTTGTTAAGGGTTTCGAAGCATAAAAGATGTTGATAGTATGACAAGTTAACAACGTTATTATACAAGTTTTCTCTAGAATTTAATTCTAACTACCGAGTCCTTCATTTCAATAATTTATTAATTTATCAACTGATAATGTTGGCAAATTGATACGCGATAAATTGTAAATTACAGATTTGTCTTTTGTACTTTTATAATTTTACATAAAATAAGATAATAGGATAATTTCTAAGTATCTCAATATTTTTTACTGACCACATCGCGTTATGTAAAATAATTATATGCAAAAGGTATACTTCACTTTCCATTATTTCTCCCATAGTTTAACATTCTGCTTCATCCTTTTCGAGAATTAAAAAATATATGTTAAAGAAACTTATGTGACTTATCCTGACGCCTTATAATAAGTATAACATCCAATATAAATTTATCGAAGAAGATATACTTATAAATTATAAATATGTGAAGCTAGAAGAAAGTTGCGTGGAAATAAAGTTAACGAGACAATAAAATTAAAAAGGTATGTATGTATAATACATGGCGTGATAAATATTATATGATGTACGTGTCTGTCGTGTTATAAGAAATATATATAGATATATTGGCAGAAGGCAACGCCATGTATTTAAGGCGTCATCCATCAAAACTCACCTGAAATAGAACCGAGACCAAAAACCTCGAGCTACCATTTCTCCTATAACCGCGTGTCGTCTGACACTATGACCTACTGCAATCAACTTTCGAATCGGTCGTTTCACGCAGACAAATGCATTAGAAAGACGGCTGAAATCCACGTGACCTTTGAACCAGTCAGTAATTCTGCAATTCTCCGTTGGTATCAGACACAAAGGCAGAACGCCGACAAACAGAGAACGTGTAGGTTTCCCCATGTGATTTGAATTTCAAAATGAAAAAACGTATACCTTTCAGAAACAGAGAGACGAAATCAAATCCAAAAGTGGGAGCAACAAAATGACAAAAAGGGTGGAAAGGAACGACACAGAAACGTATACCTGAAAAGTTCGTTAAGAGAGAGAGAGGGATCCTCTTTCGACTCGACGAGTCGCAACGAACCATTCATTTTCCAGGATGTTAATACAGGACTACGTGCGGGGAATTTCAGCCAGTGGCTGGAAGAGAAAGGCCGACTTTTGACGTCGCGTGGTCGCCGCCGGGAAATTAGAGGGAAGAGACGCACGAGCTGGACATGGCTGTTTCGTAAGAACAATTTCCAACAGGTGCTTACGTTTAGAGCTATTAATTTATGAGATGAGTATTCAGGCGAGTATTCGGATGCTTACGTAGCCACTAGAGTAGCCGACATTTATTTAAATACTCAGGCAAGTGAGATATTTGAAATGTCAGATAAAGTTGTCAATGATCTCGATCATTTTCGATTAATACAGATGTTAATTTACTTCGATTCGAGTAACTTAATGAATTCGAGTAAGTCTCAGCAACTGTGTTTTATAATATGAACGACAAAAACGGTAATAAACATCGATTCTAATGTGACATTTTATGATTTACTAATTACGTATGTGTATCTGTGTATATATATATTCATATACGTTGAGTAAGTATCGTCTCGTATATATCGTAAAAATTCCTAAAAGGATTTTATACGTCGCTTTAACATTTCTCAATCGCTACTTAACGTTTTAATTTATAATCTCACTGTACCAGTCGCACCGCGACTACCGTACATAAGATACCCACTTAAAATCAGTAGCTGCAACGCGAGTTGCATGAACGCGATCGGCGAACACACGCGAGAACGGAGGCGCGCGCCGGTAAATGGAATTAACAAGTCAACCAGCGCGTTGCTCTTCGGCCACTTTACTTCTTGAGATTCCAGTTAATTTATACAAGTGCCGCTTTGCGATGCAGTTACACAGCGAACAGGGTTACAAGTTAGCTTTAGTTTCGGCCTGACTGGGTTCTTAGGCGAGCGCCGACGAAGTCTCGCTCGCGAAACGAGCGAGAATGTTTGAAGGGTGCTTCGCGTTTCGCGTTCGACGAAACGCTTAATTTTGCAAAGACAGCTAGCGCGGCATGATGCGTCGTACGACGCAGCCAGAGTTTTGGCTTATTATGCAAGAGATACGGTTAATTGCAACGTGACGTTGCTGAGAGCTGTTGAAAACGAGCCGCGTAACGATTGTCTGCCCAGGGATCGCTTCAGTTTCGGCGGTTTGACACATTCGTCTGAACAAGTTACGCGTTATTGAAATCAGCATGGTTAAATGATCGTATAGTCTAAGTACTTAGGAAAATCTAGAAACCATTACAAAGGATTGAAGATAACGACGTGAAGTTGGAACTATTAGGTTTCTTCTGTTAATTACGTTAAACAGGAAGAAATTTGCTATAAATCACGTAGCTGCGTATGATCGAGTGAACGTAAAATTAAGTTATTTGTAAATTAAATATATTTTTCCCCTTAACTGTTATAGACATTTTCGAATTTGCTTTAAACTATATCCTTGGCAATACAACTATAATAATTTATTACAATAATAAAAATATAAAATAATTAAATCTAATTAAATTAATTCGTTATTATTTGATATTCGTAAACAGTCGTAATTGTCATGTTATGTTCGTGTTGTGTTTACCAGCCACGCGCGAAGGACAGTCGCTCGTTAATCATTATTTTATCGATTCACTTTCTTACGCTAATTCGTCCGAAACTATCAATCTTACAAGCCGCGACAACACAGTCTCGTTAAAACGACATCGTTAATTGAATCCTCTCAACACAACGGCTTAACAACCGTTCCCTTAGTCCAACCCACTTCGAACGGTATCTGTCAAATTTTAATCGATTACCGTCGTCAACCTTCTCCTATCCAATAAAATCTGCAGATCTACTAAGTTTAAAAACAATTTCAAACTTGGTAGCTCGAAAAGATTGGAAATACAAATTAGAAGACTAAAAAGAAAACGATTAAAACATACATATATGTAAATATCATTGGTTTTTTACAAAATACATGCATTTGGATCTAATTGTTCCTTTCGCGATTATTTCATATTAAAATATACTTTTTCTCAGCTATCGAGCAACGTCAGGAAACGATAAAAATGGACTAATCGCGTTTTTCTCTGCCAATCTTCGATTTTAATCGTTCGATAAAAAATTTAATTATTTGTTTTTTGTGTGAGCAATTACGATAGTCTGGACAATGGAGGTTCTATGGTATTAACAAAACCTCTATAAAAATAAAAGGATAGAGAGAGCAAGTTGATAGAAAATAATCGGAAATCTTCTATCGTAAACTACGAGATCGGTTCTCTCTCGAAATCCAGGCCAATTTCGTGGCTCGAAATTGAAACGATCGCCGCGAGAAGTGATGCGTATAAATTTCGATGTCGTCGTTGACCAGTCGTCGAATTCTCGGGAAAAAGGGAATCGAATCGGGATCGTGGCCATCCTAATGTCTTTATCCAACGCCTGAGGCAGTCAGAGTTGAGGCGTGAACGAAAAAATGCCGTGAAACGATCCATTAGACGTCACAGAACCTGTTCCCAAGGGACGAAATCGCATGAAAAACTCAAGAGTCACTCCAACCGAAAGTTACGTCTTATCGATTCGCTTTTTTTAGCAAAGCTCGATGGGACTATGATTAATAAACGGTTTCTTCTTGCGGACTGTAAATAAGCCTGACCGTTGTAGCGATTGGACGCAATTGGGTTTTCCGAGTTTGTTGCTTTTGTATGATAAGGTCAAATTTTTGACACATGACCCGAGATGATAGTCTTGACTATTTCAGTAAATTTACCGCGATATTTAGACATAATTACAGTATCCGTAACATTACATAATTGTCTGCATTCAAACGAATAAACAGACAAATAGATTCAACAAACAATAGATAGTTTCATTTACTCAAATAGTAATCAAGAAATTGTCAGTCTGTTTCGATACAAGAATTGTCCCATATTTATTTGGCTGCCTAATTATATAACTTTTATGACACAAGTAACTTCTTTTTGCACTTCGAATTGTCAAAACTCTTTTTCCAAATACTTGGAATATTTCAGCCTAAGGAGATTTGATCGTTTCGAGTTTGTGTAAAATACATATCCGTGATATCTTTGTTATTCGCAAACTAAGCGTTGATCTGTCATGGAATTAAATACAAATATGCTCAACTAGTACTCTTTTCTTATTGTTTAAGTAAAAATTTATATCTTGTATTTTAGTAAATTTTTTTAATAAATATGAAAAGATATTGCTATTATCCAAAATGTATGTTATTTAAAAATCAGTACGATTTAAACGAAGAAAATTTTCATAGTAAGAAAGTACTAGAAGAACAAGAAAGTAACAATTAACGGAACAAAAGGTGAGTAGCTGTAGTTAGGTGTTATACAGTTATGGCTCCGTCACTTTCTGTATGTTACTCCTTCTGTATATGTAAGTATACGTTATTGCGCGGTTATTGATGGTATCCTTGCATGGAGCGACAAGAAATATGAGGTTAGCTGTTGTCGTTGTAGTAACGAGCTTTTTATGTTTGTTGAAAATTGAACGTTACTTCAACTTTTACTATATCGCGTTTAAAGTTTAAAGCCAAACGTTAGCCAAGAAAAAATCTTCCGCTGAAATTTCGATCAATAATAAAATAATCAATAACAAAAACATAGACATAGTACAAGACAGACAATTTTAAGAGACAATCAAATTTGTTACTTATTCTTGCACGAGAAGAATTTTTGTATCCCTAACTGTTCTCTGTTATCGATTTATAGAACTTTAGTGTGACTCGTACGCGAATCAGCGATCCTTTGCCCTTGTATTATTCATTCGAGGAAAACGTGATTTCAATATTCCTAGCATAAATGATACCTTTGTATGTATTATTTTAAGTACTCACTATATTTAATAGAACTTGATTCTAGCGTTGATGGGATGTTCAAATTTGCAACAGAATAACGCAACGAAAATTACATCTAGCGCCAGACGATGTAACCTTTTTAAAATTCTAATTTCGCGACACATGAAATCTACCGGTAAGTTATTTGCATACCTTTGGAAAATTACTGATCGAAAAAGGAACTGCCGATAGTTTTATATATATATATTCACGTACGACACGAAACGTCCCTCGATGACTCAATTTCCGTATCATCGATCAGTCATGAAACGACTCGTGACTAGTGGTAACTCCAGTTATTTCGTAATAATTTTGCCGCGCTCCGTTTTCGTCCTCCATTTCCGCGTTGTCCTTTTCTACACCTCCCTTCAGGTACGAGTTAACAGCATGAAAAAGGGTAGTAATACGTCTGCCGGAAGTTAAAACGGAACTGCAACTTAACACGCGATACTTTCTCATTTTTATTAAATAATTCAGCACCAGACATAATCGGCGACGTTCATCGAACTCGTAAACTCTTTTTTTATATTGGCCAAGATGTAGGAAGGTATCCATTTGATTCAGTTGCGTGTACACTCGTGACAAAAGCAATAGAAAGAAATGTATCACGTCATGGTTCTTTTTGTTGGTCGTATGCCGGAGTCATTTCGAGCCTGTAATTAAAAATCAGTACATTCTATTAATAGGTAATTTTTTCCTTTTCTTACGCGTTTATCAAATCTCAAAACGAAAGAAAAAGAGAATCACGTTGCAAACAAGCTAATACCTCGTTTTTCTTTCATTTTAAAGCTGAGGTGTTGATCTTTTCTCATCTAGGAACTCGACGTTTTTGTAATAATTTCTTTTTAATAATGTCATCCCTTCATTACAGTTCTAAATCGAATGTATTCGTTAAATTTTGATTCACTGTCAGTCGATATTTCAAATGATATTATCATTTGTACATGGCCATAGTCACTTCCCAAAAGGATTGCAAGTATAGATAGTACTGAAAGATCGCAAAATAAATTTAATACTATGCAGTCAGTCATCAGATAAATAAATATATTGATTCTTGTTATTTGAATTAATCCACAATTATTATGTACTCGCAGCTACTCTTCAGATATTATGCGTAATAACGTCATAGCCTTTATCGTGCCATTATCGTAGATTCATTTGCAGAGAACATGACCAATACGCTTTTTACATCTGGTATATATGTATGCATTATTAAAGGTACAAATAAATGTATACAGTATACAATAATATCAATATTAATTCAAGTATTTATATTCAGGGACCATCGCATTTCCGATTCAAGATTTTTTGTTAAATCCAAAATTTGTAAGCATGTTGTTACATACAGAATGGTGTAGAGTCGGTTCATGTTTGCATAGCAGTTTTCATTCTACAAATTTAATTGCCGAGTAATGGATACACACTTCTGGGTTATGCAAGTATAACGTGCTTCGAAATCGATATTTTATAGCAGTTTTATTATAGATACCGAAAGCAACGTGTCAGTTTGAGACGAAGCAAACAACCTGTTAAATAAAACAATCTACTCTGTGACATACAGATAATGCAACGTAAATTGAGAAACTGTGACACATAAATAAAAAAGCAGTATCCGTTAATCACATCCTCGACTTCTTACAGCTTCTTGTCAAAACATAAAACAAACCTATAACGAATAATTTCATTGTTAAGTCGTCCCGGGCAACAGAGAAGAAGGAACAGAAAAATATGCTGCTTGTGAACGACGTTAATTAAATCTCACTATAATTACGCTAAGTGGGCAACGTTCTTTTCGACAACGCACCACGTTGCAGAGCTGTCTCACACAGGCGCCGTTGCGTTCGTTAAAACGGAAGCGCCCTTTCATTTCCTGCGCCAGCAAGATAATACGGGCGTTGGAGACGATAAGATGAAGTCGGTCCAAGAAAAGCGCGCGGTAAAGAGAGCCGAGAGAAGGGAAAAGAAAAGTAATTGGAAGCTGCTAATGAAGTTTACGCTTGTAACTATAAAGTTGAGCGGCTTCCTTGCCTATTAGCGATTGGATTAGCCTGTGAGAAAAAGGAAAGGCTGTAAGGGGAGAGATAACGAGGGAAAGAGAAGGAATGGATCACAAGGAGGATCGGTGGATGGAGGCCAGACACGCCGGAATCCGGATGCAGGAAAAGAAAATTAATTTCTTATTCACGGCACGGTGCCGCATCGTCGCAATTCGCTGCCTTTAATAACGACCGTTGAGACTGCGACGGAGAACGCAAGCTCGAGCAAATTCGACAAAGACGCACAATAGCCCGACGAAAGAGAAAAAAAGGAGAATTGTGAAAACCTAGGCCGTTACTTCTTTTTTCGGATTGCTTTTAAGAGGCATAGCAGCCAACGGTGGCTTGGCTCCTGTTGGCCAATGAAATAAATATGATTACGATGCGATGTCTTCGGCTTTATACGTGCGCTGAAAGGAATAGCGTCTACTGGAAAAGAAGACAGGAATAGTAACAGAAGTTCCAATCCTGGTACAGGGGGTCGAGAGAAGCGTACGGGATAATCTTGGTTTCTCAAATTAATTATGCAAACCCTGTGGGAATTCGACCTAGCTTGAGAGTAGCCGCGAAGTTTTGTACCCCTGGCAAGTTTGTTTTGAGTTCTTATGTGGCTCACGATCCGTTTTTTTTTTTTTGGACTAGGAAACGTCATTGACGCGGAGACATCGCTTTCTCGGATTTCAAGTATTGATCTCTTTGAATCAGGAGCAAGTGATGGATGCAAGTTCTATGAAAGTTTTGGACGATATTGGTTTTCTAATAGCGATGAGATACGTATATTTTACAATACGGTTCTACAGCAGATGCTGTTATAAGGAAATGAATCTTCGAATATTCCTTTCAACGGATGTTCCGCTGAATCTTAAACTGTATTTTAAATATTTTATATATCATCGTATGTTATACGCATATTATCTGGACCGTAAAAATCACAGAGTTAGTCTTTATAATCACCTAGGATTAATATTTATACTTTTGCATAAATTTTATACCACGAATGTGTAAAACTCCACGATCTAAATATTATTTTATACATATAATAAATATCACAGGACACGCTACTGTATTGTTAACGCTAAAAATCATTCTGGTTGTAAAAATATAATTAATTTAAAAGCAATCTACTCGAAATGTAACGCGAAGTTCCAAGGAGGGTTAAGATAATAACTTCATTCCCCACTGTCGCACAAGAGTGAAAAAAGTGACAAACGTTGGCCACGCCGTTAGATAAACGGCCGAAAGGATCGGTTTGACAAGTTGACGCGTCGATACATTCGGTGACTACTTCCATTTCCGGTCGGATTTGGATTAAAATCACGACACCTATATTTCTTGTTCACGCCGGATACGTTACTAAAAACAAAAGAAGATAAAAGCAATAAAAAAATTGCTATGGAAACACTTTCCGGCGAAACGATCCACCGATATCGGTACGCTTATTTTCTTCGCGCGTTTCGTGAAATTATCGCCAGCATATTTTACCTTGTACGGACACCACAACGGAAACCATGATTCTCGCATAAACGCTCCGAGATATTGTTACCGGCGGACTATACAATTTACCGGTGGCAACATATTTTGGCTTGAATACAAGTTAAATTAAAAGTTGAAGCAACTGCCTGAATGAACGAACGAGGAGAAATATATGAAGATTGCGGCGGTCTATGTATTGGTCGGTTCACTTTGTATTACTTGCAAATTGCACCAGTGATCTACGATATTCGTATATTGTTAGAATACATATTTGCACGTTTCGGAAACTTTATTCACCATCGAGTGGCAACGTTTCCGTTCGCGAGATTAAATCATATTTATTTGTAAATGGAAAAGGTTTGAAAATTTTGTAGAAGCAGCATCGTGTTCGCAGAAGTATTAATAATTAACAAATACTAATAATCATTCTGTAAATTAATTCAATATTCATTCTACAATTTGTCGTCATTTTTGTCTCATATACAATATACGATATTCAAGTAGCAGTTTATACTAAATGGCTTAAAATTCATCGATTAAATATACATAGATGTATCATGAAATTTTACTTCCTTCAAAAAACCAATATTCCTACATATATATCGGAAAACACGACATAAGGAACCGAAGAAAAGAACATAAAATGTGTATATTTAGTTCTGTAAGACTTAATATACAAAAGTAGACATTAGTACATAGTACGATAGGAAAGAAACGGATGAAAAGTTAAGAAGATGAGAAGTTAAGAAGAAGAAGAAGAAGAAGAAGAAAAATTTTATTAAGAAACTTATTCGATATTATGCAATACGTAGCTTTCATATACAAAATGTCCCGTATTCCTCCTGTGAAACGAGATTAGCATATTTTACAAGTAAAAATAAAAAATACATATATCATGCAAAAATAAACCATAACGAAAAATCAAGAAATTTTCATATTTTTCTCAGAACTTTTAAAAAAGTTCCTTATTTTTACTCACAGAATGTACCAACATTTTGTAGAAGAAAGCTGGGGCAATCCGTATATGTTTGTCAATTTTTCAAATGATTTCTATATTAAACGTGAAGCCAACGGGAACTCTTTCAACGATAAATCGTGAAATCGATTTCCATTGAAGTAATCGTAGCCATCGATGAAGCGGCCTATGTATTACCTATAGATTCTAATACAAACAGTCTTCAGATATTAACGCAGAAAACTCGACGGTTCTGCAACTACGGATCGTCGAGTAGATTCTAAGCCGCAAGGAGAATGAAAGGATAATGCCTGCGGCACACAGGGAGCACATTGTTTCCTACCTCTATTATATATCTCGGAAAGGATTGGCCCATCTGGCATGGCCATTTATTGAGATCCGTTTCCGGTTGGAGCGCACGTGAGAGCTTGATCTGAATAATGATTGTCCTAATCTCTAGAATCGTGCATTGCTGCCGACGGTTGTAATTAGTTTCGTGAACGACGGAACGGTTGAAACTTCGACCGATGTTCGATTAATTGTTGTAACAATTTGACAGAATTGCTAGGACATTCGTGCACATTTAAAAAGAATTATCTGTATGTAGCTACTAAATTGGAATACATATTTTAATTTAACTTCTTTTACTCTATAATAGTATCGAAAGAGTCATTTAAAAGAAGACGATGAGAAATCAAGAGCTGACAATTCTTTATCATAAGTTTTCATACTGTTGATCGATTATAGTCGTTGATGTGATTGTAAACAGTCAATGAAAAAGATTAGAGCATATTATCGAAAACCATGATACTATTTTAAAATAAAATTGTCAACGTTACGTTACAAAACTTTCTTTCCAAGCAACTTTCGTCTCTCCCATTACGCATATCTATTATACATATTCTGTTGTACATACATGTATTATTCAGTAAGTAATCTTAGTGTCTAAGGATCGTCGACTTTCTATTCAGTGCGACGAGATAATGTATAATAAATTAAGCATTACGAACGAATGTCTCACGAATTCAGCTCCGTTTTCTTTTGTCATTGCAAAGTGCATCCTGCCATTAATTCTAGAAATGGAGGATATTCGTCTCGCCTGGGTATTAAATCACGGCATTACGACGATTAACCCTGGCTGAGGCTAAGTTATAGTTGCTCGGCTCGCGTTTCTCGAGTTTCTGAACGCGGCCTCCACTTCTCTCTAACCCTCTTCTTCTCCCTTTTCTCGCCGTTATCCGACCGTTTCCGTATCAAAGTTCTGTTACGCGGTGAGAAAGGTGACCCAATGTTATCGGAGGTTATCGTCCGTTCAAACTTTGCCCTGGAATTAATCTCCAGCTTCTTTCCTTTCGCCTCGACGATTTAGGGCTAACCAGAGTGAAAATTGATATACACAAAATGAAATTACTTGTACGCGAACATTGAAAATGTCAAAGACGTTCGCTGGTTTCAACAACATAGTTTACTTCACAGTTTGTTTTATAAAATGATATTATATATAGGCGATAGACAAGATGCCTTCTTTTCTTTTTTAATTGAGAAGTTGGAATGGTAAGCAATGAAAGTATCAGATGTGAATATTTTCGACAGATATAGAAATTTCTGTTAATTTTGCTACTTACGTTATTTATTATTAAAAGTCTACGGACTCTCATGACTCGTTACTTTTTCAAATTTAGGAGAAGAGCAAGCACCAAACGTCGTGCCGGATTAATTAAATCCATTTGTTTGCCTATTGTACTTTTATCTTTTTTAGACACTTCCAATTGTCTCTATACGGCGAATGTTTAAGATAATCGTGAGAAATTTTAATCTGAAAAAATATACAGAATACATACAACGTAGAGAGTTAAAAATAATGACAAAAATAAGTCTCATTATTTCTCGTTATTTCGTTGCTTTCATCTTTAATTATTAATTAATATACAAATAATCGTTACATAAACAATAATTACAATAAACGTTCTTACAATATTTTCCGTTATTTTCTTCTGTAATGAGAAACGTTGGAAGCTCGTTAAGAGTTATTTTCAGTGGCAAAGACGTTTTTGCTCCCTCTTTGCCTTTGGTTGTTCCTCGTTCTTAGCATAGCAAAAGAAAATAAAAGCTTCTACTTTGTTCGCGGCTTGGCCCAGCATATTCGTACGTATACTCGCACGTTGCGCACAACGCTCACCTCTTATCATCAGTATGTATAACGTAGTCGTGGAACAAAGGGATTTAAAGTGACGCAATTCAGAAGTCTCGAATGAATATTCCAAATGAGAAGAAGCTGGACAGTAGTAGTGGAGCTTGCAGCCCGTAGTAAGATTCACCGAACGACCGGATGGCGAGGACGATATTGGAAGAAATGGGGAAAGGGCAACTACTGCTCCTTTTATTAAATCAAACACAAATTGCTCATATTCGTGTCTTACGTTCTTCTTTCTACTACTTCCATCGTACCTTTTGAATTTTAACAGCATGCGTGTGGCGTATTAAAATGGGAAAGAAATTTATTCTTTCGTAGGTTATAAAGTTCGAAAGTACGTTGAATCGTAACTTTTATTTCTATAAACGAGGAATCGTAATTTTAACTGGTCGATTGTATCTATATGTAAAAATTATTAGTTCGTGAATTAGTTCTCTTAATGATAATATTTATTAATATCCTAATAAAATCGTAGTATTAAAAAGTAACTCCAAATCGCCGTGTATTAAACTTTCCACGGTGATGAAATAATTCCGCGTGTTCACGCGCGACGCAAACCCAGCAACACTTCACTTCCGTTTATGGATAACCCGTTGGCATTGGTACGCTTCTAATTCGCGTCATCAGTATGTATAACGTGACGGCGTAACAAAGGGATTTAAAACGGGCGCGCCCAATTCAGAAGTCCCGGTTGAATATTCGGTACGAGAGGAAGGTGGACGAGAGGTGGACAAAACGAGCGAGTAGGGAACGATATCCGCAGAATTCAGAGCCGTGGAAACTTGGTAGCCATTCATTATTTCGCGCTCTGGCCGTACGTTGCACCCGGACGGGGCCAAGAGATGGGAGAGAGATGGCACGAAGAAGGGTTGCTGAATTAGGGAAAACTGCGCGAGTACGATTACCATCCTCCAATTTACTTCGCCCGTGTTTCGGTACGTCCTCCAGGAGACAGAGAAGAGACTGGCGGTGTGAAAGAAAGAGATAATAGCGACAGAGGGAGAAAGAAAGAGATTTTGCAGCGACACACGCAATCGCAATGCGAAGTCGCATTCAGATTTGGTAATTGAAAGCTTAGAGGGTCGAATGTGTATGCCCTTGACAGAGATGGTAACTAGGTACACGCAATAATTTAAGCCGGAATTCGGGATGCAAACGTGGAAATAGCGGAAGAGGAGAGCAGTCCAGTTATCCGCTTAGCGCGAAGTGCTTGTGTCAAATCTCACTTTTCATCAATTTTCCAAGCGGGAGCTGGTTCGGTCTCCGGCTGGGTTGCTCCGTATTCGCTAGGGATTTTGTTTTCCAGCTCGGCAAAGATCGACTCGATCGACCAAACACTGCCACTTTTATCTCTCAAACCTTGTACGAGAATAACGTGTAATTAAATCGCTTTTATCCAAGTTATTACGATCGTAAAATCTGAGCCGCGACGCTGTTACGTTTGCTAGTGTTGAGTTTAGAATGCGAAAATAGTATGTCAATGGGTTCAGTGACGAATTTCTATATTTACTAAATTAAAAACTGATAGAAATAAATCGATGGTATAATTTAATTTATACAGAAATGAAATAGAGATAGGAAATATATTTTAGATAATAAAAGATGTAATTCGCTTTCATTTTTACTACTACCATCGAAAGTAATTAGTGAATTAGAAGCGAATAAATTTGGCTAAAGGTGTGTAATTTACATAGATAAAATAAAAAGGATGAACAGAATTACCATGTTTGTAATTATGTTTCGTGTATCACGGAAAGAATGTCATAGCAAGTAAAATCTTGCTATTCAATCACATTTAGCGACACCAAAGGTAATTAATTTGAATCTTATTACATTTCATCACTGCACACTTTGTAAGCTACTTTTAACGCTCCTATTTAATTACAACTAACTTTAATCGAAGTAGTCACGCAACGGTCAAATAGAATATTCACAGCGGAACCTACTTTAGCAAACTTTCAACGAATCTCTTGTATTCCTTCTCTTATTCACGGCTTTAGCGAAGTCTCGATTTATTTAAATTCGAAAGCAGTTTCAACGATGGATATCGATGGGATAATATTCGTAGTTACTGTCGATTCGTTGATCAAATAAGTTTGCTGATAAAGCGAGCAGGATCGATCGAAATTAGTCAAATGTAAAAAGAGAAGGATCGAAGAAAGGGAAACAGAAGATTACAACACAGATAACTATTCAATGTAGAAGAATGAAAAGAAGTTTGGTAGGTGTCGACACAGTGAGATAGTCGAACGATTACGTCCTTTTGGCACGTTTGATTACTGTAAATGGAAATGAAACCTGCGGTATACGAATGACCCGCTTTATGTTCTTTTCCCCTTTTCGCTCTGTTATCCTTTAATTTTTTAATAAATACGAATGTCTCGTGAAACTAGCTAAATTACTTTTTTTCTTTTTTCTTTTCATTTAGAAATAGCGACAGTGGAACAAATTGCATTACGATGATGTTGCAGTTCATTTCATATCTCCTACTGCGCTTTTCTTTTATCACGTCACACGATTTTATGCGCGATACGCACGTACCGTCTAGCAGAATTGAAATTCGCATGAAAAGGTTTAATTTTGAAATTGTTGAAATTGATATGTTGGTCTTTTACCAAGCGTGTGAAGAATTGCTGATAAATTTTAATCTATTAAATGGAACTTTATATAATAATATTGATATTACAAACGATAATACGTATCAGATAATTAACGTGCATTATACAAGAGAAAGGAAAACAAATTCTATTCGTTTTAATACTTGTAATAAAACGACAAATCACGTAACGCTATAAGAAGATATTTCAAATAAATATCCTTTCGATTTGCAGTACTCGTGGCTATCAAAAATGCTACAAACTCTCCAAACAACTCGGCAAAATATTCTGCTCTTATATCAAATCCGCAAATAATATTATTCGTTCGCTTCTAACCCGACAGACGCGAGTTGAAAAATTTAAACGCCCAGGAGCAATATCTTTATACCGCGAGGACGCATAAGTGGTTGAGATTCGCGTATCGTTCGCCTGGTCTTAAAGTTATTTGCCCACATCTCAACAACTAATAGAAGAAGACAAATCTGTCGACGTCGTGGAATCAAAACATTTTCCTGTCATAAGACAAGGAACGTTCCTTCTTTTCTTCGTTCGCCATTTTTCATCTCAGCGAATGCGTAGACACGAATCCCGCTAGATTCAATATCTTCCATACGAGATGGAAAAAAGTAACGCAGTGAGAAAGAGCATGCAACATTCCCTGAGGAAAAGTGGAACAAAAACCTCGAATGCACAATTTGATCAATACACTCGAGGGTATAGAAAGATTCACAAAAATATCTGGGGAACTTGCTATAGAAAACTAATAATACGGTCATTCGTGTAATATAACTTTTAACCAATAATAAGTGTATATTTGCAATTATAATCTTCTAACTACTATACACATTTCCAGACTGATTTGAAATTTTATCTACATATATAATCATAATTATTGTGCCTTAAAGCAGTGCTAATGTAATTTCAAAAAGTTTCGGAAACTTGTAAGCAGCATAATATATTCATGAAAGATTTCTATAACAGTTCAAACACTCTTGTGAACTACTGTATTTCAATACGTATCTTGACTTACACGTATTTGAAGTTGTATCAGCGATAAGTTTCGAAGAAAATTGCGTACAAACAAGCCTCTCGAGACGATCGTGAAATTTTATCGTTAACGTTGATCATGCTTCACTTTAACAAGCCCGTGAAATACGGTTGAGTTAATGGGTTTCTATTAATATCGGTACGCGAGCATCGCATATCACTTCAGCGCTACTCGAAGGTATTCGATGTTAAGTGCTTAGTTTTCGTAATATCGACGAGGATAATGCAGCATCGAGTGCAATATTTTTAGCTCATCGACATATTTAATTGTACATCTTTTCTTGTGAATAGCTTATATTAAACTTTAACCTTTAAAATATATTATTTTAAAAGGCTCGGAAATATATTTTGATTTCATGTAAGGTTATTAATAAATAGATAAAAAACATCGTGTCTTAACATTCTAACGAAAATTAACTATTTTCAACTTAAAATGCATATATATATCTCCTATTGTTAACAGTTCAATTCGCTGCATATATTAATATTTGAAAAATTCCCTTAATTAAATAACAGTTTTTCTGAATGAATTTTCTACACGTGCATGTACTCCGGTTTTATTCCAACAGCATCGTGCAATCTGCAAAAACTGTACCCAATGGGTTGTAAACTCTCTGCCAATAGGCACTTTAATTAACTTTTATTAAGATCGAAATTCAGATAATAACCGACTTTAATTGAAACTTTACGAAAGCAGAAAATTTCAGTTGAGTCATGGAAAGCTTGAAAAAATCCAAATTACAAAATAAACAAACTTTATCGATTTAATGAATTTTAATCAAATTATAGAAAGATTGAAAAATCAAAAATCTAAGCTTTAAGTTAATCAATTTGTATTTTGAGAGGAAAGAACTTCAGTTTAATTATAAAACGCTTGAAGAACCAACATTGTAAATCAAATTTTATCCATTTATAATATTATCTGATATCTGTAACATTTAAAGCTACATTATATCTCAACAATGCTTGCATATGAAAAATAACAAAGAAATATAGAAATCACAAAGAAAAAATACTATAGAGAATTTGTTTTATGTATACAAAGAGTAGATAAACGATACCTTACTTTGAAGATTTCATATATTTTTGCATATTATGGACATTCTATATTCTCTTATTCATTTCTCTTTCCCACAAATACAAATATTCATAAAAACATCTACAATCATAATTGCAATATTTTAATTTTTTGTGTACGAAACATTTTTAACATCACGACTTATTTTTGCCCCCAAAAAATTAAGCTTCGTCCACAAACGAAGCGACCACAATTAAGTTAAGCAAAGAGTGTAACGAGCTTTCGTTTTCTCTGCACGCTCAGGAGACATATTGTTGCAACGAACGTGATAAAAGTTGACGGCAGCATTAAGCCTTTACGTGTATCCTGATACGATACTCGAAGAGATCTGCTTTATTTACGAACGTATCAAGGATACGTTCGTACATAAGTTTGATATTGACGATGTAACAACGTCGGAGCGACTCCTTCAAATTTAGATACACCGTTTTCCTAGAGACGGTCACGATCGCATCTTTAGATGCGAGACGTAAAAAGGGACCTTTAAACTCTCCGTAGGTTCAATGGAAACATACGAAACGATGGATGGGTCATTTTGAAAACGTGAATCGACACGAGTCGCACGTGTCGAGGTCCGCTGACACTTGGCTCAGCGGAATGCGATTGAAAATAAGGGAAGCTTTAAAATTATTATGCTCTAAATTGTTCTACAGTATTGTTAGTAAATGTGATCGCACTTTCAAACTATCGATTGAAATAGATGACTCTTTAGAAGTTCCTAGAACGATAATTATACGTACCAAGTTTGAGGAGTGCCTGTTATCTTCGGTCTGACTAATGATAGGCTGCTACTACTTGCGTACAACTAGTATAATGCTTCTCCTCTTATATATATACTTCTTTCGCCTCTATTTCTGAAAATTTGTTAACATATGCATTATTAGTTAGATTACGAAGAATGAACAATGCCAAAAATCATTTAAAAAAGTTTACTACATTTCAATGTGCATATATGTAAATAAGTGAAATATTGCTATAGGGATTCGGAAAAGCAAATGTAAATCTTATATTTAATTTACTAGTACCAAATTAAATTACATTAATTAATTGTACGTTGTTAGAGTGAAAAGGAATTTGGAAAAAGGAAATCCCGCTTATGGATATTTAATTAATTTTCACTATGAGCTTATCGAACAATTCAATGTATCCAGTGGAAAAAAAAACTTATATCTTTTATTCTATAAAAAAGAAACGAACGATGAGTATTACAACCAAATGAATTTTAATTCAGCCTGATAGGATCCACAAAAGAATTTCGGTCAATCGTAACAAAATAAATGAAAGGAAATTTCTGATCGAATTGTGCGCCAGCAAAGAGTAGATTTAATTACTTCAAATCTCTTATATTTCGAGAGCCGCTGTTGACGACGCTCTCTATCACCAGCGTGTTCGAGATTCCCAGTAACAATCGGGCAAATTATAATTGAATCCCTAATGAAAAGTCGGGGCAAAGGCTGGTTGAAACCCTGGCAAAGCAATTACGAATCTTCTGTGAGGGAATCGTAGATGCTAATCCGTAATCGACGTGCTCAGGACTACTGACAATGCATCACGGTATCCCCCCTCTCTTCTCTCACTCTATCGTCGCACGCTCGTCTGTTAAATTATGGAAGTTAATAACTCATCAGCGCGCCCTACTTATACGGCTACGTGCTGTCATAATCGGCTCATGAATATCGTATTATGGCATGAAACGGCAGCAAAATTCGCTTCCACGCAAGATAGGCCACCCCTATTGTCCTTCCCTGATTAGGCTCCTTGTTATCTCAAAAGCATTTATCAGCTACGACGTAACAGAGAGGAGACTCGACTGTTTCATTGTCGAATGTGAGAGTGAGTGCTAAGTTAAAATGAGTCGAGCCTATGACAAGTGCTGGATATAAACTTCGTTTCAACCATAGTTAGGAATAATATTATAAATTTATGTTGTCAGATTTTTGATAAAATTTCTCAAAACAAGCTCATACATAACGTATGAACGTATACAACCTGTTCTATATAAAAGTATTTCTCTCTTGTTGGTTACTTGACTCAAACCAAAATCCATTAGTATTTCAGTTAAAGAAGCCATTTTAATCTGTTCATTTTTAAATGGTTCGTTCGTAAATGCTCTCGAAACAGAAAATTGCTTATAAGAAAGAACAAAGTTTTACTCTACTACAAATATAATACAGCATTCTACAGAGATTTTACTGCGATATAACGATCAAAGCAAAAACTATTAGTTGCAACGAATCATCCAACACACGCGTCTGCTTCACACGAATAAAATGTTCCTCCACTTTTATGTCTTCGCATGTTTCCGTTCTCTCTTCTTCTTACTTCTATTGCAGAGCATCTGAATGAAAGTATAACGTGGACAAAGTAACAGAACGATTCTCAACGCTCGATGCTGAGAGAGGATAGAGGTGAAGGTGGCCGTTGTGAGTACAGTTGGGGACAATTAGGGCAGTTTCACCGACGCAGGAAGTGACATCAGGTTGCCGTGTACCCTCGGGGCTATTGTTCGCGACACGTACAACCAGCGTCGACTCTCGACTATCTCACCCTTTGCCGCTCATCCCCTACTTCTCCCTCTCCCGTTCAGAAACTGTCAACCACCCTCACGGTGGAACCGGCGTTGACCTACAAAATGCAGTAGCTTGTCGAGACCGGTTGCCAACGGTTTGCGACAGGTTTACGTGAGGAACCGTCCTAACTGGCCTAGACTATCGTATCAAGATACAAACCGTGTCACAGTCGAGGTGCTGTTAAAAGCGGAGGCGGGTGTGGAGCTTGCGTGGACGGTAATATTTCAGAAAAGCGAGATGCACGAAGGTGTACGGTCGCGTAAAAGCGCACAGAGAGGCCATAGACTCGTTCTTTTTTGCTCTCTTGTTTTTGTTTTTATCGAGTTTCGCTTGCTTTTACAAAAATGGGAGTTCGACAATGGTTAAAACGACGAAATGGGACATAAATGTTTGGCAATTATGGTTCTTATTTTGTGATATTACGTTAGCGTTAAGATTCTGTAAAAACGTCATTGCGATCGATATAGGAATATTTGTAACAAATGCTGCTGACGTTACTAATACGATTTATAACATTTCACATTTCTATTATGTATCGTTAATAAATATTGTAAATTCCTGACAATTCATTTACATTTTATTTTTAAGTTTCCCATCTTTTACTTTGCAGAATACATCACTTTTCCTTGACGCTATTTAGTATTTATATGGCACGAAAGAGATACAAGCTTGTGTTTCGCTCTTAACGCTTACGAAACTCGCCGAGTACAGTACAACTCGTACGGAAGGTCTTGATAAATTATGCTTTCCACATATTTCGCAACATTAGTACAACACTAATTACTTTCAGTTAACAGATGAAACGGGTTATAAACCATGTAGAAACATATACAGCTATTCATACAGTCTGCAATTTCTCGATTAAGTTCACTGTTATGCACATTAAATTGTGTAACATTAAATAATGAATAATGATAAATTACTAATAAACATATATAATAACGTTAAATCATACTGTATACATGTATATATTTTGTTTTACTCACCAAGTGATACAAGAATGAACAGAAACTAATTATTCTTGCGTAGTCTTTACATCTAAATGATGCAGAAGCACTTTGATATTTCTTTCCATCACTCGACAAGCTACATTCTCTATTCTCAAATACTTTCGAGTATGCTCTATCCATCCTTGTTTCTACAATTGCAGTAGTCACTGCCAGCACGTGTTCATATTAGTACCACGCTATACTTTCAGCCTGAACGATTCCTTTAAAAACGTCCATGCCAGGAAAGGACAAGCCCGAGGACTTGTCCCGGACGAAGAGCAAACACACCAGGAAAACATCTTTCTGCATCCTAAGCGAGTTCTGAATAGAGGCCATTGTCTTAGGAAATCTCTTTGAATCGTTGCCTGGATGGTGTTATTTTATATTTTCGAGCAAATCCCTTCGGTCACGGGACGTCTCGACAGTTTTCCACGGGAACGGGTTGCCGGAAATTTGAATAATCCTTGTATACGAGCATCGTGTGTCCCCCACGACTCTCACCCTCGTGGCCATTCGAATTTATTCGACGGAAACTCAGTCGGATGGGCAACCAACGTTCGATCCGGCTGCAAATATTCGGCGTAGCAGCTTTAAGATCAGCGGCCGACTGGTCGCCTCGAAATGGCTGGATTTCATTGGTCCCTGCTTGCCACAAGCGAATATCCCGAATGAACTCAAAAAAGTAGGGAAGATTCGTGTAGAAACTTGAAACTGCAATAACAGAACTTGAAACGTTCTTTCTACGATCGTCTCGATGCCAATAGAAACAGCCACGGCGATGGCAATTAAATCGGACCGAGGCGTAAACTTGCAGTTCCCTTGAATTACAATGGACAGAAATCGCCTCTGGAGGGAAATGAAATTTTCGAACGGGATAGAGATAAGAATGAACGAAAGCATGAATTGCTTTCCGGACAGAAGTGGCAGTTTCGGTGTTCTACGGCGCTTCTTGCCGCGAGTATCCTTCTAGACTTTGGAAATATTTTTATTCTTGGGTCACTATTATTTAAGTAAAAAGGAACTGAATATAGGGTGTTATTATCCGAATTTACACGATTCACGGCAAAGTTTAAAAATTTAATGTTCAATAGATGCATATTAACCCACAAAAAATTCCATACACTGCATACGAAGATTGCTTTTGTTAACATAAAATGCTACGATATTTGATTGGGAAGTTAATGCATTCTATTATATATGAAGACGATTGAGCGCTGTCTCATTATTCTGCTACGATATAGTGACTGTGAAATGCAATAATTGAGAAAATTATTATGCAATAATGATCGTTAAAGTTATTATACGGTGTAATAATTGTAAGAATAATTATACAGTATTGGATATTAATAGTAATTGTAGTCAACTGAAGAACAACGTGGCGAGTGGAAAATACGTACTCGTTAACCTGCCTAAACTAAATTCGATGGTGGTAAGGGTGAATGTTACATCGTGAGATACGAGATTGCATTGGCGGTTAGGTAGCTTTGGGAAAACGAACCCCATCCGGAACCTCATGGGCATTTGTACCGCATGTAGCCAGTAGACACATCCGCGGTACAAGATGGGGTTTTACCACAGGCTTCCGATAAATATTATTCGTAATAAAACAATTACAGAGCACGACAATTTCACTGAAACAGAGATCCATATCGTTCCTGTGCGCGGTGTGTTTACTACTTTTGATTATTTGTTATTCTTTATTTGAACAATATCGAGCGTGCGAAAATTAAATTCTCGTTATCAATGAATCAAGAAGATGTATGTTTACACGGCTGCAAGAACGTGATGGAACTACTTAGAACTGCGATCCATTGATTTTGTACTTGTATAAATAACTTGTATTTCATGTTACTGGTTACCTTTTAAGTGCTATTGACGTAGTTTTATTTGATGAACATAAAAGTAGATATGATGTGATACTTATTCAGCACGTCAATGGCTGATTGAGTAATGCGAAGTTTATTAGCGTTCAAGCGCAGAACAAGCTCGAACCAGAGCTAAAAAACACTTGACATCCATTCGATTTTATTAGCACATTCTATTTTTACAAACTGTCTTCGACAGCCTGTCACCGATCAATCATATATCTGTAACTTCCGTACTTTCACATCATCCTTCTCATATCCAATCAATCAATAATCGAGTACCTATACAAATTTTCTAATAAAACTAAAATAGAATGCATGCTAGTAGGTTCAGAACATAGTAATATCACTTATACATTGCTGGCCTTAAGTATTTAGTACTCCTTACATTTACTCTGTATGCCAAAGTATATCTTATTTCCTGTTCGCATAAATAAATGAATAAAAAAATAGTTTGTCACGAAAAACGAACATTTTATTTTGTATTTTATATTGTACTGTATGAAATAATTTATTAACCACTTTAGAAAAAAGAAATATATACAATTTTTTAATTCTATGTACTGTAATAATAAAACGGCTGCTTAATCAAGAATGATTTCAAAATTAATTCGCTAAAACAGCAAAAAGGTATTACTACTTCTGATTTCCATATTTAATGGATTCCTACCTCTGCAAATTACATTAAACGACAAAAATTTTTACCTCCGTCCCATTTTCTTTATCTTATTACCATTCTATTGGTCTCTGCTGTACGGTAGCTGGCTTGAAAAGAAAACCTCATCGGAGGGTTTCTAAATTATTGACAGTACACTTTACCGCGGAGCTCTTAATGCAACCTCGAAGTCGGTTTCCACGGCGCGGCGTCAAGCTGAGTTGCAGCCACTTGTTTTACAAAAATTCCCCGGTTTTTATCGTCTGCCGCTCTTCTTCGTCGTTTATTTTCAACGTCAGGAAAACGTAATAAGTTTAGGAAGTCTCAGGATTCAGGCTGCTTTCGTTGAATCCAGTCGATCCAGACGTTGCGTTGCGTTCGTTATAGAATCGTACGTAATTATCATAAGATCGTCTGGTTTCGCTGTGAAAAAAGCTTGTGTTAATTACAGACTAGACATAAAAGTCGATCAATACAACTTCGTGTTTTACATCAACTATTATTTTTTAATTATAAAATTATTTATTCGTTTGTATAAAATTGCGATCTGAAATGATGCATCTATTTATGGATCGATTTTGTGAGAAATTTTTCATGTGAATGTATGTACGTACGTATTGAAGTATATTGGAATGCTCAGTAAATATCAATCCTTTTTTTGTCCACGAACATTAAATTAATTATTTTATTGTTAATAAAATTTAATTCTTAACCACAGAACTTAATAAATAATTTCACAGATTTCAATTAAATTTCTATTCTATTATTCTATTCTATCATTCATTATATATATACAGTCATTATTTAATTGACTAATTTCTATCTTCTACTTGTTAAATAATACGTATCTCGAAATTCGACGATATATCCATCTTGGACGATGGGAATCTCGCGAAGATTGTGAGGTAAGTGCTGAGGTTTTTCACTCATTGTCAGTTCTGTTGCCAGAGGATTTATCAGCCTGCCAGCGTTCCATGATCAGATCCTTCTAGAAAACTGTTATTGCTCTTCACCGTGAGCCCGAGTGTCCCCAAGTCATCGGCGGCGCGGCGCGTGAAACAACAGAGAGCGTTGATCCTCTTCATCTTCTTGTTGACAGTAGGCACCCCGAAACTATAGCTGTAACATCCACGAATTAGAACCGCAACAGTCCTTCAGAGTATCGCCATTCAAAGCCGCTATCGAGATCGATACTAAACCACGATGACACATTTATGGTTCCGGCTTGGAGATGGATTCGACACCGCGCGATGGGTCGACCTTGACATCATCTCTATAGAAGAGTCGACGCTAACATATTGTTATTTCCATTCCCTTTTATTTCTGTTCCTATTATTCATTACTCTCAGGTTTCCTCAAATATACTAATAATTTTATAAACGAAAATATCATTCTAAAAAGTATAATATGTTATTAGCACAGGTATTAAAAATGGCAATATGCTGAAACGTATAACATATTATGGAGCTATATAAAAAATTATTTTTATTACATTTATATCGCCCACTAGACATTTTTTATTTCTCCTCAAAATCCTATAGTGGCAGAGGAATAAAGTTATCGATTATTCTTGCCCTTCCCTTTATATATCGAACATAAAGAGATTTTTCTACTCCAATTGCTTCATGGAAACTATAAATTCGTTGGATTCAGACACAATGAAATTAAAATTTGCGAAGCTTTAAACGATCCCTGGAGTAGAGAATCTGTGATATGATATAGTTTTCCGAATTTAAATAAAAATTTAATTTAAAAATAGAAGTAGAATCCGGTCCATTACAACTACCACTTTGAATAAAAACAGCACAAAATATGAACATCCTGAACAAAGCAATGGTAATAAAGCCAAACACAAAGACTAGAATAAGAAGAAAATAAAACCCTTTTAAACGCTTTCAAAGAACAATGTCTTTTCATCCTGAATTCCATGAAAATTCTTAAGCCAAGAAAAAAGGCTTGGGATAGATCTACGTACCTTTTAAAAGGAACTCGTCGCAAATGCGTGGCAGTGAAAACTGCCGTTCCATTCGAGTCGTTGACGATCACAAAATTGCCAAGCATTCGAGTGTGAAGCCGAAAATCGCGATGGACATTGGCAAAGATGAACTAAAGATGTTTAAGCCGCGCCATTAAGCTCGGTAATAATCGAATTTTACCGCTTTCTCACCGGCTGATTCCACGAAAGAAGAGAGCAGCGGGGCGCCAATTTAATTGCTTTCTCGCTGTAAGGATTTCAAATGTCTCTCTCATTTGTTTGAACGCGTCTTGATCCTAACTACTAAAACGTTCGTACGCATATGGTGTCCAAGTAATCATGGTACATAAAAAAATAAATAAAAGATAACACAATATTGTACATATCGAGTGGAAAACGTAAGAAATAAAAGAATACAATTTCATAAAAGTGCAAATATCTTCGTTACACTTACACGAAGTCACGAAACAAGTAGATTTAATATTAACACGTTGGAAGTCCTAATAAGACTCAATAACAGCCTACGGTCCGCAATATTCTTGACATCGATAAAATCGAAGGCTTCGTTCCTTCCGAAGCACTTTTCCGAGCATGATTTTTATTCGTAAATGCTTTATATTTCTAATTCTTTTTCGAAATACCGTAATATATCGAGCAAAATCATTTTGCGTACAACTCAAAATAATTTTGTACAAACTACATTTTTAATTTCTTCTGATAAGTCGGATACATAAAATTTGTCGAGTGTGTGTGTGTGTAAATTTTTGTGACCGACGGTACATTTTGAACTATTTTTAATTATTTCCATATTTAGTTTAGTTTTGTTGAAGTGATCGTCACTTCTGAGAAAACTCTACATCTGGTCTTCGGTTTCTCAAGCGCTAAGGTCATCGATAGCGCGTAGACAAAAGAATGCGTCGAGGAAAGACCATAAGCGGTACACGTACGACGTTGATTTCGGCGGTTCTTTCAGTCTCAGGGTAACGTTGGTAGCGAGAGGATCTGGATCGACTTACATTGTATTTCACATTTTGTACTTTATTATTCACAATATATATATATATATATATATATATTAATTAAAGAAATGCGTGGGCAAACTGCAAGGTATTGAAAGTATATATATATATATATATATACTTATATATATATATATATATATATATATACTTTCAATACCTTGCAGTTTGCCCACGCATTTCTTTAATTCCATCCACTGAATAACCTTAACAAGTTTCATTCTCGTAAGTAAACGAATAATTTTAATGGGCGGTGACCACTTCTTATCTAGCAATCCCGCCATTTACCGTCCCTATTCGCAGTTCGTAGCTTTATTAGTCTTCACGAGGGTGGCGAACAAGTCCTCGAGGCTGTTTGCAAGATTCAAAGTTTCCAACTCTCTCCTCGTCTCCCTGCCTCCACTCGGCATGTCTTAGAACACGCTTAAGTCACGTGGTAACAAGCATGTCGAAAGTCCTGTTTCGATTGACAATCTCGAGTCCGGGAATCCGTTACACAGAGAACAGACTACGATGTCATTCGGAAGTACGGCAGTACCCTTGTTTGGCGAGCAGATTTCGTAACAGTATTCCGTTTAACAGATACGTTTTGTTTAACTCCAGGAACCAGCTTTATTGTCCAATTTCGTCGTTCCCGAATACCTGTCTTTCCTTATTTTTGATCCAACTAGTTCCTCTTCGATCAAGATTTGATATCTGAACTTAAATTTATCCCTTAACTGACATGATCCGTTAATGTTATCCTAATTGTATTTTATAGTAAGCTATGAGAGTACTTGAACATTTATCATAGAAAACTTTTACGAATATATTATGTGTGTTGTACGAAACTTTTTGAAATATTGTTAATATTGCCATAAAGCACAATTATCATGGTGATATTGCTGAAGTTTGGAACTGATCTGAAAATGTATAAAGAAGTTACTAATTACCCAACAGTTAATAATTAGCTTATTTATCATTCGAATATGAATATATTCTACAAGAACTAAAGAATGTAAAGTGTAAAACTTTCCTGACAGAATTCCTCCCAGAGATAGATTTTCTTTTCGAATTTACACTCAAAGGATATGTTGCAATTTATAAGAACTAATTTCGAAAGTAATTTTTCGTAAATCCATAGAACTAAAAGCAGCGTAACGCAGCGCAAGTAAGCAAGGGAGCGAGTTTCTTATTGCGAACTCCGTGTAACTTCTCGGTTACTTGCGAGTTTACATTTATATGCTGCCACCTTTACCTCGATATCGTGGAAAAGAATCTTGAACTTCTGCATCGAACCGCTGTCGAATAACCTGAAACAAAATTGTGAGGTGAATAACGTTATGTGCAAGGCGTTGAGCGTAGAAGGAGAAAATTTCCCTCTTCTTCCAATATGAGCCGCAAACGCGAAACGACCTGCGTAATTTAATTTTACAAGCTGAGAGGTGTACACGTATAATATCCCTCTCAATATGTTCGCCCGAAGCAGATCTGATAAAAAGATCCTTTCAGATCTATTATTGTATTCGATAGAGAAAATTGGTTCCGATATCAAGCTGCGTTCACCAATGGATATTGCTACATTGCAAGGGTAATCAGGCGTGACAAATCTCAATCGCTGGATTATCATAAACGTTAAACGTAAACGTAATATTGATTGTAGATCTTCGATTAAGAAAGAAACGACGTAAAACCATCAGATTATCGAAGTTATCTTAACTGATATTGCCTTTACCACATAATCGTATTATATGTTTATTTGACTTGAAGACCACACGTGAAGAATATGATGAATTCGTATCTGTTTATTTTCTCACTTTTCTCTTAGTTACTAAAGCAACATTCATTTTGTTTTTTTGCTTTCCTTTAATAAATTCTGAATCATAAAGTCTCTCGAGAAAACAGAATCCTAAATTAACTTTTTTAAAAAAATCTTTTTTTTTTATTCTAGGTTTTTAAAATTTTTTAAAAATCTAGGTTCTATATGAAACCGGTAATGAAGTAGTCGGTGGTGTATCGACTTCGATATTTATGCTCGTTCTGGTTAATTTTCAACGTCGATACATCCCAGGATGTTAATAATTATTCGAGACGAATTATGCAAGAAAATAATATATAATGATTATAATTGTAATTCGTTTGATGGTATATAATGTATAATAAACGTATTGTAAAATAATTTTATATCGAGATTGAAGAAAAGATATTCTAACATTTTCTTTATTGTACGAAGAAATAGGTAGTAAATTTTCAAGCGATGCCATCGTAGAAACTAGGACTACCTGCATCGTAATAGCCCGCCGGAATTATAATTTAGTCGTACACGCGCGCCGAAATAAAGCTTAGAACCGATCGATAGCGAAATAACGAGTGGTTAGTAGCAATAGCGCTCGTAATACTATTCGGCTGATGGAGTGTGCGGCGTACTTTACTATCGAAACTGCTCGAAATAAACCCATGCAGACACTTAACCTCATTGATCGGTATTGATAGTTCGCCGCTTATAAGTAGAATACATGGCTCTGTCCACTTATTGCTAAAATTCAATCAAATAGAAATCTTCCCTCAAATGCTTTCATAATCAAGCTGGTCGCGTTTATTGGCCGTTTTTGCCTTTTAATATATCGAGCGATTGGTTATTATCACAAAGGATTCATGCATTAATTATTCTGTTGCCTCCTTCAGTAATAAATCGATAACTTTAATTAACATTTGAAACTAATAACGTCGTTATAGTCTGTATTCCTTTCTTTCAATTTCTTGTGAGCCCACTTATTGTGAATCTTATCGAGTTCTTCTCGACTTTCCAGGTACATATTCTTTTTGTAAATATGTAAAATTCGCTCAATATTCTTTGTCTTATTGATAGACCGTATAATTGTCTCTGAAGTATATTTTTCTATTCCATTTAAATCGACAGCTTTTATTTCATAAATGTCATGCAATAATTCAAAATCTCCCTTTAAAAATATTTCCATTAATTGATAGAAATCGGTGAGAAAGGTACATATGGTAACGCAAATTTCTCTCAAACATATAGACAATTAAACGAATCGGAATTCGATTATAAATAAGAACGTTCGTAGAATATTTTGATGATGGACTATTTATAATAGACTATTTATACAAAGTTATATTTTCATGAACTTATCTGAAGAAATTGAAACTAAATCTGCTAAATATTACGAGTACTACTTGTCTATTAATAAATGTCCAACCAACATTTTCACCACGTTACGTCTCACTTTCATCGTCTGAACATCCCACTAGTTTATCTCGACGCCTGAATACCAAAATCGCATTAGATAAACACACACACGTACAAGAGTATCGTTCAACTGATATTTAAGTAATACAATAAATACAATTTCCTTGATTCTCGCTTTTCCACCTTATCTTCGCGCAATAAATACATAATTCGTTGATCGAATCTCGTTTCAGCGCAGCATCTGGTTCGCTTATTACACGCTATTGCTATGATACCGGGTGCAGAAAAAATTCACGACTAGCTGCGTGCTTGGTGAATAAATCGGGAGATTAATCTTTGGAAATGCAACCGGCGGCGAAAGAGAATCAAGAAGAGAAGAGAAGCAAAGAGAGAGAGAGAGAGAGAGAGTGGGTGGATGGGTGGCACCCACAAGAGAGGGTGACGATTGTCAGAGAGACCGATGGGGACGAAAGGGCCGCGAGGCAATATTTTCACTTCGCCCTTGTTCTTTCCTTCTCTTTTTCGTCTCTACGGCGTCGTTGCAGCCTTCTCTTCTCTCTTCCCACGTTTTGTCCTACTCGCTCCAATCGAAAACGCTCCACGCCAAATGAAAATCTATCGATCGCGTTGCCCTGTAGGCGGATTTAATTTAATTTGCCACACTGTTGTCGCCGGGGACTGTCAAGGAGCCATGCAGAGGAACGGAGAGAGAAGAAAAGACGGAGAAGGGGTTTGAACGATCGGGATTGTGGAGAGAACTGTTGCTTGTTCGGCCAGTTTGAATACTTTTGAAAGCTGATGCGTAGAGTAGGTCAGTGAACGAACGTGGTTACTATGAAATATTGCCTCAGCTGTGCCCTCTTGCCTTTCCCTATACATACACGTGTATTAAAGCTGTTACTATTCTTGGGTTATAGAGAAAATTAATTTATTCTCCAATATAATTTGCAACATAATTTTTGCCTCTGAAGTTTCCTTGGGCAGACTGTCGCCTCTTTCTTCGTTTGAAATGAAAGAAAACAAGTAACAAAAATACTAACATGTAACAAAACTATATACAAATATTAATAATATTTCTAAAAATGGTGTTTCTGTTAAACACGGTCATTTACACATACTTATACAATATATGTATTTTATTAAAATAAGAATTACTCGTTATCTTATTCTATCTGTTTGTAAAATCGATTATCAGTGAAAATAAATAAATAAATAACAAAAGAACTGATTTTATCAGAAGTTGGAAAAATATATTGAAAAAAGAAATAAAATACGCAAGTATGAGAAACGTTTAAGACTATTCGAGGTCGTATCTAGAAGTATCAATTTTATAAGGAAACGGATGACGATAAAAATTACGTGTTTGAACGAATCTTTGACAGACAATGCATAGTTGTATGGGCTAGCGGTCTGAGCTATATTGATATATTGTCCCCGTATTCATTTTTATTACTCCAGTGATTTAAACTTTATCTCAGCGTGCCACTTGCTTACGTGTAGTGGACCTTCCAAATAAACGATACGATGCGCGGTAAGGTTTTCAATCCCGCGGTTTCCCTTTTTCTCCACGTAAGCTGCTTTTCGGGACAGGGATAGCATTTTTATCGATGGATAAAAAAGGGGTCGAGAATAGCCATCGACAATGGAGTATCGAACGACCACAGGAAGGTATTAATGCCTTATAAATGTCAAAAATATATAATACTTATTTGTATCTCCTTTCTATCGCACTACCAAATTTTTATATATGTGAGGAGAATGAATAGACTTCCTTCTACTAAAAGTCGTTGGTAAAATTTATATTAAGTAATTGTAGAAGACACATTTGTGAAGTATTTTCATGATGTAAGAGATTCCTTCACTCTAAAAATGTGTGAAACAGGAAAGGCTGTTTATCTTTTACTTAACACGAATCTGCAAATTTGCAAATATAAATCATTAATGCATTGGTATTAGTATGAAGCAAATTCAATGCGCAATTCTTCGTTGATATTTCGTGAGATACAGACTTAAGTATCGAACTTGTAAGGAAGATACGCGCGATCTTAGCGAAAAATCGTGATGCGTGGAATTGATATCAACGATCGTGGTGATCGTCGATAAAACGACAGCATAAACTTTCCTATCTCGACGACGACGCCAAGGCAATAAATATCGTTGAATGATCGTATCAGCGAATACACCACGATGAGTCTTGATAATCCAACGGAGCTGCACGAAAAGAATGGTACGAAGAGAAGCAACGGGAGTCAGAGGAGCTCATTTACATATCAATTCGTTCATTGACATCTGAGTAAAACTCAAACAATAGCGGCGACCAATTCAATCGTATCGTTCCATTAACTGAGCATTCGATTCAGAGCACCGACTGAAATCCGCATTTCACCTCTGATACCATAAACACGACACGCGCAATACTATTTACTTATCATATTATGTTATATATATAGATACTTTTGGATATACGTTAAAAAATACATGTAAATTTTTACATTAAAGTGGAATAAAAAGCACGTCGCATAAAACATGAATTTTCTTATTTTAATAAAGTGCCGCGAAAATTGTTGGAAATATAAATTTGGCATTTGCGGCAGGTAGTCTTTAGAATAAATGTTTTTAACAAAATTAACATCAACTTTTGTTCAGATCAAAGTATGTACAATTATAGACTTTGTTATTAGTAATTGCTTGTTTTGTTACATACTAGACGCTAGTTGCGCCAGTGTGAAAGCAATTGGTGTAAACTGATCATTTGGTTGTTTGAACAGTAGTTCTCGTGCTATTATTTTGTACATCGTTGTTCTAATTGTAATTATTCGTAAATTGACACGGCTGATCGTAATTACGGATTTCAATTTTTTCAGGCGGATTCTTTCCGTAAATTCGGGATTCTACTCGAATGAATCGCACTGCGTGTACGCGTTTGGATGCAGCTGAGTGAGCGTGAGCACACTTGAGAGAGATAATTCACGAGATAAATTCGCGTAGGGGAGAAACGGTGCCCAAAGCGATATTCAAATTCAAGAAACACCCGAGTGCAAATGTACACCGTAGCAGAAACTTTTCGCGGCTGCGCCTGCCGTGCGGAAACTTTACGGCGAAGAGTTCTCCGCAAGCCCTGAAAGAAGCTTACATTAGTTACGGTTATGGTTGCACGCCTGGTTTTTTTTTTCTTTTCCACGTTGGAGAAATACTTTAAGATCAATAAAACCGGTCGAACCGACACAAAGTCGATGTAACTCGACGGGTCATGTTCAACATTCTCGTCACGTCATCCCCGGCGCGCCCTCGTGGAAGATAAAACGCGCGGAAGTAAAAGGAGATCCGCTCAAATGTCTGGAAATACTGATTGCGATAAGAGTAAACTTGTTACGCGATAGGATGTGTTGAGATCGCGAATAAGAAACGTGGTTGCGAACTGCGATACGTTTTGTTTAGTTTCTACTCTGTGGTGCCTTTTAACGTTTAAGAATTTCAGCTATTAATAATTTAATTAATTGTATAAATAGAGTTTGGATAATTTTTGATTTACTTGTGTAGGTAAAGACCAGAATGTAAGAAATAAATTTGATGGTTTATGAGATATCCGATCGTTTATAATATTTTTGCATAGAGATTTCTATAATCTGAGCTCTCTATGCAATAATTGATCAGTTAATAATATTACTAACTTGTTACTAAGATATTGTCATTGTAGTACTGTAAGAAGTAAATATTAGGTAGATCAGGAAGTTTTGTCGTCAGATTTTCCTTGCATATTTGTAACTTTATTTAAGTGAGCGAATAATTAAAATATATTTGTATTTTAATAGTCAAAACATATACTGTACAAAATGATGTAACATTGCTGAAAAAATTATCTTTGCACAATTGAATTAATATTACTAATAAAATCTGACAAGCTGGTAGTAACAAATTACTATCAGTACCAATAAATATTCCTGCACAGTAGCAACAAGTTTAGTAATAAATCAACTATAAAATTTCACATATAATATAATAAAAAAACATACGAAAATCTTTAAAAAGTTAAGTATTTCAAGTATGCAACAATACGTTTAATCCTCCTTTTATTAAAGCAAATCGCGATTTCCAATTCCAACAAGAACGAAAATGTATTTATTAAAAACGCTTAAATGCAAATATTAAAAGAAGTCAAATCGTACTATTTTGTTTCCGCCATATACAATTTTCACAACAATAACAAGGATTGTACTTACGAAGTGACACAAAAACTAAAGAAATTCTCATTGGATTTATCCATACTAATCCTGTGCACGATTTCCAACGCAACCTGTTTCGCACAATGTTCGTTCGCAATATTCCGTTCCAATGGAAACTGTTATGAAATTTTACCTGATACGCCATCTTAAAGTTTCCCTTCCAACAAAATTGCTCAACTGCTAGGAGTCTCGAAAATTCCGGGATATCGTCGAGCATTCGTACAAAAACACTCCATTAGAAAGTACAATGAGACTGTTAACGCAACCTGCGTAAGTTGCGTTGCATTCTCATAATTCGATCTCGGTAGTTACAATGAAAAGCTGAATGTAATCATTAATATAAATGAAGTATTTAGAAGAAAAATAGCGCACGTGATAAAACTTTTAATTTGAGAAAATTAAGTTTAACAGAAGCAATGCAAACATCAATAAGATGCAAACATTAAAATATATTGTTATACGTACTATGAAAGATAATTAAAGATTCACTGTATAAATATATATAATAAAAATATGGTAGATGCAAAATGTAGAACACATATATAACTCGTGTAAAATATGACGTATTAAATGTATATTTAAATATAGATTAAATTTATATTTATATTTAAATAATACATTTAAATTTAGAAGAATTGCATAAAACAATTCAATTTAAAAGGAACAATTACGGCAAATGCTAGGAAGTCACGATGGTGTAGTTTAAAAGCAGCCATTATGAAAAAGGCTCATCTGCAAAGTGTTGCGTGTGCCAGTGTAATGTAAAACCGATGAGCACACTATAGGAATATAATTGGGTAATTGTACCTTGAGAAGAAGAGATTTTTTAATAAATACTTGACTATGATTTAGATAAGTAATCACATAGGGTTCCTATTATACAGATGTTAGGAAATTTAAAGGAAATAAGCCGAAATAAGACGAAAATCAAGCATAAAAAAATTGCGTTTCCGTACTTCCTTTTTAGTTATATAGACAATTAAAGATCGGTCAAAATACTCCTACACGAGAGAAAATCTTACGCAAACGAAAGGAGGTTAGTTTAAGCAACGAGACGCACAGTGATCGTCAATTCGAACGATACATGGACAGCAGCTTACCTCGTACAAATCGTAGAGAAGACCATGGTATTCAGAGACGTATACTGCGATTGTCCCGTCCGCGAGTTTACCAGATGGATTTCTTTCGTTCCAAGTTAGACGAATGTGTCTGTGATACTGAATGCTGCCAGTAGAGCTACGAATTATTGTACGATGTTTGTAAATATCGATCTAGAGAAAGATCCGTGTAAACACTGCGTAGAAAATGAATGTTTTTGTTGATGTTTACATTTTTTTGTCTATCTGCAACTGCGTGCAATCGTTAACTGTGTACCTGCTTGTGCCGCCGGTTCGTGTGTTTCCCCTTCCCCCACCACTTTGGAAGTTTCTCGACGAAACTAAGATATAAGCAGTCGTCTCATCTCGTACCGATAACATGGTGGCGTTGCGTCAGGTATGTAACGTATTATAACTTATTGGTGGCGTTGATTCTTTATTACTGTCATTAGTATATTTTTCGCATTATTCATTACTATATTTCTTATTATTTAACACAGTTTATATCTCGTTATTAACATCGTTTAATTGATACACATTTATTTAACGATTCATTGAACATTAAGCTAATCAAATTAAGCAGTTTTCTGAAATTTTTGTTTTACTTTTCCTTCGATTGTCTCTTTATCAAATAATACTGTTACCGGTAGCTTCTATCGTAAGCTTTAGTAACAAAATTTGAGTTTGATTGTGTTTTCTTTTAATTATTTTATATATTTGTTTTGACTTGTAGTTATTTTTTGTGCAGGTTATTGATCGATTGAATTATTTTATTGTTTCAATGTAATTCGCGATATAGAGTTCTTGATAATTTAAAGATAGCTCCATGTAGACAGTTTGAAACATAGAAATTTTAATAACTATAGCTTTAACTTATTTCACATATAGAATTCAAATTATTTTACTATATTATGTGAATTCGCTATAGTTAACGTCATATATTGCAACTTCGTAACTTGTATTTTTTTCATAGAGGTGGCGCGCAAGTAGACTCAAGTACTTCAAAGGAAGATTTCGCATGCGTTTCTGTAGTATTATTTAAGTATATTTAGTTGTGAATTTTTGAATTCTTGCAAATATTTTCAACTATTTATAACACGCGAGTATAGTGTATTAGTGGAGTGTATATTTCATATTCCAGTAACGAACATTCACAGTGTAATTCCTGCAAATGATCGCATTGCATTCACGGTATTCGTAAACATTTGTTCGATATCGAGAAATATCTTATAGTTTTAAACTAATATTTTTCATACGTATTCCAATTTTTTAATAATCTCTTAAGTGTGAAAAGAAAAGTAGTAGTATTTTCGAAATAAACGTTCGATAGAGAAAACAAGAAAAACATCGAAATAATATTTCGCTTCTTTTCCACTCTCCACTCCACCCCACCCATAAACAACTTTATTTTTAGGGAATATTTGTGACTGCGTGCAATGCGGTTTGTAGAGTCAGTGTTTGCTCCGCAAAAGTATTTTTCAATATTTTCAAATCACGATTGTTTTAATTAAATTCAATTAAATAATCACACGCGAAAGTAATAAAATTTTATCAAATAAATTTGTGTGCGACGTTAGAGTTCTTGTTCGCCAATTATAACTTTAATGGTCGTGGTAATGTGGTCTTATTTTATATTCTTTTGAACATTCTTTTTCGGTACTAGAGTCAGTGCATCTCTCAAGAAGACAAAATCTCTGCAGGAGCTCAAGAATGTAAGTAGTTTTATATATTGTATTTCAATTTGTTCTATTTGTTTGCATTATTGTTAATTATACAATGAAAATGATTGCTAATTTAGAAAGCTGTAATTGTCCTTTTTAATTGAAATAAAGTTTTAAAGTCTTAACATTTAAGTACAATAAAACTGTCTGATACACATAAAAAATTACTGAATTCTCAATGTTTTGTTCTCAAACTTTTATGTTAGAATTTCAATTTACATACTTATTATAGTTTAGTCTTTATTATTACTAAAGTTCCATGTTTGTTATTGTGTATTAACGATATTAATGATGTGAAAGCATGGCATTGTAGAATGTATATATTATGTAACAGTTAATTCTATATGGCACATATTTCATCTTATTCTCTCGTCCTTTTTATTTAACTCTTAATCGTAATTAATTATTATAACCGTAATCGATTAGTTTTCACTTCCACGGCAATAAAAGTCGAAAATTTTCATGTAATTTCCATGAGTAAGCAGATTTAATGTATAATAATATAATAATCTACCATTTGTTTTGCAAAACATCGTGAAGGGTCGTTTACGTTTCTGAATATCATGGTTTTCTTCTCTACGATTAAATCTGCGAATCTTCATAGAGCCAACTATCATAACATTACACATTTACGAGCAGAACAGGATACAGTTCAACAAGATTAACTGTCAGTATAATAGCGCCGATTAAATTCTAGGAAACTGCTAGGGGGTGTGTGCATCGCAGTGATCGGATACCACGAGTATGTATAGCGTAAATCAGACCATGCTTGGGGCGATGAAATTTGAGCAGCCATTAAAACAATGCCCCCTTAAATAATTTAGAATCAGATGGTGGATCAAACGAAATTAATTGATGTAATAAACGCCTAAATGTTGGGGTAATTTGAGAGTTTGGCCGTCGATGAAGATTTTATGACATGATTTGCTAAATAACGTGTGAGAAATATCATCTAAAATTGGAATTAATTAACTTTATTAGAAACGCTACTTCTCTGTGAAACTTATTCCCTTAGAGAAAGTATCTTAGCTCTAATTACTTGTGTACATTTATAAATGTTATAGAATTTATTATAAATTTCTTATAAAATATAACGTTTGTAGAAAAATACATTTAGCTACTATCTTAGAATATGGCGAATAGAAAACTAGTAGATACAATACTTTGGTTCGAAAACGGAGGAAAGGAGAGTGATAGGAATTTGATAGTTAAAAGGTCAACATTGGAAGAAGAAAACGGAGAAAGGCAAAGAGAAAATGAAAAAGAGGATGGAATAAAGAAGAGAAAAAAGCGAGAAGGGAACAAGAATGAAAAGACAAAGAAAATAAATGAGGAGAGGATTGACACAAAGGATAGAATAAAAAAGTTAACGGCAAGCAAAATATCGGAAAAATTTACAAACTGAGAAGGTGTGAAGAACAAAACGGTACAAGGGAGAAAGTTAAAGAAAAAAAAGGCGGATAAAAATAAAACGGATCGCAAAATCGCACGTAAATTCCGCGGTTCCTGGTGCACACACGCGACGTTGACAAGTGTTCGTATGTATCGTCGGAGAAAGGGATGAACGTAACGGGTTAAAACAAAAACTAGCCGGACGAGAAGGGGTGGAGACAGCTCGGGGAAACGCCGCGTCGTTTTTCGTTAAATGCTTGCCTAACGAATCCGCTGGCTCGTCCGGCTTTTGACGCGCTTGTTGTTCGTACCGTGAGCGAACAATTACCCCCGACTCCTCCGTGAAAACTGGCCGAAAACGAAAAAAAAAAAAAAAAAAAAAACGAGGTAGCTCGAGGTTGGGGGAGGCAGCATCGAAAAACAGAATGATTAATCGTAGTGGGCTCGCGCACGTGTACTCTCGCCCCTTTTCCAGGTGTAGAGCGCGAAATTCAACAATGCTGGAAAATGAAGAGCCTCCGGTTACGGGACGTGGAGATATTCTTTCTGGCATTTATACGCTTTCAAGTTATGACAATAAAAGGGATAGGGAAAATTGGCGAATAGCGGTACTGGAGATTCTGTTAGCGGTGAGACGCGGTCAATGATGTGATAGGTTTAAAAAGATACGATGCTCGTACTTAAATTTTTCTGGGATAACTTCTGAGGAATAGAATGTTGGTAGATTTAGTAGTGGGTAGTCTGATTACTGGTTTGCTCAGATTTATGTACTAATTTATTAGGTAAAATTTTTTACGATATTGACGATTCTAAGGCTATATTTTTTTATTTATTCAATTAGAACAATTTATTCACTAGAACAGAATTCTTTAAAATCCACGTTAAATTATTATTATGCCATTTATAAAATATGCTATATGTAGAATGAATTTCATTACAATTGAAGATCTTTTTGATACATAAAGCTTTAATCGATAATGCATTCTGTAATGTCATGAGTGCCAATGGTGCATTGCTGGTTTCCCTTTGAATCGTATCTTTACTTTAATCATTGACTGTAATATGATTCCAATTTGAAGCAAACGCAAGTGCATGGTAGGAAACTGTAAATGACTGCTTTCTGCTCCACTGTTTCATTAAGCATAAGCGTTTTGAAATCGGAAATCATAAATCGCAAATCCAATCGCATAATGCATAGTAAACTGCTTTAAATTGCTGGTTACGTGTGTTACTATCGCATCGAGTCTCTAAAAATTCCAGAAGAGATTATTGCAATTAGTGGAATACTCGATGAATACCTAGAGATTTTGCTTTATTATTTCGAAAAAGATGAAAAAAGTGGGATTAATTAATTTACCAATGAAAATAGAAGTAGATGTACTATATATTCGTTAATTCTATTATTCAAAACGAAACTGTTTGATAAATTTAATTAAAGACTGTAAAGAATCATGTGTCGCGACCATGAAGTTTAGACGTGCATTGTTTCAGGAGTGTTTTAAGTGAAATAAAATAAGTCATCGATAAGTCAACGAAGTAGGCTAGCTCTATTAACAGAATAGTAGATTTTATAAATTTATTCTATAACACATCATGGTTAATATATGTGGTTCATTGTGTGTTGCCACTTTAAATTCGGCGAATCTCGAGCAATTTGGCTGTAAAAAGGAATATCAAGTTGGAATTAATTTTTAATATCGACTCTCTAATCGAACAAAATCAACTATCATAAAGAACGACATGCATGAATTTCGCAAATACATACGAATTTTCATTTGGCGTCAGAACTACATAGAATCAAATTAATCTGAAATCCGATTAAAGTCTTACATCCTCTATTAACACGATACTTGGATTGAGTAATCTTATCCGGGTATTTACCAGGTTGCAAAGGAGTGTAGGGGGTGTGCATCAACGAGGTAAAGCATCCTGAACAGACGGACGTACTCGTACAATGGGCACTCGAATGTTTTTCGAGTGGTCCCTGAATAGGTTCGCCCATCTCGAAGGGAAGAGCCTCGAGTGCACGACAATTTCACTAAAATTTGCACGAGGAAGTGGAAACGGTTAAAGAGGCTGTTACAACCGCTCCTGTTCACGTTCTCCTTGTCCGACCCTGTTACAGTCATTGCAATACTATTTTGTCCTATGTTCGCGGTTCGTGGAACTTAAAGAGCCGCGCAATCGCGTAGTTTCTTTTAGCCCCTTCGGAATCGAGTAGAAAAAAACGTGCGGGCGATTAACAGCCCGCTCGGTTCGTTACGACACCGTTTCAACCCCTCCCTTTCTCCCTCTCTCCCTGCCTGACACCCTTTCTAGTTGGTGAAAGGAACAGAAGTTTGAGCATCGTAACGTTCATTTTGCCGCGAGCGCGCGAAACATCTCGAGCTTTGATCTCTATGGAAACGGAGACGGTGAACGTGGAATTGGACTCGATTATTTCCCTCGCCACCCCAGTTTTAGGACCTGCTATATAATGATTCGTTTCTTTTTCCGCTTCGTATTTGTCCAGCCAGTTTTGAAGATAATTGAGGAATTGAAGTTACGAGGGAGTGAAGGTAAATGCCAAAAGTGAAAATTTCTAATAAAAACAAAAACATAATGAAAGTTTACCTATGCTATTAAAAGCTAAAGAAGAAAGGGCCAATAGCTAGCCCTGTGGATTATTTTGATTTTTAAAAAATTACAGATTCCGTAGGTAAAGCTGCGATATCTCGGATCGTGTCGAGGAAATTGAGATCCTAGACGTTTAAGAAAATAGAAACTCCGGCAGGCTGGTTACAAAATAAAGAGAGGGTGCTGTTTAACGATACGGAAATAGCTATTTCGAAAGTAGATGCGCGATAATAGCGGTACAAGCGGCCAAAATTGCGGGTATCTACTCGACGTGTCGTGAAAATTACGTCGGCGCGAGATCATGATGAGTTTCGAGAGCCTAATAACAATAACAAGTTTGCCGATGCTTCCGGGCTACGAGAAGGATAGTTTAGGTTACCGCGGCTTGGTAGATAAGCTAGATTTATGCGGCGAATACAGAAGTTCGTCGTCAGATTACGATCGATCTGTCTGTACTCACGATCGCTTCGTAATCTCCAAGTTCGCATTCGACGAGAACGAACAGCATCGTACTGCTGAGGATTAAAATAGCTTAACTTTCGATTGATTATATTGGTACAATACAATTACGTTTCCGGAGTTTCGAGTTGATCTGTACGTTCTATCGTTTCGGTTTTTTAAAAAAAGCCAATTCAATTGTTTTAACTATAATTTATATTACATAGTTAGTCTTCGATATGATATTCGTCGTTACTAATTGCACGCGTATACACGAATTTTTATGAAATTACAAGAAAAATTCTAAATTGGTATTCAAGTTTCGATATACATATGTACGTGTATTATTGAAACAAATGAAATAGCTTCTGAAATTTCTGAAATATTCTAAAACGTATATTTCTAATGTGAACGATCCCAGATAGAACTAAATATGAACGTAGATAAATCATTGCGTGTCAAATATTTTTACAAAATATCCATGGTATCCAAAATATCCACCAATACACTCGTCCATGTATGTTTCTTATCGTTGCAATTTTTTTTTTTTTTTATCAAACGATTCTGATAGCTAACGCACTAAAGTGAGTTATGAAACACAAGTTTGCGCAGCGATTTTACATCAAACACAAAAAATCATCAGAACATCAGAAATACATCACGAATATTTACAAACGGAATAATTTATTCCTATCGTGAAACTGCCATCTATCTATAAATCAAGCGCAACTACCACAAAAAGTAATAAGAACGAAAATAAACAAATGAGAAACGAAGAGAAAATATCACAGTGCTTACCGTAATGTAATGTGAACAAATAACAAGTAGCTAATATTTCACATTACGACTGCGACATTTCCTGGTCAACAAGACGTTGTACATGGTGCACGCGACCTGGTCACCTGCTGACTCGAAGCAAGCTCGCGCGACATTTGAATAATCATTCCAGGAATCGGCGTCGGTTCGCTCTGGTTAACGAACACCTTTGTTAATACAGGACTGAATAGCATCAGCGCCTACGTTCGTAGTAATATTTTAACGGGGCGTTATCATGCAACGTACAGGTTCATTCGTTACCCCGGGCTGATCCTGTCACATGGCAGAAATGACGTTCACCGATATGAGTACCTTCATTCTCAAAATGGTTTTGTCGGATAACGGAGCTTACGCGGCCAGTGTGCTGTCCGAAACGATAGATACAACGACTATCGAATGCCGGTATTATCGACGCGTTTTCGAAATTGTAAAACGCGATCGTACAGCACGAGTAGGTCTGACCATTTGCCCACGCGAAATCCTTAAATGCAATATGGAGATACAGGGATGACGAAGATCGTCGACAATGGGAACACGGTGACTCGAGCGAGTGAAACTGGCTGAATTTATTTCACTAGCCCATGCGAGGATCGTACAGGCTGGATTTTGTTTCAAGAGAAAGTATGGAGCAAATTAAAATAGTTTACATGGAATTGGATTAGAAATGGTTCTGGGTGGAAGATGTGATATTTCACTATTATACAGCGATTCGTGAAACTGTTTGAGTAGTTAGAAACGCCCGAAATTTCTATTGTATTTGCTAAAATATAATTACAGCAAACGAAATCAACATGATGTACCTATCATAGCAAACAGTGCAGCACATGCTACAACGAAAAGAGATTTATAAAAAAGAATAAAGTACTAAATTAGAAAAATTTGCGTGAATAACATAAGTGATGGTGTATATAGTAATCGGAAATAGTGGAACCCAGCAAAATGGGGAATGGATGTAAAAAAGTAACGGAAGAAAAATGAGAGACACCGTTGAAACGATGCTAATATCTGTCGCTTTGTTTCGCGCGGGGGAACGAACGATCGGCGGGAAGTGCGTTGATGCGGCACAGAGAAAAATGCAGGAAACTATTTCATATGGGAAATCATGTTACGATACGTTCCAATCGATGAGAGGACGGGGCGGTGATTGAAGTGCAACAGCGCAGAGGGCTATTGCCGATGTCAAAGGAAATGGAGGAGTGTCGTCGCTATAGGATCGCTCTGGAGATATTTTGCCTTTCATATTCTATTTATGCGGCGGAATAGTCACCCAATGCTGTCATAAACCACGTTGCTGGTGGTGGTTTTCGACCTCTCCCTGTTGCAGAGACATTGTCAAAGAGCCCTTTCTTTGACCTGGAGACACCGTTTGCTTGATGATTAGACACGCCTAGGCTTTGTCTTCTAATTTGCATCATCTTTGACAACGATGGAACGGGTCTATTGTAGCGAAACCCTTGTTAAACGATCTAGTGAATTTAGTTCACGTTGTACTATCTTGCGAGGAGATTTTATATATGTAAATACATAAATATATTGCAGATCACAGAAAAAGATAGATAAGGGTTTGTGTGTGTTAAGTGTTGTAGTAGGATGATGTATAAAACGTTATGATTCCATTTTGCATAAAAAATATCTACAATTTAAAGAAGTTATTGCAGAATTTATAGACTACTCGTGCACGACCTCTTGATTTAAACAGAATGTTTTGAAACTGCGACAGGAAATCAATAAGTTAATAAGAAAAGATTATTTAGAATCGGAAGAACATATTTGGAAAGTGGAGATCATCGAAGAACTCATTTTAAAGAAAATAAAATTTTAGAAGAAAAATTTGAAAGAAAAGTACATTGGAAAGCAAAGAAGATGTACATATTTAACGTATATTTCTATAATATTAAAATTAGTAAGGTAGCTTGTAATTAAAAGATTCGTAATTAAAATGACATTATATTCTTTAGTTCCTTCAAGTACTTATATGGTAAAATATAAAAATGTAAAACTATCTCCATTAAAGCACTAACTGGACTTTTATCGAAAGTTAGATGAGAAGTATAAATTATCATGTGTCAATTGAAAACTTTCTTTTCAAGAAATTGCGCGGCGATAACGGTTTTTCGCGGATTTCCTAAAGATAAGAAGCTTTACGTGTTGTCTGCGTGAAACACGCTTAATCCTCAGGCTATCGTTAATCGTTTCCTAGAAAGCACTGGTATTATGCTCTTCAAAGTAGTTGTTATTGAGGAAACGAGCGTGTACTTGACGAATTAATATTGCAATATTACTTTGCTTTTCAGATGTTGCGATGAAAATGGTTAAATTAAATGTAAAACCATTATGTTATAGTTTTAAAACATAAATACAATATGGAGTATGAATATTCTTAATCCTCAACTGCTATAGTTAGGTCACAAGCAGTGAGTAAGTAACTGCAAAAGATCTAATTAAGTTGATTTGGATTACTTAATTGTAGAGTACTTAATCGTAATTTATATCATATTTTGTATCTTTGTGAAGCAAAATACAGAATCTATCGTTCAGGAACTACTATAGATTACTTAGAACGAATACATTTATTTGAACGTAAGATAAAATATTTTGATTCACCGATCGTCAAAATGGCACATATACACATGAAAACTGTTCTTAGAATTATTTATATTATACGTTATCCAATATGTCAAGCACACTTGTCAATTAACATCCCCATTTTTCCATTACAATTCCCGGTCAACAATGATCGATCACAGTTCACAAAAGAATCATCGTCGCCGCGCATAAAATCAATCAATGTCATTGTTTAACTTACACCAGCACTCGTGGGTTTCAATTAGAGGACCGATCTGTTCAATACGATTCATTTCCAATTAATACCTAACACGTGATCGATTTCCGTAGAAATAAAACACCAGCCATCGGGAAATATAGTATTCAGGTCATTCTATAATACCTTCCGTAGATAGTGGAAATACCTGGAACTGTTTAATTATTATTACCGTTATCAAACAATAGCGCGCTCTCAGATAGTTATTTTCTATCATCCTTCTTTTCACTATTAAGTAATGGATGTTATAGAAATTATATATTGAAGAACCATCTAACATTTCTTTACTCGGGAACTATACGCTACCATTTAAAAGTTAAATTAACCAGCTGTAACTTCATTGATTATTATTTATATAGTAGGTATCATTATTCTCGCTTTCTCTCGCTAGTATTCTTGTCTCATTTTCACAAATGGAATGAATTTTGCATATTCCTCCTTATTTCTCTTTAGTATCCAACTAAGACCGGTATTTATTGAAATAATTCATTGTTTGTTGGAAATTCGTAATAAAAACGCTATGGGCTTCTCGAACAACCATCATCTATACAATCTATACAACGTTTACGATTCTATACAATGGTTACAAAATCACGAAAACGAAGGACAATGTACATTTAAAACAAAGGAATACTAAGTGCCTAATACTCGAAGCTTTAAGGAGTAACGAATGATACGAACGTAAACTCTTAAATCAGCCCTTGAACCTGCAACGAGATCTAGGTGCAGTAGCATCAAGGAAGCACGAACTTTCTGTTAAGTTATCCCTCAGGACAGTTTCGTGAGATCGGATGCTCCTATAGTAGGACAGTGAACCGGAGATCCTTTCCTTCGGGGCTCTTCCTGTCGGCCTGTACAGGCACGGTGGTATCCACTACTCTTCCAGAATTCCGGCTTCGTTTCGTTTACGATCAAGTTACAGGATCGTTTCACGTATGAGCAGCACGTAGCTCCTAGCTCGACTTGATGCTTTCAGTTTTCTTCCCCTTTTTTTCTTTTACTTTCCAATGGTTTCGCGTTGAACATCACATAATCCATTCTTTGCAAGCAACTGGATACCTTAAAGCGTTTCACATCGTTGATGATATTGTAAACGCGGTGATATTACGTTATGGTTCCCTTGCTTTTCTTTGTTATCTTTTTCTTGGAAATACAACGAAGGAAATGTAAAGGTTGGTCAGTGTTGAGTTTCTTGATTCTTGCACAACAGAACGGTATAATCTTAGCAATGTGATATAACT